>NW_027363385.1:0-600000 GCF_046119375.1 Phyllobates terribilis | reverse complement strand
GAGCTCCAATGTTTGGGCACACAGGGACTCTCTAAATGCAACATGGTATCCGCTAACAAATTGAATGGAAAATCGGCTCAAATTGTTAGCGGACACCACATTGCGTTTGGAGAGCTTCTCTGTGCCCAAACTTTGGAGCTCCCCCACAAGTGACCCCATTTTGGAAACTAGACCCCCCAAGGCACCTTTCTAGATGCATAGTGAGCACTTGGAACCCCCAGGTGCTTCACAAATTGATTCGTAATAATGAAAAAGTGAAAAAAAAAAACACTTTTTCATTTTTACGAATTAATTTGTGAAGCACCTAGGGGTTCCAAGTGCTCACTATGCATCTAGATAGGTGCCTTGGGGGGTCTAGTTTCCAAAATGGGGTCACTTGTGGGAGAGCTCCAATGTTTGGGCACACAGGGACTCTCTAAATGCAACATGGTATCCGCTAACAAATTGAATGGAAAATCGGCTCAAATTGTTAGCGGACACCACATTGCGTTTGGAGAGCTTCTCTGTGCCCAAACTTTGGAGCTCCCCCACAAGTGACCCCATTTTGGAAACTAGACCCCCCAAGGCACCTTTCTAGATGCATAGTGAGCACTTGGAACCCCCAGGTGCTTCACAAATTGATTCGTAATAATGAAAAAGTGAAAAAAAAAAACACTTTTTCATTTTTACGAATTAATTTGTGAAGCACCTAGGGGTTCCAAGTGCTCACTATGCATCTAGATAGGTGCCTTGGGGGGTCTAGTTTCCAAAATGGGGTCACTTGTGGAGGAGCTCCAATGTTTGGGCACACAGGGACTCTCCAAATGCAACATGATATCCGCTAACAATTTGAGCCGACAATTTGTTAGCGGATATCATGTTGCATTTGGAGAGTCCCTGTGTGCCCAAACATTGGAGCTCCCCCACAAGTGACCCCATTTTGGAAACTAGACCCCCCAAGGCACCTATCTAGATTCATAGTGAGCACTTGGAACCCCAGGTGCTTCACAAATTGATTCATAAAAATGAAAAAGTGCTTTATTTTCACTTTTTCATTTTTACGAATCAATTTGTGAAGCACCTGGGGGTTCTAAGTGCTCACTATGCATCTAGATAGGTGCCTTGGGGGGTCTAGTTTCCAAAATGGGGTCACTTGTGGGGGAGCTCCAATGTTTGGACACACAGGGGCTCTCCAAACGCAACATGGCGTCCGCTAACAATTTGAGCCGATTTTCCATTCAATTTGTTAGCGGATACCATGTTGCATTTAGAGAGTCCCTGTGTGCCCAAACATTGGAACTCCCCCACAAGTGACCCCATTTTGGAAACTAGACCCCCCAAGGCACCTATCTAGATTCATAGTGAGCACTTGGAACCCCAGGTGCTTCACAAATTGATTCATAAAAATGAAAAAGTGCTTTATTTTCACTTTTTCATTTTTACGAATCAATTTGTGAAGCACCTGGGGGTTCTAAGTGCTCACTATGCATCTAGATAGGTGCCTTGGGGGGTCTAGTTTCCAAAATGGGGTCACTTGTGGGGGAGCTCCAATGTTTGGACACACAGGGGCTCTCCAAACGCAACATGGCGTCCGCTAACAATTTGAGCCGATTTTCCATTCAATTTGTTAGCGGATACCATGTTGCATTTAGAGAGTCCCTGTGTGCCCAAACATTGGAACTCCCCCACAAGTGACCCCATTTTGGAAACTAGACCCCCCAAGGCACCTATCTAGATTCATAGTGAGCACTTGGAACCCCAGGTGCTTCACAAATTGATTCATAAAAATGAAAAAGTGCTTTATTTTCACTTTTTCATTTTTACGAATCAATTTGTGAAGCACCTGGGGGTTCTAAGTGCTCACTATGCATCTAGATAGGTGCCTTGGGGGGTCTAGTTTCCAAAATGGGGTCACTTGTGGGGGAGCTCCAATGTTTGGACACACAGGGGCTCTCCAAACGCAACATGGCGTCCGCTAACAATTTGAGCCGATTTTCCATTCAATTTGTTAGCGGACACCATGTCGCGTTTGGAGAGCCCGTGATGTGCCTAAACAGTGGAGCTCCCCCACAAGTGTCCCCATTTTGGAAACTATACCCCTCAAAGATTTTATTAAGGTGTATAGTGAACATTTTGAACCCAGAGGTACGGCACATTATTTGTTTACATTAGGTCATCATATTGAATAAGTTTTCATTATTCTTGAGCGCAAGTGCTCGCTACTTGAGTTTGCATCGGGTACTCAGGTATGCACCATGTACAGCGTGTGCTCGAGTGACATGCTCGAGTCCCTGCTCCGCATGTTTCACGGTTATTAGACACCCAAAAAAAAACATGCGGGGATCGCTCGTGCATGGCAGGCAATCCCTATAAAGTTTTTTGGCCGCGAAGCATATGGGGCAGAGACTCGAGCATGTCACTCAAATACCCACGATACTAAATGCATACCAGAGCACCCGATGCAAACTCAAGTAGCGAGCACTTGCTCTCAACACTAGTCGCCATATCGTCATCTTTTTTTCTTACTTTTGAAAAAAATCCCAACCCCAGCCCTAACCCTAGCACAACCCTAGCCCCAGCACAACCCTAGCCCCAGCACAACCCTAGCCCCAGCACAGCCCTAGCCCCAAACCCAGCCCTAACCCTAGCCCAATCCTAACTCAAGAGTTTATTTTTGACGCCGTTCCTTGTGCGGTATAAGTGATTAGACGACTTTATTCTTCGGGTCGGTGTGATTACAGCAATGCCAGAATCATATGGGGTTTTTATGACTGACAGCTGTCACACACTAAAAGACGCATTTTTTGTAAAATCTAGTTTTTGCATCGCCATATTTTGAGAGCTATAATTTTTCCAGATTTTGGCAGACAGTCATGTGATGGCTCGTTTTTTGCGGGATGACTTGACGTTGTTATTGGTGCCATTTTCAGGCACGTGACATTTTTTGATCGCTTTCTATTCCGATTTTTGGGAGGCAGAATAAACAAAAACCAACAATTCAGGAATTGTTTTTTTTTTTTTTTTTTTATTCTGTTCCGCGTGTGGTAAAATTGATGAGACAGCTTTACTCTTCGGGTCAGTACGTTTACAGCGGTACCACATTTGTATCATTTTTCTATGTTTTGGCGCTTATACACAATAAAAGCTATTTTATAGAAAAAAATATTTTTTAGTATCGCTTTATTCTGAGAGCTATAACTTTTTTATTTTTCAGCTGATGGAGCTATATGGCGGCTTGTTTTTTGCGGGACGAGATGACGTTTTCAGCGGTATAATTTTTATTTATATGCGTCTTTTTGATCGCGTGTTATTCCACTTTTTGTTTGGCGGTATGGTGATAAAGCATTGTTTTTTGCTTGTTTTTTTTTTTTTTTTTTTTACCGTGTTCACTGAAGGGGTTAACTAGTGGGACAGTTTTATAGGTCAGGTTGTTCCAGACGCGGCGATACCAAATATGTGTACTTTTATTGTTTTTTTTAAATTTTTTTTATAATAATATTTATTGATGGGTACATTATATTTTTATTTTTGGTGTATTATTTTTTTTATTTTTTTATAATATTTTTGCACATTTTTTTTTTTTTTTTTTTTCCACTTTCACACAGTTTATACACTTTATTACTTTGTCCCACTCTGGGACTTTCACTTTTTTTTTCTGATCGCCTGCATGGCACAGGAATGGAGCACCATCCCTATGCCATGCAAGCTGTCAGAAATGCACAGTGTGAAGATTGCTTGGAGATGCACTGCGCATGTCCAAGCAATCTTCCTGCTCTCTGGTGACCCGGATGTTGTCATGACGACATCGGGTCGTCATGGCAACACCCGGGAAGCCTTTGCAGACTGCGCTGGAAGCCGGAAGAGGAGGTGAGTATCGCCGATCACCTCCCCTTGCCCCCGCAATGCCGCGATCGACTTCGATCGCAGCATCGCGGGGGTTAATGTGCTGGGAGCGGTGCGTGACCGCTCCCTGCACATAGTACCGGGTGTCAGCTGTGACAATCAGCTGACACCCGGCGGCGATCGCGCCCGCACAGCCTGTGTGCGGGCGCGATCGCGATGACGTACTAATACGGGTCTGGCTCTTAAGTCCCAGGGCACAGACGCGTATTAGTACGTCAGATGTTATTAAGGGGTTAAACACAGAGGGATCTATTATATAGAGTCATTACACACAGAGGGGTCTATTATATAGAATCATTACACACAGAGGGATCTATTATATAGAGTCATTACACACACAGGGAGCTATTATATAGTCATTACACACAGAGGGATCTATTATATAGAGTCATTACACACAGAGGGATCTATTATATAGAGTCATTACAGAGGGATCTATTATATAGAGTCATTACACACAGAAGGATCTATTATATAGAGTCATTACACACAGAGCGATCTATTATATAGAGTCATTACACACAGAGGGATCTATTATATAGAGTCATTACACACAGAGGTATCTATTATATAGAGTCATTACACACAGAGGGGTCTATTATATAGAGTCAATACACACAGAGGGATCTATTATATAGAGTCATTACAGAGGGATCTATTATATAGAGTCATTACACACAGAGTGATCTATTATATAGAGTCATTACACACAGGGATCTATTATATAGAGTCATTACACACAGAGAAATCTATTATATAGAGTTATTACACCCAGAGGGATCTATTATATAGTCATTACACACAGAGGGATCTATTATATAGAGTCATTACACACAGAGTGATCTATTATATAGAGTCATTACACACAGAGGGATCTATTACATAGAGTCATTACACACAGAGTGATCTATTAAATAGAGTCATTACACACAGAGGGATCTATTATATAGAGTCATTACACACAGAGTGATCTATTATATAGAGTCATTACACACAGAGGGATCTATTATATAGAGTTATTACACACAGAGGGATCTATTATGTAGAGTCATTACACACAGAGGGATCTATTATATAGAGTCATTACACACAGAGTGATCTATTATATAGAGTCATTACACACAGAGAGATCTACTATACAGAGTCATTACACACAGAGTGATCTATTATATAGAGTCATTACACACAGAGGGATCTATTATATAGTCATTACACACAGAGGGATCTATTATATAGAGTCATTACACACAGAGGGATCTATTATATAGAGTCATTACACACAGAGGGATCTATTATATAGAGTCATTACACACAGAGGGATCTATTATATAGAGTCATTATACACCGAGGGATCTATTATATAGAGTCATTACACAGAGGGGTCTATTATATAGAGTCACTACACACAAATGGATCTATTATATAGAGTCATTACACGCAGAGGGATCTATTATATAGAGTCACTACACCCAGAGGGATCTATTATATTGAGTCATTACACACAGAGTGATCTATTATATAGAGTCATTACACACAGAGGGATCTATTATATAGAGTCATTACACGCAGAGGGATCTATTATATAGAGTCATTACACACAGAGGGATCTATTATATAGAGTCATTACACACAGAGGGATCTATTATATAGAGTCATTACACACAGAGGGATCTATTATATAGAGTCACTACACACAGAGTGATCTATTATATAAAGTCATTACACACAGAGGGATCTATTATATAGAGTCATTACACACAGAGGGATCTATTATATAGAGTCATTACACACAGAGGGATCTATTATATAGAGTCATTACACACAGAGCGATCTATTATATAGAGACATTACACACAGAGGGATCTATTATATAGAGTCATTACACACAGAGGTATCTATTATATAGAGTCATTACACACAGAGGGGTCTATTATATAGAGTCATTACACACAGAGGGATCTATTATATAGAGTCATTACAGAGGGATCTATTATATAGAGTCATTACACACAGAGGTATCTATTATATAGAGTCATTACACACAGAGTGATCTATTATATAGAGTCATTACACACAGGGATATATTATATAGAGTCATTACACTCAGAGAAATCTATTTTATAGAGTCATTACACCCAGAGGGATCTATTATATAGTCATTACACACAGAGGGATCTATTATATAGAGTCATTACACACAGAGGGATCTATTATATAGAGTCATTACACACAGAGTGATCTATTATATAGAGTCATTACACACAGAGGGATCTATTATATAGAGTTATTACACACAGAGGGATCTATTATGTAGAGTCATTATGACGCGCCCCCTGGGCCATATTCTTTAGGGGAATACCCGGAGCCGGATCAGATGGGGGTTGTAGTCTCCGAGTGGCTGTGACCCGGTCCGTGCCCAGGGTGTCAAACTCAGTGTGTGTGGCAGTCCTACAGATGTTACAAAGTTCGTTATGTCGACTACGCCACCCGTTGTATTGCGGTCACTATGGCCGCCGCTGCAGCAGGGTCCGCTGAGGCTGATGGTGTTGGTGCAGCTTTAGATAGTATAACCCCCAACGGGAGGGGTATGGCCTCAGGGGGTCAGGTGCAGAGGATGGGGGTTGTGGTGGTGCAGCGTAGATGATAAGTAAAGACAGAGTCGGGTTGTGCAGTTCAGGGTGTTTACTTACTGCAGATATTCCAGTCACTCCGGCCTTCAGTGACCACCCGAGCCGTGCTGCGTCCACCAGGTCCTGGATTCAGCCAACCCCCAAGCAAGTCCGGAGCGTGTCCCTGAGCCCTCCTTCTTGTCCTTTCTTCTGGCCGTCCCCACCAGGGATCCACCTAGGTCCAGCTCCCTCGGGCCTTCTGTTGGGAGACCCTTGGCCTTGGGTTCCCTGACCCTACACGTGGTTTGCCTTCAGGGTGGATGTGGTGGGTGGCCGTGGCAGATCCTGCCCACGGCCTCCGGTCTCTGGCTGAGGAATGCTTTAGCCCCCACCAGTTTGGGATCCGGTACCCTATTGCCAACTCTTCACCCTAGGGATGTACTTGGGTTCTCAGAGCTCCTTCTGTCTCCCCCTCTGGGTCTTTCAAACTCCTCTCTCTCTCTTGGGCTGGGGCTGCTCTGCTCTTCTGCTCTCTTCCTCTCCTCTGCAAAGTCTGATGTCTCACTGACTTCTCACAGACTGACCGTCTGTGGCTGACTGACCCTGATCTTAGATGGTGCCCACCTTAAATACTCCCTCTATGTGTGAGCTCAGGTGACCAGCACCCAATGAGCTCCTATCTTTACCCAGGCTGCTCCCCCTATCTGCCCCTACACTACTGGGATGTACCACCCCCCTCCCACTCCAGCCAGGAACAGACTCGGTCGTACCTGCACATTTCTAAGTGGGAGTACCGTTGGTCTGCTCCTCGGAAATGGGATGTGTGTAGTGCATGCAGCTTTCTGAGCTCAGTTCCACACTCCATCCTTACCCGGGAGTGGAATATCACACCTCTGGGTTGAGGTGCAATACCCCTGTAGCAGCCGAATCCTCAGGGTGCTACAATTACACACAGAGGGATCTATTATATAGAGTCATTACACACAGAGTGATCTATTATATAGAGTCATTACACACAGAGGGATCTACTATATAGAGTCATTACACACAGAGGGATCTATTATATAGAGTCATTAAACACAGAGGGATCTATTAAATAGAGTCATTACACACAGAGGGGTCTATTATATAGAATCATTACACACAGAGGGATCTATTATATAGAGTCATTACACACAGAGGGATCTATTATAAAGTCATTACACACAGAGGGATCTATTATATAGAGTCATTACACACAGAGGGATCTATTATATAGAGTCATTACAGAGGGATCTATTATATAGAGTCATTACACACAGAGGGATCTATTATATAGAGTTATTACACACAGAGCGATCTATTATATAGAGTCATTACACACAGAGGGATCTATTATATAGAGTCATTACACACAGAGGTATCTATTATATAGAGTCATTACACACAGAGGGGTCTATTATATAGAGTCAATACACACAGAGGGATCTATTATATAGAGTCATTACAGAGGGATCTATTATATAGAGTCATTACACACAGAGTGATCTATTATATAGAGTCATTACACACAGGGATCTATTATATAGAGTCATTACACACAGAGAAATCTATTATATAGAGTCATTACACCCAGAGGGACATATTATATAGTCATTACACACAGAGGGATCTATTATATAGAGTCATTACACACAGAGTGATCTATTATATAGAGTCATTACACACAGAGGGATCTATTACATAGAGTCATTACACACAGAGGGATTTATTAAATAGAGTCATTACACACAGAGGGATCTATTATATAGAGTCATTACACACAGAGTGATCTATTATATAGAGTCATTACACACAGAGGGATCTATTAAATAGAGTTATTACACACAGAGGGATCTATTATGTAGAGTCATTACACACAGAGGGATCTATTATATAGAGTCATTACACACAGAGTGATCTATTATATAGAGTCATTACACACAGAGAGATCTACTATATAGAGTCATTACACACAGAGGGATCTATTATATAGAGTCATTACACACAGAGGGGTCTATTATATAGAATCATTACACACAGAGGGATCTATTATATAGAGTCATTACACACAGAGGGATCTATTATATAGAGTCATTACACACAGAGGGATCTATTATATAGAGTCATTACACACAGAGGGATCTATTATATAGAGTCATTACACAGAGGTGTCTATTATATAGAGTCACTACACACAAAGGGATCTATTATATAAAGTCATTACACGCAGAGGGATCTATTATATAGAGTCACTACACACAGAGGGATCTATTATATTGAGTCATTACACACAGAGTGATCTATTATATAGAGTCATTACACACAGAATGATCTATTATATAGAGTCATTACACGCAGAGGGATCTATTATATAGAGTCATTACACACAGAGGGATCTATTATATAGAGTCATTACACACAGAGTGATCTATTATATAGAGTCATTACACACAGAGGGATCTATTATATAGAGTTATTACACACAGAGGGATCTATTATGTAGAGTCATTACTGTCAGGCAAAAGGTATTTTTGCCCGAGTTTTAAAAAATGAGAGATGTTTTAAAAAAGAAAAAAAAACACCCCCTATCTGTTTGTAAGTGAAGACATAGAACTCACTTTTGCTTTTCCCCAAACCAGGAATTTTTATGACCCGCCATAAAACCTCAGTCCAGGGCAAGCGCTAGTACAAACCGGAAAATCCCTCCAAAAAATCCCATTGTTTAATTGTACAAACGTTTTATGCCAATTTTAATCACGCACAGGTCTGACAGAAACATCGGAACCACGTTTCTTGAATGCTTACCTTTTTCCCATTACAATAGTATAACTTGCATAACTGAGGAATGACCGGGAACTGAGATAATGGATTCTGAGCTTCTGAGCGTCATAGAGGTTTCATATTTAATATCTATCTTCATGAATATTGGTGACGGTCAAGATGATGTCTCCCTCTTGGATGTGGGACCCCCCCACACCAAGATATGGAATCTGAAGGATCTTTTAGGTCTTCTGCAGCTGGGTGGGCTCGCAAAGCCGAGCCCCCCTTGTAAGGTAAATAAGGGGTGTTCCCCAGAGTTTTGGCTGCTTACTAAAAAGCAAATCGGCCATTTTCAGGTCATTCTTCTCAGGGACGTCGAACGCACACACATCACGCGGCGTAAGAAGAATCACCTCTAATTTCCGGGCAGCCGTCCCCCCCACAGAATCTGAGACCATCACCTTGTGAAGCAGGTTTTGCTATTACTTATCCCTTTTATTTTAATAACTGTTGATGCATACATGTAAATTGTCTCCTTTATAATATCTTGTATATATTTTGTAAACACTGCCCACCTTTTGGGAGTAAATCATTAATTATTTACCAGTTTCTTTCTTCTTGTCCTATGTCGAGCAAACACGTTCCTCACCCGCTAATTCACGTTACCTACCAGGTACCCGATCCACCTGTTAAGCGATCGGTGGTGGCAGTATACCAGTGTTTATGTGATATTGTGGTTTGAGGGTGGCTGGTCGGAGGTATATATACGTTCCTGGAAGGAACTGGTGGTATATATACGTCCTGTCACATCACGTGCCACAATAGTCGACATAAATTAGAGCAGCTGCACCCGTGCTTATCCTCTGTCAATACCGTGTTTGACCAGCAGGATAAGGGGGCGCCAGAGAGCTGCATGGTCTGACCCAAGAGTGGGTGTTGTTTTCGTGACAAATTGGTGGCAGCGGTGGGATCATAGGACATTAGTGATCTGGTTTGAGCAATCATTCCTCTCACTAAAAACTTGCACAAAAGTTTTGAAGATCGAACTCAGTGTTTATTAGATCTGAGACAATACTGTATGTGTAGCAGTTACCCCTACCCTTCTTCGCTTTTTCTTTTCTATTTTTATTTTGGTGATCATGGTCGTAGTTGGGGAGTCCTGGTATCACCAGCAGAAAAAGGACACTCTTACTGGAATATGTATAACCAAAGGCATTGACCCCCACGGCAAAAGCAAAGAACAAATGATTTCTGAACTGTTACAAGATGCTGCAGAGCCCGTCCGACAGCAGAGCCCTGATGAGGGGGCGGCCAGCCAGGGCCCGGATGGTGTTGCTGCCGGGGTCCAACCGGTGATTGCCAGCCATACCCGCAACCAGGGTAGTGTGGACCCCCACCTGCAGATGGCCTTGGAGGAGCTCGCCACAGACAATCATGATGGACGACTGGAGCTGATCCTGAAATTCCAGGAGCGGGCTGAGCGACAAGCCCAAGCTGACCGAGAGGCTGCGGAGCGACAAGCCCAAGCTGACCGAGAGGCTGCTGAGCGACAAGCTGACCGAGAGACTGCTGAGCGACAAGCTGACCGACAACACCAGCTGGAGCTAGCCCGGATTCAGAAGGAGTCGCCCTCTACGCAGACCCGTGAGTCCAACAGTGCCAGCTGCTTAAACCTCGTCCTGAGCACTTCCCTGTGATGGAAAAGGATGGGGACTTGGACACATTTCTGCGAGGCTTTGAAAAGGCCTGCAGGCAGTATCAGCTGCCCATGGACCAATGGGCAAGATATTTGACTCCAGGGCTCAGAGGAAAAGCTTTGGAGGTGTTTGCTTCCCTCCCTCGAGAGCAGGATGGAGACTATGAGGCCGTCAAGCAGGCCCTGATAAAAAAGTACCAGCTGACTCCGGAGGTTTACCGGAAAAAATTCAGAACCCTCCAACGTGGACCACAGGACACCTACCGTGATGTGGTAGACGGGCTCAGAACCAACTTTGAGCAGTGGATCCAAGGACTGTCAGCGACCACCTTTGAGCAGCTAAAGGACCTGATGGTGAAAGACCAGTTCCTGCATCTGTGTCCGACTGAGGTACGGCAGTTCGTGATGGATCGGGAGCCACCAGATGCCAATAAAGCAGCGCAGATCGCAGACACCTACGAGGCCAACCGGAGACCAGAGGTGCGGAAGCCGGTCGTCGCCAGCTGGAAAGGGGGTAAGCCATCAACCACCATCCCTGCCCCTGCCAGCCGACCTTCCGGAGGCCTTTTTCCCGTTGCCAAGGCCCTGCCTGCATCCGATGCCCGCAGGTGTTATTCCTGCAACCAGACTGGTCATCTCAGCGCCACTTGCCCAGAGAAGCAGAGGAAGAACCCCCCATCCAAGGCCCCAGGGCCTAATGCTTCAGTTCTTTTGGTGGGTGGGCCGGTTGGGAGGGCCTGTGAAAACTTTCAGTCTGTCAGGGTGGGGGACACTCTCACTGTAGGCCTCAAGGACACTGGGGCCGAACGAACCCTCATCCGACCCGAACTGGTGTCCCCTGAAGCGCTTATTCCAGGAAAGACCCTGACTGTCACTGGGATTGGGGGCGTCCGATGCCCCTTGCCCATGGCCCGGGTTTTTATTGATTGGGGTGCGGGGAGTGGGGTGAAGGAAGTGGGAGTATCCAAAAACCTACCTGCAAATGTTTTGTTGGGAACTGATTTGGGGAGGATGTTTGCTTATTATGTCACTGACACCCCTCCCCGATCTGATACGGTTGGTAAGGTTAATGCTAATAATGTGAATGTCAATGCTTTACATGATGATGGTGATGATGATGATGATGATGATGATGTTGTTGTATTGGAAGGTGCAGGAGAACTCAGCCATGTCACTCTGCGGGGTGATGTTGCTGAGGATCCCCTAGCAGGAGCAAATGTCAGTGCCAAGGGTAATGGGGAGAGGCACGAGGACCATGAAGCAGGTGGTGCTGTGCCAGTGACCAGTGTCACAACAGAAGGTGACCTGGCTGATGGTAGCTGCCGCATACGTAGCACTGTGCCTGAGGTAATGGAGGATGATGGAGAAGTAGTTCTCATGGCCTCTCAGGCTAATGAGACGGTGTTATTCCCCGGGGAGACGGCCTATATAGCCGCTGTTACCCGCAGTCAGAGTGCCCAGAATGCAAGTAACGCCCTGCCTTCTGGACCCTCCTCGGACAGAGGAATAACAGGATCAGGTATGGACCCAGAGCCGGTCCCAGAGGGTCCCAGTGAGGACGTGGCCTTAACCTCACTTCTGGCTTCCTCCAGCCAGGAGTTTCAGGCAGCTCTGCACTCAGATGATAGCCTGGAGACGTTAAGGAGCCTCGCGGAGAAACCCACCTCCGAGTCGGATAAGGAGAGGGTATTCTGGGACCAAGGGAGGTTGTACCGGGAGACAGTTCCCTGTACACCCCAACAGGAGTGGCTGAGGGAAAGACAGCTGGTCGTCCCCTACCCATTCAGGGATGAGTTGTTGCGGATCGCCCATGAAATTCCACTCGCTGGACACTTGGGGGTCAGCAAAACCAAGGCCCGGCTGTCTCATCACTTTTATTGGCCCAAAATGAGGACAGATGTGGTGAACTACTGTCGATCCTGTACCACGTGTCAAAGAGTGGGAAAGTCAGGGCCGGCCCCCAAAGCCCCCCTGATCTCTTTGCCAGTGATAGAGGAGCCTTTCCAGAGGATTGCTGTGGACATTGTGGGACCACTGGCCATACCCAGCAGCTCTGGAAAACGATTCATCCTTACCGTGGTAGACTATGCTACCCGGTATCCGGAGGCAGTAGCCCTGTCCTCAATTAGGGCGGATAAGGTGGCGGACGCCCTCTTGGCCACCTTTTCGCGAGTAGGATTTCCCAGGGAGATGCTTACCGACCAGGGGACTCAGTTCATGTCACGCTTAATGGAGGCCCTATGTAAGAAAATGCAGGTGCAGCATCTGGTATCGAGTGCGTATCACCCACAGACCAATGGTTTGTGTGAGCGATTCAACGGTACCCTCAAACAGATGTTAAAAATGCTGGTTGAGACCCAGGGTCGCGACTGGGAGCGTTACCTCCCACACCTGCTATTTGCTTACAGAGAGGTTCCACAGGCCTCGACGGGGTTCTCCCCCTTTGAGCTCCTGTATGGCAGGCGTGTCCGAGGACCCCTTGGGTTGATAAGGGAATTCTGGGAAGAAGAGCCGAGCTCCCCAGGAGTGTCATGCGCTTCCGTGACAAGATGCAGACCTTGACGCAGTTGGTGCATGACAACATGGCGCAAGCCCAGGCTGACCAGAAGCATTGGTACGACCAGAACGCCCGAGAACGGACCTACCAGGTGGGTCAGAAGGTGTGGGTGCTGGTCCCCGTACCAAAAGACAAGCTTCAGGCGGCCTGGGAAGGCCCGTATGTCATTCACCAACAGCTCAACCCGGTCACCTACGTGATCACCCTTGACCACGAGCGGGGTAGGCGGAAGGCGTTTCACGTTAATATGATGAAGGCTCATCAAGAACGTGGAACCTGCGTCCTACCGGTCTGCAACCTGCCCGAGGATGGGGAGGATGACCCCCTCTTGGACATGCTCGCCCAAGCGAAGGCCAGCGGGTCCCTAGAGGATGTAGAGCTAAGCGACTTGCTATCCGCAGACCAGAGGTCTCAGATGCAAGCAGTGCTGAAACCCTTCCAAGCAGTGTTCACCAACCTGCCTGGCAGGACTGAAGTGGCGGTCCATGAAGTGGACACCGGGAATCATGCCCCACTCCGGCGGACAGCCTATCGAATCTCCGACGAGGTGCAGCATGTCATGCGCCAGGAGGTCGAGGAGATGCTGCAGTTGGGGGTGATTAAGCGGTCCAAGAGCGCGTGGGCCTCACCTGTAGTCCTGGTGCCTAAGAAGGACCGGACCACCCGGTTCTGTGTGGACTACAGGGGGCTCAACGCTATCACCGCCTCTGACGCACAACCAATGCCACGCATTGAGGAGCTGCTGGAGCGGTTAGCCAGCGCGAGCTATCTCTCCATTATGGATTTGAGTCGGGGATATTGGCAGATTCCCTTGAGCCCCGGGGCT
Source organism: Phyllobates terribilis (assembly GCF_046119375.1). Lineage (NCBI taxonomy): Eukaryota > Metazoa > Chordata > Amphibia > Anura > Dendrobatidae > Phyllobates > Phyllobates terribilis. The sequence continues at coordinate 585,649 of NW_027363385.1, read as the reverse complement.
CAGGAGAAGTCCGCCTTTATCACCCCCTTCGGATTGTATGAATCCACGGTCATGCCCTTCTGCATGAAAAATGCCCCTGCCACGTTCCAGCGAATGGTCAACCACCTGCTCCAGGGACTGGAGAGGTACGCAGTAGCGTACCTGGATGACATTGCCATCTTCAGTCCCACCTGGGAGGATCACCTCGAGCATCTGCAGCAGGTGCTCGGGCGCATTCACCAGGCGGGCTTGACCATCAAGCCGGGAAAGTGCCAGATGGGCATGAACGAGGTCCACTACCTGGGGCACCGGGTAGGTGGGGGTACTCTGAAGCCAGAGCCTGGGAAGGTGGACGCTATCGTGTCCTGGCCCACCCCCAGGACCAAGAAGCAGGTGCAGTCCTTCTTGGGCACCGCAGGGTACTATAGACGCTTTGTGCAGGACTATAGTAGCCTTGCGAAGCCCTTGACAGACCTCACCAGGAAGAGCCTACCCCATTCCGTCAAATGGACGGATGAATGCGACGTGGCCTTTAGGGCTTTGAAGACTGCCCTGAGCAGCTCTCCTGTACTAAAGGCGGTCGACGGCACACGGCCACTCTTAGTACAGACCGACGCCAGTGAATTTGGCCTCGGTGCTGTACTCAGCCAGGTCGACTCGGGGAACCAAGAACACCCCGTGTTGTACCTAAGCCGGAAACTGCTGCCGAGGGAAGTGGCCTATTCCACCATAGAGAAGGAGTGCCTGGCCATTGTATGGGCCCTCAACCGCTTACAGCCTTACTTGTACGGGCGCCCCTTCACTGTCGTGACTGACCACAACCCCCTGAGTTGGCTGCACACCATGTCAGGTGCCAACGGAAGGTTGTTACGCTGGAGCCTCACCCTCCAGCAGTACGACTTTACCGTTCAACACCGCAGGGGCAGCGAGCATGGCAATGCCGATGGGTTGTCCCGGCGAGGGGAGCCTCCAGACATACGCTTGGAGGAGTACCAGAAGGTCCTACCTCCATAGCGCAGTCAAAAAGGGGGAGGTGTCAGGCAAAAGGTATTTTTGCCCGAGTTTTAAAAAATGAGAGATGTTTTAAAAAAGAAAAAAAAAAACCCACCCCCTATCTGTTTGTAAGTGAAGACATAGAACTCACTTTTGCTTTTCCCCAAACCAGGAATTTTTATGACCCGCCATAAAACCTCAGTCCATGGCAAGCACTGGAACAAACCGGAAAATCCCTCCAAAAAATCCCATTGTTTAATTGTACAAACGTTTTATGCCAATTTTAATCACGCACAGGTCTGACAGAAACATCGGAACCACGTTTTTTGAATGCTTACCTTTTTCCCATTACAATAGTATAACTTGCATAACTGAGGAATGACCGGGAACTGAGATAATGGATTCTGAGCTTCTGAGCGTCATAGAGGTTTCATATTTAATATCTATCTTCATGAATATTGGTGACGGTCAAGATGATGTCTCCCTCTTGGATGTGGGACCCCCCCACACCAAGATATGGAATCTGAAGGATCTTTTAGGTCTTCTGCAGCTGGGTGGGCTCGCAAAGCCGAGCCCCCCTTGTAAGGTAAATAAGGGGTGTTCCCCAGAGTTTTGGCTGCTTACTAAAAAGCAAATCGGCCATTTTCAGGTCATTCTTCTCAGGGACGTCGAACGCACGCACATCACGCGGCGTAAGAAGAATCACCTCTAATTTCCGGGGAGCCGTCCCTCCCACAGAATCTGAGACCATCACCTTGTGAAGCAGGTTTTGCTATTACTTATCCCTTTTATTTTAATAACTGTTTATGCATACATGTAAATTGTCTCCTTTATAATATCTTGTACATATTTTGTAAACACTGCCCACCTTTTGGGAGTAAATCATTAATTATTTACCAGTTTCTTTCTTCTTGTCCTATGTCGAGCAAACACGTTCCTCACCCGCTAATTCACGTTACCTACCAGGTACCCGATCCACCTGTTAAGCGATCGGTGGTGGCAGTATACCAGTGTTTATGTGATATTGTGGTTTGAGGGTGGCTGGTCGGAGGTATATATACGTTCCTGGAAGGAACTGGTGGTATATATACGTCCTGTCACATCACGTGCCACAATAGTCGACATAAATTAGAGCAGCTGCACCCGTGCTTATCCTCTGTCAATACCGTGTTTGACCAGCAGGAGAAGGGGGCGCCAGAGAGCTGCAAGGTCTGACCCAAGAGTGGGTGTTGTTTTCGTGACAATTACACACAGAGGGATCTATTATATAGAGTCATTACACACAGAGTGATCTATTATATAGAGTCATTACACACAGAGGGATCTACTATATAGAGTCATTACACACAGAGGGATCTATTATATAGAGTCATTAAACACAGAGGGATCTATTATATAGAGTCATTACACACAGAGGGGTCTATTATATAGAATCATTACACACAGAGGGATCTATTATATAGAGTCATTACACACAGAGGGATCTATTATATAGTCATTACACACAGAGGGATCTATTATATAGAGTCATTACACACAGAGGGATCTATTATATAGAATCATTACAGAGGGATCTATTATATAGAGTCATTACACACAGAGGGATCTAATATATGGAGTCATTACACACAGAGGGATCTATTATATAGAGTCATTACACACAGAGGGATCTATTATATAGAGTCATTACACGCAGAGGGATCTATTATATAGAGTAATTACACACAGAGGGATCTATTATATAGAGTCATTACACACAGAGGGATCTATTATATAGAGTCATTACACACAGAGGGATCTATTATATAGAGTCATTACACACAGAGGGATCTATTATATAGAGTCATTACACAGAGCGGTCTATTATATAGAGTCATTACACACAGATGGATCTATTATATAGAGTCATTACACGCAGAGGGATCTATTATATAGAGTCACTACACACAGAGGGATATATTATATAGAGTCATTACAAGCAGAGGGATCTATTATATAGAGTAATTACACACAGAGGGATCTATTATATAGAGTCATTACACACAGAGGGATCTATTATATAGAGTCATTACACACAGAGGGATCTATTATACAGAGTCATTACACACAGAGGGATCTATTATATAGAGTCATTACACAGAGGAGTCTATTATATAGAGTCATTACACACAGAGGGATCTATTATATAGAGTCATTACACGAAGAGTGATCTATTATATAGAGTCACTACACACAGAGTGATCTATTATATAGAGTCATTACACACAGAGGGATCTATTATATAGTGTCATTACACACAGAGGGATCTATTATATAGAGTCATTACACACAGAGGGATCTATTATATAGAGTCATTACACACAGAGCGATCTATTATATAGAGACATTACACACAGAGGGATCTATTATATAGAGTCATTACACACAGAGGTATCTATTATATAGAGTCATTACACACAGAGGGGTCTATTATATAGAGTCATTACACACAGAGGGATCTATTATATAGAGTCATTACAGAGGGATCTATTATATAGTCATTACACACAGAGGTATCTATTATATAGAGTCATTATACACAGAGTGATCTATTATATAGAGTCATTACACACAGGGATATATTATATAGAGTCATTACACTCAGAGAAATCTATTTTATAGAGTCATTACACCCAGAGGGATCTATTATATAGTCATTACACACAGAGGGATCTATTATATAGAGTCATTACACACAGAGGGATCTATTATATAGAGTCATTACACACAGAGTGATCTATTATATAGAGTGATTACACACAGAGGGATCTATTATATAGAGTTATTACACACAGAGGGATCTATTATGTAGAGTCATTACACACAGAGGGATCTATTATATAGAGTCATTACACACAGAGTGATCTATTATATAGAGTCATTACACACAGAGGGATCTACTATATAGAGTCATTACACACAGAGGGATCTATTATATAGAGTCATTAAGCACAGAGGGATCTATTATATAGAGTCATTACACACAGAGGGGTCTATTATATAGAATCATTACACACAGAGGGATCTATTATATAGAGTCATTACACACAGAGGGATCTATTATATAGTCATTACACACAGAGGGATCTATTATATAGAGTCATTACACACAGAGGGATCTATTATATAGAGTCATTACAGAGGGATCTATTATATAGAGTCATTACACACAGAGGTATCTATTATATAGAGTCATTACACACAGAGCGATCTATTATATAGAGTCATTACACACAGAGGGATCTATTATATAGAGTCATTACACACAGAGGTATCTATTATATAGAGTCATTACACACAGAGGGGTCTATTATATAGAGTCAATACACACAGAGGGATCTATTATATAGAGTCATTACAGAGGGATCTATTATATAGAGTCATTACACACAGAGTGATCTATTATATAGAGTCATTACACACAGGGATCTATTATATAGAGTCATTAAACACAGAGGGATCTATTATATAGAGTCATTACACACAGAGGGGTCTATTATATAGAATCATTACACACAGAGGGATCTATTATATAGAGTCATTACACACAGAGGGATCTATTATATAGTCATTACACACAGAGGGATCTATTATATAGAGTCATTACACACAGAGGGATCTATTATATAGAATCAATACAGAGGGATCTATTATATAGAGTCATTACACACAGAGGGATCTAATATATGGAGTCATTACACACAGAGGGATCTATTATATAGAGTCATTACACACAGAGGGATCTATTATATAGAGTCATTACACGCAGAGGGATCTATTATATAGAGTAATTACACACAGAGGGATCTATTATATAGAGTCATTACACACAGAGGGATCTATTATATAGAGTCATTACACACAGAGGGATCTATTATATAGAGTCATTACACACAGAGGGATCTATTATATAGAGTCATTACACAGAGCGGTCTATTATATAGAGTCATTACACACAGATGGATCTATTATATAGAGTCATTACACGCAGAGGGATCTATTATATAGAGTCACTACACACAGAGGGATATATTATATAGAGTCATTACACGCAGAGGGATCTATTATATAGAGTCACTACACACAGAGGGATCTATTATATTGAGTCATTACACACAGAGTGATCTATTATATAGAGTCATTACACACAGAGGGATCTATTATATAGAGTCATTACAAGCAGAGGGATCTATTATATTGAGTAATTACACACAGAGGGATCTATTATATAGAGTCATTACACACAGAGGGATCTATTATATAGAGTCATTACACACAGAGGGATCTATTATACAGAGTCATTACACACAGAGGGATCTATTATATAGAGTCATTACACAGAGGGGTGTATTATATAGAGTCATTACACACAGAGGGATCTATTATATAGAGTCATTACACGAAGAGTGATCTATTATATAGAGTCACTACACACAGAGTGATCTATTATATAGAGTCATTACACACAGAGGGATCTATTATATAGTGTCATTACACACAGAGGGATCTATTATATAGAGTCATTACACACAGAGGGATCTATTATATAGAGTCATTACACACAGAGCGATCTATTATATAGAGACATTACACACAGAGGGATCTATTATATAGAGTCATTACACACAGAGGTATCTATTATATAGAGTCATTACACACAGAGGGGTCTATTATATAGAGTCATTACACACAGAGGTATCTATTATATAGAGTCATTACACACAGAGTGATCTATTATATAGAGTCATTACACACAGAGGGATCTACTATATAGAGTCATTACACACAGAGGGATCTATTATATAGAGTCATTAAACACAGAATGATCTATTATATAGAGTCATTACACACAGAGGGGTCTATTATATAGAATCATTACACACAGAGGGATCTATTATATAGAGTCATTACACACAGAGGGATCTATTATATAGTCATTACACACAGAGGGATCTATTATATAGAGTCATTACACACAGAGGGATCTATTATATAGAGTCATTACAGAGGGATCTATTATATAGAGTCATTACACACAGAGGGATCTATTATATAGAGTCATTACACACAGAGCGATCTATTATATAGAGTCATTACACACAGAGGGATCTATTATATAGAGTCATTACACACACAGGTATCTATTATATAGAGTCATTACACACAGAGGGGTCTATTATATAGAGTCAATACACACAGAGGGATCTATTATATAGAGTCATTACAGAGGGATCTATTATATAGAGTCATTACACACAGAGTGATCTATTATATAGAGTCATTACACACAGGGATCTATTATATAGAGTCATTACACACAGAGAAATCTATTATATAGAGTCATTACACCCAGAGGGATATATTATATAGTCATTACACACAGAGGGATCTATTATATAGAGTCATTACACACAGAGTGATCTATTATATAGAGTCATTACACACAGAGGGATCTATTATATAGAGTCATTACACACAGAGTGATCTATTATATAGAGTCATTACACACAGAGGGATCTACTATATAGAGTCATTACACACAGAGGGATCTATTATATAGAGTCATTAAACACAGAGGGATCTATTATATAGAGTCATTACACACAGAGGGGTCTATTATATAGAATCATTACACACAGAGGGATCTATTATATAGAGTCATTACACACAGAGGGATCTATTATATAGTCATTACACACAGAGGGATCTATTATATAGAGTCATTACACACAGAGGGATCTATTATATAGAATCATTACAGAGGGATCTATTATATAGAGTCATTACACACAGAGGGATCTAATATATGGAGTCATTACACACAGAGGGATCTATTATATAGAGTCATTACACACAGAGGGATCTATTATATAGAGTCATTACACGCAGAGGGATCTATTATATAGAGTAATTACACACAGAGGGATCTATTATATAGAGTCATTACACACAGAGGGATCTATTATATAGAGTCATTACACACAGAGGGATCTATTATATAGAGTCATTACACACAGAGGGATCTATTATATAGAGTCATTACACAGAGCGGTCTATTATATAGAGTCATTACACACAGATGGATCTATTATATAGAGTCATTACACGCAGAGGGATCTATTATATAGAGTCACTACACACAGAGGGATATATTATATAGAGTCATTACACGCAGAGGCATCTATTATATAGAGTCACTACACACAGAGGGATCTATTATATTGAGTCATTACACACAGAGTGATCTATTATATAGAGTCATTACACACAGAGGGATCTATTATATAGAGTCATTACAAGCAGAGGGATCTATTATATAGAGTAATTACACACAGAGGGATCTATTATATAGAGTCATTACACACAGAGGGATCTATTATATAGAGTCATTACACACAGAGGGATCTATTATACAGAGTCATTACACACAGAGGGATCTATTATATAGAGTCATTACACAGAGGGGTCTATTATATAGAGTCATTACACACAGAGGGATCTATTATATAGAGTCATTACACGAAGAGTGATCTATTATATAGAGTCACTACACACAGAGTGATCTATTATATAGAGTCATTACACACAGAGGGATCTATTATATAGAGTCATTACACACAGAGGGATCTATTATATAGTCATTATACACAGAGGGATCTATTATATAGAGTCATTACACACAGAGCGATCTATTATATAGAGACATTACACACAGAGGGATCTATTATATAGAGTCATTACACACAGAGGTATCTATTATATAGAGTCATTACACACAGAGGGGTCTATTATATAGAGTCATTACACACAGAGGGATCTATTATATAGAGTCATTACAGAGGGATCTATTATATAGAGTCATTACACACAGAGGTATCTATTATATAGAGTCATTACACACAGAGTGATCTATTATATAGAGTCATTACACACAGAGGGATCTATTATATAGAGTTATTACACACAGAGGGATCTATTATGTAGAGTCATTACACACAGAGGGATCTATTATATAGAGTCATTACACACAGAGTGATCTATTATATAGAGTCATTACACACAGAGGGATCTACTATATAGAGTCATTACACACAGAGGGATCTATTATATAGAGTCATTAAACACAGAGGGATCTATTATATAGAGTCATTACACACAGAGGGGTCTATTATATAGAATCATTACACACAGAGGGATCTATTATATAGAGTCATTACACACAGAGGGATCTATTATATAGTCATTACACACAGAGGGATCTATTATATAGAGTCATTACACACAGAGGGATCTATTATATAGAGTCATTACAGAGGGATCTATTATATAGAGTCATTACACACAGAGGGATCTATTATATAGAGTCATTACACACAGAGCGATCTATTATATAGAGTCATTACACACAGAGGGATCTATTATATAGAGTCATTACACACAGAGGTATCTATTATATAGAGTCATTACACACAGAGGGGTCTATTATATAGAGTCAATACACACAGAGGGATCTATTATATAGAGTCATTACAGAGGGATCTATTATATAGAGTCATTACACACAGAGTGATCTATTATATAGAGTCATTACACACAGGGATCTATTATATAGAGTCATTACACACAGAGAAATCTATTATATAGAGTCATTACACCCAGAGGGATATATTATATAGTCATTACACACAGAGGGATCTATTATATAGAGTCATTACACACAGAGTGATCTATTATATAGAGTCATTACACACAGAGGGATCTATTACATAGAGTCATTACACACAGAGGGATCTATTAAATAGAGTCATTACACACAGAGGGATCTATTATATAGAGTCATTACACAGAGTGATCTATTATATAGAGTAATTACACACAGAGGGATCTATTATATAGAGTCACTACACACAGAGGGATCTATCGTATAGAGTCACTACACACAGAGGGATCTATTATGTAGAGTCATTACACACAGAGGGATCTATTATATAGAGTCATTACACACAGAGGGATCTATTATATAGAGTCATTACACACAGAGGGATCTATTATATAGAGTCATTACACGCAGAAGGATCTATTATATAGAGTCATTACAAGAGGGATCTATTATATAGAGTCATTACACACAGAGGGATATATTATATAGAGTCATTACACACAGAGGGATCTATTATATAGAGTCAATACACAGAGGGATCTATTATATAGAGTCATTACACACAGAGGAATCTATTATATAGAGACATTACACGCAGAGGGATCTATTATATAGAGTCACTACACAGAGGGATCTATTATATAGAGTCATTACACACAGAGTGATCTATTATATAGAGTCATTACACACAGAGGGATCTATTATATAGAGTCATTACACACAGAGGGATCTATTATATAGAGTCATTACACACAGAGGGATCTATTATATATAGTCATTACACACAGAGTGATCTATTATATAGAGTCATTACACACAGAGCGATCTATTATATAGAGACATTACCGACAGAAGAATCTATTATATAGAGTCATTGCACACAGAGGGATCTATTATATAGAGTCATTACACACAGAGGGATCTATTATATAGAGTCATTACACACAGAGGGGTCTATTAAATAGAGTCATTATCACAGAGGGATCTATTATATAGAGTCAATATAGAGGGATCTATTATATAGAATCATTACACACAGAGGGATCTATTATGTAGAGTCATTACACACAGGGATCTATTATATAGAGTCATTACACACAGAGGGATCTAATATATAGAGTCATTACACACAGAGGGATCTATTATATAGAGTCATTACACACAGAGGGATCTATTATATAGAGTCATTACACACAGAGCGATATATTATATAGAGTCATTACAGACAGAGGTATCTATTACATAGAGTCATTGCACACAGAGGGATCTATTATATAGAGTCATTACACACAGAGGGATCTATTATATAGAGTCATTACAAACAGAGGGGTGTATTAAATAGAGTCATTATCACAGAGGGATCTATTATATAGAGTCATTATAGAGGTATCTATTATATAGAGTCATTACACACCGAGGGATCTATTATATAGAGTCATTACACACAGGGATCTATTATATAGAGTCATTACACACAGAGGGATCTACTATATAGAGTCATTACACACAGAGGGATCTATTATATAGTCATTACACACAGAGGGATCTGTTATATAGAGTCATTACACACAGAGCGATCTATTATATAGAGTCATTACACACAGAGAGATCTATTACATAGAGTCATTACACACAGAGGGATCTATTATATAGAGTCATTACACACAGAGCGATCTATTATATAGAGTCATTACAGACAGAGGGATCTATTATATAGAGTCATTGCACACAGTGGGATCTATTATAAAAAGTCGTTACACACAGATGGATCTATTATATAGAGTCATTACACACAGAGGGGTCTATTAAATAGAGTCATTATCACAGAGGGATCTATTATATAGAGTCATTATAGAGGGATCTATTATATAGAGTCATTACACACAGAGGGATCTATTATATAGAGTCATTACACACAGAGGGATCTATTATATAGAGTCATTACACACAGGGATCTATTATATAGAGTCACTACACACAGAGGGATCTATTATATAGAGTCATTACACACAGATGGATCTATTATATAGTCATTACACACAGAGGGATCTGTTATATAGAGTCATTACACACAGAGCGATCTATTATATAGAGTCATTACACACAGAGGGATCTATTACATAGGGTCATTACACACAGAGGGATCTATTATATAGACTCATTACACACAGAGGGATCTATTAAATAGAGTCATTACACACAGAGCGATCTATTATATAGAGTCATTACACGCAGAGGGATCTATTATATAGAGTCATTACACACAGAGGGATCTATTATATAGAGTACATTACACACAGAGGGATCTATCATATAGAGTCATTACACGCAGAGGGATGCATTATATAGAGTCATTACACACAGAGTGATCTATTATATAGTCATTACACACAGAGGGATCTATTATATAGAGTCATTACACACAGAGGGATCTATTATATAGAGTCATTACACACAGAGAGATCTATTACATAGAGTTATTACACACAGAGCGATCTATTATATAGAGTCATTACACACAGAGGGATCTATTATATAGAGTCATTACACTCAGAGGCATCTATTATATAGAGTCCATTACACACAGAGGGATCTATTATATAGAGTCATTACACGCAGAGGGATCTATTATATAGAGTCATTACACACAGAATGATCTATTATATAGTCATTACACACAGAGGGATCTATTATATAGAGTCATTACACACAGAGGGATCTATTATATAGAGTCATTACACACAGAGAGATCTATTACATAGAGTCATTACACACAGAGGGATCTATTATATAGAGTCATTACACACAGAGGGATCTATTATATAGAGTCATTACACACAGAGCGATCTATTAAATAGGGTGATTACACAAAGAGGGATCTATTATATAGAGTCATTACACACAGAGAGATCTATTACATAGAGTCATTACACACAGAGCGATCTATTATATAGAGTCATTACACACAGAGGGATCTATTATATAGAGTCATTACACACAGAGGGATCTATTATATAGAGACATTACACACAGAGGGATCTATTATATAGAGTCATTACACAAAGAGGGGTCTATTATATAGAGTCATTACACTCAGAGGGATCTATTATATAGAGTCATCACAGAGGGATCTATTACATAGAGTCATTACACCCAGAGGGATCTATTATATAGAGTCATTACACACAGAGTGATCTATTATATAGAGTCATTACACACATGGATCTATTATATAGAGTCATTACACACAGAGGGATCTATTATATAGTCATTAATCACAGAGGGATCTGTTATATAGAGTCAATACACACAGAGTGATCTATTATATAGAGTCATTACACACAGAGGGATCTATTACATAGAGTCATTACACACAGAGGGATATATTATATAGAGTCATTACACACAGAGGGATCTATTATATAGAGTCATTACACACAGAGGGATCTATTATATAGAGTCGATTACACAAAGAGGGATCTATTATATAGTCATTGCACACAGAGGGATCTATTATATAGAGTCATTACACACAGAGGGATCTATTATATAGAGTCGATTACACAAAGAGGGATCTATTATATAGTCATTGCACACAGAGGGATCTATTATATAGTCATTACACACAGAGGGATCTATTATATAGAGTCATTACACACAGAGGGATCTATTATATAGAGTCATTACACACAGAGAGATCTATTACACAGAGTCATTACACAGAGGGATCTATTACATAGAGTCATTACACACAGAGGGATCTATTATATAGAGTCATTACACACAGAGCGATCTATTATATAGGGTCATTACACAAAGAGGGATCTATTATATAGAGTCATTACACACAGAGAGATCTATTACATAGGGTCATTACACACAGAGGGATCTATGATATAGAGTCATTACACACAAAGCGATCAATTATATAGAGTCATTACAGACAGAGGGATCTATTATATAGAGTCATTGCACACAGAGGGATCTATTATATAGAATCGTTACACACAGAGGGATCTATTATATAGAGTCATTACACACAGAGGGGTCTATTAAATAGAGTCATTATCACAGAGGGATCTATTATATAGAGTCATTATAGAGGGATCTATTATATAGAGTCATTACACAGAGAGGGATATATTATATAGAGTCATTACACACAGAGGGATCTATTATATAGATTCATTACACACAGGGATCTATTATATAGAGTCATTACACACAGAGGGATCTATTATATAGAGTCATTACACACAGAGGGATCAATTATATAGTCATTACACACAGAGGGATCTATTATATAGAGTCATTACACACAGAGGGATCTATTATATAGAGTCATTACACACAGAGAGATCTATTACATAGAGTCATTACACACAGACGGATCTATTATATAGAGTCATTACACACAGAGGGATCTATTATATAGAGTCATTACACACAGTGCGATCTATTATAAAGAGTCATTACACACATAGGGATCTATTATATAGCGTCATTACACACAGAGGGATCTATTATATAGAGTCCATTACACACAGAGGGGTCTATTATATAGAGTCATTACACGCAGAGGGATCTATTATCTAGAGTCATTACACACAGAGTGATCTATTATATAGTCATTACACACAGAGGGATCTATTACACAGAGTCATTACACACAGATGGATCTATTATATAGAGTCATTACACACAGAGAGATCTATTACATAGAGTCATTACACAGAGGGATCTATTACATAGAGTCATTACACACAGAGGGATCTATTATATAGAGTCATTACACACAGAGCGATCTATTATATAGGGTCATTACACAAAGAGGGATCTATTATATAGTGTCATTACACACAGAGGGATCTACTATATAGAGTCTTTAAACACTGAGGGATCTATTATATAGAGTCATTACACACAGAGCGATCTATTATATAGAGTCATTACACACAGAGGGATCTATTATATAGAGTCATTACACACAGAGGGATCTATTATATAGAGTCATTACACACAGAGGGATCTATTATATAGAGTCATTACACACAGAGGGATCTATTATATAGAGTCATTACACACAGAGAGATCTATTACATAGAGTAATTACACACAGAGGGATCTATTATATAGAGTCATTACACACAGAGGGATCTATTATATATAGTCATTACACACAGTGCGATCTATTATATAGAGTCATTACACACATAGGGATCTATTATATAGCGTCATTACACACAGAGGGATCTATTATATAGAGTCCATTACACACAGAGGGGTCTATTATATAGAGTCATTACACGCAGAGGGATCTATTATCTAGAGTCATTACACACAGAGTGATCTATTATATAGTCATTACACACAGAGGGATCTATTATATAGAGTCATTACACACAGAGGGATCTATTATATAGAGTCATTACACACAGAGAGATCTATTACATAGAGTCATTACACAGAGGGATCTATTACATAGAGTCATTACACACAGAGGGTTCTATTATATAGAGTCATTACACACAGAGCGATCTATTATATAGGGTCATTACACAAAGAGGGATCTATTATATAGTGTCATTACACACAGAGGGATCTATTATATAGAGTCTTTAAACACTGAGGGATCTATTATATAGAGTCATTACACACAGAGCGATCTATTATATAGAGTCATTACACACAGAGGGATCTATTATATAGAGTCATTACACACAGAGGGATCTATTATAAAGAGTCATTACACACAGAGGGATCTATTATATAGAGTCATTACACAAAGAGGGGTCTATTATATAGAGTCATTACACTCAGAAGGATCTATTATATAGAGTCATTACAGAGGGATCTATTACATAGAGTCATTACACCCAGAGGGATCTATTATGTAGAGACATTACACACAGAGTGATCTATTATATAGAGTCATTACACACAGGGATCTATTATATAGAGTCATTACACACAGAGGGATCTATTATATAGAGTCATTACACACAGAGGGATCTATTATATAGTCATTACACACAGAGGGATCTGTTATATAGAGTCAATACACACAGATTGATCTATTATATAGAGTCATTACACACAGAGGGATCTATTATATAGAGTCATTACACACAGAGGGATCTATTATATAGAGTCATTGCACACAGGGGTCTATTATATAGAGTCATTACACACAGAGGGATCTATTATATATAGTCATTACACACAGAGTGATCTATTATATAGAGTCATTACACACAGAGCGATCTATTATATAGAGACATTACCGACAGAAGAATCTATTATATAGAGTCATTGCACACAGAGGGATCTATTATATAGAGTCATTACACACAGAGGGATCTATTATATAGAGTCATTACACACAGAGCGATATATTATATAGAGTCATTACAGACAGAGGTATCTATTACATAGAGTCATTGCACACAGAGGGATCTATTATATAGAGTCATTACACACAGAGGGATCTATTATATAGAGTCATTACAAACAGAGGGGTGTATTAAATAGAGTCATTATCACAGAGGGATCTATTATATAGAGTCATTATAGAGGTATCTATTATATAGAGTCATTACACACCGAGGGATCTATTATATAGAGTCATTACACACAGGGATCTATTATATAGAGTCATTACACACAGAGGGATCTACTATATAGAGTCATTACACACAGAGGGATCTATTATATAGTCATTACACACAGAGGGATCTGTTATATAGAGTCATTACACACAGAGCGATCTATTATATAGAGTCATTACACACAGAGAGATCTATTACATAGAGTCATTACACACAGAGGGATCTATTATATAGAGTCATTACACACAGAGCGATCTATTATATAGAGTCATTACAGACAGAGGGATCTATTATATAGAGTCATTGCACACAGTGGGATCTATTATAAAAAGTCGTTACACACAGATGGATCTATTATATAGAGTCATTACACACAGAGGGGTCTATTAAATAGAGTCATTATCACAGAGGGATCTATTATATAGAGTCATTATAGAGGGATCTATTATATAGAGTCATTACACACAGAGGGATCTATTATATAGAGTCATTACACACAGAGGGATCTATTATATAGAGTCATTACACACAGGGATCTATTATATAGAGTCACTACACACAGAGGGATCTATTATATAGAGTCATTACACACAGATGGATCTATTATATAGTCATTACACACAGAGGGATCTGTTATATAGAGTCATTACACACAGAGCGATCTATTATATAGAGTCATTACACACAGAGGGATCTATTACATAGGGTCATTACACACAGAGGGATCTATTATATAGACTCATTACACACAGAGGGATCTATTAAATAGAGTCATTACACACAGAGCGATCTATTATATAGAGTCATTACACGCAGAGGGATCTATTATATAGAGTCATTACACACAGAGGGATCTATTATATAGAGTACATTACACACAGAGGGATCTATTATATAGAGTCATTACACGCAGAGGGATGCATTATATAGAGTCATTACACACAGAGTGATCTATTATATAGTCATTACACACAGAGGGATCTATTATATAGAGTCATTACACACAGAGGGATCTATTATATAGAGTCATTACACACAGAGAGATCTATTACATAGAGTTATTACACACAGAGGGATCTATTATATAGAGTCATTACACACAGAGGGATCTATAATATAGAGTCATTACACACAGAGCGATCTATTATATAGAGTCATTACACACAGAGGGATCTATTATATAGAGTCATTACACTCAGAGGGATCTATTATATAGAGTCCATTACACACAGAGGGATCTATTATATAGAGTCATTACACGCAGAGGGATCTATTATATAGAGTCATTACACACAGAATGATCTATTATATAGTCATTACACACAGAGGGATCTATTATATAGAGTCATTACACACAGAGGGATCTATTATATAGAGTCATTACACACAGAGCGATCTATTAAATAGGGTGATTACACAAAGAGGGATCTATTATATAGAGTCATTACACACAGAGAGATCTATTACATAGAGTCATTACACACAGAGCGATCTATTATATAGAGTCATTACACACAGAGGGATCTATTATATAGAGTCATTACACACAGAGGGATCTATTATATAGAGACATTACACACAGAGGGATCTATTATATAGAGTCATTACACAAAGAGGGGTCTATTATATAGAGTCATTACACTCAGAGGGATCTATTATATAGAGTCATCACAGAGGGATCTATTACATAGAGTCATTACACCCAGAGGGATCTATTATATAGAGTCATTACACACAGAGTGATCTATTATATAGAGTCATTACACACATGGATCTATTATATAGAGTCATTACACACAGAGGGATCTATTATATAGTCATTAATCACAGAGGGATCTGTTATATAGAGTCAATACACACAGAGTGATCTATTATATAGAGTCATTACACACAGAGGGATCTATTACATAGAGTCATTACACACAGAGGGATATATTATATAGAGTCATTACACACAGAGGGATCTATTATATAGAGTCATTACACACAGAGGGATCTATTATATAGAGTCGATTACACAAAGAGGGATCTATTATATAGTCATTGCACACAGAGGGATCTATTATATAGAGTCATTACACACAGAGGCATCTATTATATAGAGTCATTACAAACAGAGGGGTCTATTAAATAGAGTCATTATCACAGAGGGATCTATTATATAGAGTCATTATAGAGGTATCTATTATATAGAGTCATTACACACAGAGGGATCTATTATATAGAGTCATTACACACAGGGATCTATCATATAGAGTCATTACACACAGAGGGATCTATTATATTGAGTCATTACACACAGAGGGATCTATTATATAGTCATTACACACAGAGGGATCTGTTATATAGAGTCTTTACACACAGAGCGATCTATTATATAGAGTCATTACACACAGAGAGATCTATTACATAGGGTCATTACACACAGAGGGATCTATTATATAGAGTCATTACACACAAAGCGATCAATTATATAGAGTCATTACAGACAGAGGGATCTATTATATAGAGTCATTGCACACAGAGGGATCTATTATATAGAATCGTTACACACAGAGGGATCTATTATATAGAGTCATTACACACAGAGGGGTCTATTAAATAGAGTCATTATCACAGAGGGATCTATTATATAGAGTCATTATAGAGGGATCTATTATATAGAGTCATTACACAGAGAGGGATCTATTATATAGAGTCATTACACACAGAGGGATCTATTATATAGAGTCATTACACACAGGGATCTATTATATAGAGTCATTACACACAGAGGGATCTATTATATAGAGTCATTACACACAGAGGGATCTATTATATAGAGTCATTACACACAGAGGGATCTATTATATAGAGTCATTACACACAGAGGGATCTATTATATAGAGTCATTACACACAGAGGGATCAATTATATAGTCATTACACACAGAGGGATCTATTATATAGAGTCATTACACACAGAGGGATCTATTATATAGAGTCATTACACACAGAGAGATCTATTACATAGAGTCATTACACACAGACGGATCTATTATATAGAGTCATTACACACAGAGGGATCTATTATATAGAGTCATTACACACAGTGCGATCTATTATATAGAGTCATTACACACATAGGGATCTATTATATAGCGTCATTACACACAGAGGGATCTATTATATAGAGTCCATTACACACAGAGGGGTCTATTATATAGAGTCATTACACGCAGAGGGATCTATTATCTAGAGTCATTACACACAGAGTGATCTATTATATAGTCATTACACACAGAGGGATCTATTATATAGAGTCATTACACACAGATGGATCTATTATATAGAGTCATTACACACAGAGAGATCTATTACATAGAGTCATTACACAGAGGGATCTATTACATAGAGTCATTACACACAGAGGGATCTATTATATAGAGTCATTACACACAGAGCGATCTATTATATAGGGTCATTACACAAAGAGGGATCTATTATATAGTGTCATTACACACAGAGGGATCTATTATATAGAGTCTTTAAACACTGAGGGATCTATTATATAGAGTCATTACACACAGAGCGATCTATTATATAGAGTCATTACACACAGAGGGATCTATTATATAGAGTCATTACACACAGAGGGATCTATTATATAGAGTCATTACACACAGAGGGATCTATTATATAGAGTCATTACACACAGAGGGATCTATTATATAGAGTCATTACACACAGCGAGATCTATTACATAGAGTAATTACACACAGAGGGATCTATTATATAGAGTCATTACACACAGAGGGATCTATTATATATAGTCATTACACACAGTGCGATCTATTATATAGAGTCATTACACACATAGGGATCTATTATATAGCGTCATTACACACAGAGGGATCTATTATATAGAGTCCATTACACACAGAGGGGTCTATTATATAGAGTCATTACACGCAGAGGGATCTATTATCTAGAGTCATTACACACAGAGTGATCTATTACATAGTCATTACACACAGAGGGATCTATTATATAGAGTCATTACACACAGAGGGATCTATTATATAGAGTCATTACACACAGAGAGATCTATTACATAGAGTCATTACACAGAGGGATCTATTACATAGAGTCATTACACACAGAGGGATCTATTATATAGAGTCATTACACACAGAGCGATCTATTATATAGGGTCATTACACAAAGAGGGATCTATTATATAGTGTCATTACACACAGAGGGATCTATTATATAGAGTCTTTAAACACTGAGGGATCTATTATATAGAGTCATTACACACAGAGCGATCTATTATATAGAGTCATTACACACAGAGGGATCTATTATATAGAGTCATTACACACAGAGGGATCTATTATAAAGAGTCATTACACACAGAGGGATCTATTATATAGAGTCATTACACAAAGAGCGGTCTATTATATAGAGTCATTACACTCAGAAGGATCTATTATATAGAGTCATTACAGAGGGATCTATTACATAGAGTCATTACACCCAGAGGGATCTATTATGTAGAGACATTACACACAGAGTGATCTATTATATAGAGTCATTACACACAGGGATCTATTATATAGAGTCATTACACACAGAGGGATCTATTATATAGAGTCATTACACACAGAGGGATCTATTATATAGTCATTACACACAGAGGGATCTGTTATATAGAGTCAATACACACAGATTGATCTATTATATAGAGTCATTACACACAGAGGGATCTATTATATAGAGTCATTACACACAGAGGGATCTATTATATAGAGTCATTACACAGAGGGGTCTATTATATAGAGTCATTACACACAAAGGGATCTATTATATAGAGTCATTACACGCAGAGGGATCTATTATATAGAGTCACTACACACAGACGGATCTATTATATAAAGTCATTACACACAGAGTGATCAATTATATAGAGTCATTACACACAGAGGGATCTATTATATAGAGTCATTACACACAGATGGATCTATTATATAGAGTCATTACACACAGAGGGATCTATTATATAGAGTCATTACACACAGAGGGATCTATTATATAGAGTCACTACACACAGAGGGATCTATTATATAGAGTCCTTACACAGAGGGATCTATTATATAGAGTCATTACAAGCAGAGGGATCTATGAAATAGAGTCACTACACACAGAGGGATCTATTATATAGAGTAATTACACACAGAGTGATCTATTATATAGAGTCATTACACACAGAGGGATCTATTATATAGAGTCATTACACACAGAGGGATCTATTATATAGAGTCATTACACACAGAGGGATCTATTATATAGAGTCATTACACACAGAGGGATCTATTATATAGACTATTACACAGAGGGGTCTATTATATAGAGTCATTACACACAAAGAGATCTATTATATAGAGTCATTACACACAGAGGGATCTATTATATAGAGTCACTACACACAGAGGGATCTATTATATAGAGTCATTACACACCGAGTGATCTATTATATAGAGTCATTACACACAGAGGGATCTATTATACAGAGTCATTACACACAGATTTATCTATTATATAGAGTCATTACACACAGAGGGAACTATTATATAGAGTCATTACACACAGAGGGATCTAATATATAGAGTCATTACACACAGAGGGATCTATTATATAGAGTTATTACACACAGAGGGATCTATTATATAGAGTCATTCCACACAGAGCGATCTTTTATATAGAGTCATTACAGACAGAGGGATGTATTATATAGAGTCATTGCACACAGTGGGATCTATTATATAGAGTCATTACACACAGAGGGAGCTATTATATAGCGTCATTACACACAGAGGGGTCTATTATATACAGTCATTTTCACAGAGGGATCTATTATATAGAGTCATTATAGAGGGATCTATTATACAGAGTCATTACACACAGAGGGATCTCTTATATAGAGTCATTACACACAGGGATCTATTATATAGAGTCATTACCACAGAGGGATCTATTATATAGAGTCATTACACACATAGGGATCTATTATATAGTCATTACACACAGAGGGATCTGTTATATAGAGTAATTACACACAGAGCGATCTATTATATAGAGTCATTACACACAGAGAGATCTATTACATATAGTCATTACACACAGAGGGATCTATTATATAGAGTCATTACACACAGAGGGATCTATTATATAGAGTCATTACACACAGAGCGATCTATTATATAGAGTCATTACACACAGAGGGATCTATTATATAGTGTCATTACACACAGAGGGATCTATTATATAGAGTCATTACACACTGAAGGATCTATTATATAGAGTCATTACACACAGAGCGATCTATTATATACAGTCATTACACACAGAGGGATCTATTATATAGAGTCATTACACACAGAGGGATCTATTATATAGAGTCATTACACAAAGAGGGGTCTACTAAATAGAGTCATTACACACAAAGGGATCTATTATATAGAGTTATTACAGAGGGATCTATTATATAGAGTCATTACACACAGAGGGATCTAATATGTGGAGTTATTACACACAGAGGGATCTATTATATAGAGTCATTACACACAGATGGATCTATTATATAGAGTCATTACACGCAGAGGGATCTATTATATAGAGTCATTACACACAGAGGGATCTATTATATAGAGTCATTACACACAGAGTGATCTATTATATAGATTCATTACACACAGAGGGATCTATTATATGGAGTCAATACACAGAGCGGTCTATTATATAGAGTCATTACACACAGAGGGATCTATTATATAGAGTCATTACACGCAGAGGGATCTATTATATAGAGTCACTACACACAGAGGGATCTATTATATAGAGTCATTACACACAGAGTGATCTATTATATAGTCATTACACACAGAGGGATCTATTATATAGTCATTACACACAGAGGGATCTATTATATAGAGTCATTAGACACAGAGGGATCTATTATATACAGTCATTACACACAGAGGGATCTATTATATAGAGTCATTACACACAGAGGGATCTATTATATAGAGTCATTATACACCGAGGGATCTATTATATAGATTCATTACACAGAGGGGTCTATTATATAGAGTCACTACACACAAATGGATCTATTATATAGAGTCATTACACGCAGAGGGATCTATTATATAGAGTCATTACACGCAGAGGGATCTATTATATAGAGTCACTACACACAGAGGGATCTATTATATAGAGTCATTACACACAGAGGGATCTATTATATAGAGTCATTACACGCAGAGGGATCTATTATATAGAGTCATTACACACAGAGCGATCTATTATATAGAGTCATTACACACAGAGGGATCTATTATATAGAGTCATTATACACCGAGGGATCTATTATATAGAGTCATTACACAGAGGGGTCTATTATATAGAGTCATTACACACAGAGGGATCTATTATATAGAGTCATTACACGAAGAGTGATCTATTTTATAGAGTCACTACACACAGAGTGATCTATTATATAGAGTCATTACACACAGAGGGATCTATTATATAGAGTCATTACACACAGAGGGATCTATTATACAGAGTCATTACACACAGAGGGATCTATTATATAGAGTCATTACACAGAGGGGTCTATTATATAGAGTCATTACACACAGAGGGATCTATTATATAGAGTCATTACACGAAGAGTGATCTATTATATAGAGTCACTACACACAGAGTGATCTATTATATAGAGTCATTACACACAGAGGGATCTATTATATAGAGTCATTACACACAGAGGTATCTATTATATAGAGTCATTACACACAGAGGGATCTATTATATAGAGTCATTACACACAGAGGGATCTATTATATAGATTCATTACACACAGAGGGATCTATTATATGGAGTCAATACACAGAGCGGTCTATTATATAGAGTCATTACACACAGAGGGATCTATTATATAGAGTCATTACACGCAGAGGGATCTATTATATAGAGTCACTACACGCAGAGGGATCTATTATATAGAGTCATTACACACAGAGTGATCTATTATATAGAGTCATTACACACAGAGGGATCTATTATATAGTCATTACACACAGAGGGATCTATTATATAGAGTCATTACACACAGAGGGATCTATTATATAGAGTCATTACACACAGAGGGATCTATTATATAGAGTCATTACACACAGAGGGATCTATTAAATAGAGTCATTATACACCGAGGGATCTATTATATAGAGTCATTACACAGAGGGGTCTATTATATAGAGTCACTACACACAAATGGATCTATTATATAGAGTCATTACACGCACAGGGATCTATTATATAGAGTCACTACACACAGAGGGATCTATTATATTGAGTCATTACACACAGAGTGATCTATTATATAGAGTCATTACACAGAGGGGTCTATTATATAGAGTCATTACACACAGAGGGATCTATTATATAGAGTCATTACACGAAGAGTGATCTATTATATAGAGTCACTACACACAGAGTGATCTATTATATAGAGTCATTACACACAGAGGGATCTATTATATAGAGTCATTACACACAGAGGGATCCATTATATAGAGTCATTACACACAGAGTGATCTATTATATAGAGACATTACACACAGAGGGATCTATTATATAGAGTCATTACACACAGAGGTATCTATTATATAGAGTCATTACACACAGAGGGGTCTATTATATAGAGTCATTACACACAGAGGGATCTATTATATAGAGTCATTACAGAAGGATCTATTATATAGAGTCATTACACACAGAGGTATCTATTATATAGAGGCATTACACACAGAGTGATCTATTATATAGAGTCATTACACACAGGGATATATTATATAGAGTCATTACACTCAGAGAAATCTATTTTATAGAGTCATTACACCCAGAGGGATCTATTATATAGTCATTACACACAGAGGGATCTATTATATAGAGTCATTACACACAGAGGGATCTATTATATAGAGTCATTACACACAGAGGGATCTATTATATAGAGTTATTACACACAGAGGGATCTATTATGTAGAGTCATTACACACAGAGGGATCTATTATATAGAGTCATTACACACAGAGTGATCTATTATATAGAGTCATTATGTAGCACCCCGAGGGTTCGGTTGCTACAGAGGTATTGCATCTCACCCAGATGTGCGATATCTCACTTCCAGGTAAGGATGGAGTGTGGCTCAGGACCCTAACACCCACATGCACTACACCACATTTCCGGGGGACAGCTCGACGGTGCTCCCATTAGTTATGCAGGCACGAGTGAGCATGTCCCTGGCTGGAGTGGGGGGAGGGAACACCTAGAGAAGGGAACCCGGTAGTGTGTGCGTGGGGGAAGTAGATCCTGGGTGCACTCTGTACAGGAGTATAAAGGGAGGCACCATCTTGGAAAGGGAGTGAGTTGAGAGAGAAGACAGGGAGCAGAGCTGCTTTATGGGCTCTGCTCCACAGGCAGGCCCTGTCAGGAGGCCTGAGCCTGGAGGAGGGAAGAAGGAGGAAGAGGAGCAGACTAGGCTCCAGGAAGGACAGAGGGGACCCCAGGGGTGTGGACTGGCTGGTAGCCACCACACGCCCGCCGCTACCTGAGTAGGGGGGTCAGGTCAAGAAGATGGGAACCGGATCCCAAATTAGTGGAGGAGAGAAACTACCCTCAACTAAGAACCGGAGGCTGCGACATTACATGTGGAGCAGCCCCTCACCACACCCGCTAGAAAGGCACCACATAGGACCTGGGAAACGCAGGCCAACGTTTGCCCACCAAGAAGGTCCGAGGCAGCTGGACATAAGCGTGGTCACTAGTGGGGTTGAAGACCAGAGACAGGGGACATAAACGGGGTCCTGCAAAGCACTCCAGAAAGACCTGGGAGTTAACCGAGCCCCTCACCTGGTGAGCACAGCGCGACACAGGCGGCCACCTCTGCAGCGGTGGCCTGGAGCAGTAACCGAGTAACCGTGAGTAAAGACCCTGAACTGCACCACCAAGACTCCGAGTTGTCTTTGTTGCGCTCGTGTACCACCATCACCCCCATCATTTATCCCTGCTGCCCTGAGGCCATACCCCTCCCGTTGGGGGTTATAACATCATCGCTGCACCCATACCACCGGCCTCAGCGGACTGTTCTGCAGCGGCGGCTGCAAAGCCGCACTCAACGGGTGGCGTAGTCGACATCCAAGTTAACATCTACTGCCAGAGACTGCCACTTAGTTTGACACCCTGGGCACGGACCGGGTCACCGCCACAAGGACTACTACCCCTATCCAGATGCGGCTCCGGGTATCCCCTGAATATGGCCCAGGGGGCGCGTCAACTTTTGGCGTAGTCGGCAGGATTTCGTGCCCGCAACCACCGGGTACTGCGTGCCTGAAAAAGAGACTTTTAAAACTTACCATCCGTGAAGTTTTCCCGCCATCCGGCGCCATCTTCAGCCTTCTTCCCGCCATCTGTGGAGTTTTCCCGCCATTGGGCGCCATCTTGAGGACGCCGCGCGGGAAGAAGAGGGGCATGGACTCCGAAAGCGCGCGAGAACTGAAGCCCCGCCTCACGTCCGGACGTTGCGTAAGGTCCTGGAAGGAGCCCAGCAGACGCCGACGTCACTGGAGCGCGACGGAAGGTCCTCGACCCTGATGATCAACTGCGGAGCCGCGGCCTACGGAAGAGGATCATCGCCAGGTAGGCCACGGTCCACCAGGGTTGAGGAGGACACCAGGAATGGACAGCAAGATGGCGGACTGGCAGCAGACTAAGCTGCCCAGCATCGGCAGCGCCCCAGCCGTCGCGGGCCCCGACCAGCACCAGGAGAAGACTAGTGACGCAGGAGCGGTCGCGGGAGCAGGTAAGAGGAGTCTCCCTGTCCCGGACGCTGCCAGCGTCAGCCTGCTCCCGGGCCACCCGATGGAGCCGCCGATTCCGGGCGCTGCAGACGCAGACCTGCTCCAGACCCCGCAACAAGCACTGCAGCCGAGCCCTCCAGACCTGGGCACTGGCACCACTAGCCCGCGCCCAGGCCCAAAGTCGCACCCCCTGACCCCGGGCGTCATTAACAGTACCACTCAGACCCCGAGTACCAAGAGGGCCCGGACGGGTCTGAACCTGAGAAAGAGAAAGGAGCGTGTGGAGCACACCGTTAATCGTAAACGGTAAAAGAGGAGATGTAAATAGTTACCCGACCGGGTATAAGGACTGTTGTGGGACTGTTTCCACTAAGAGTGTGGTCCCCGTTGGGACAGAAAGAGAACTGTTTCCCTTACCCCCTACCTGGCTGGGGACTGAGAACAGCCACCCCTTTTTCCCTCTAACTGGCTGGGGACTGAGAACAGCCACCCCTACCTGGCCGAGGACTGAGAGCGGCCATATCCTGTAAATAATTATGTGTTTCTAGTAATGTATAGGAGTCCTTGGTGGATTTACCGGGAATCCTTTGTACAGTTAGTGGAGCGTAACCCAGGATGGACTAAAAGACTGTTAAGGACTCGGGGCAGGACAGACCCCTACCTGGTTACGTCTCCCTGTTTTAGGAAAATGGACACCTGGTTGCAGAATAAACTGTGACCTGTTATAAAGAGACTTCTTCGTGGATCTGCTGCTAGAAATGTTTTATATGAAAAATTTATATGCTAGAATGTGTTACTGTCAGGCAAAAGGTATTTTTGCCCGAGTTTTTAAAAATGAGAGATGTTTTAAAAAAGGAAAAAAAAACCCCACCCCCTATCTGTTTGTAAGTGAAGACATAGAACTCACTTTTGCTTTTCCCCAAACCAGGAATTTTTATGACCCGCCATAAAACCTCAGTCCAGGGCAAGCGCTAGTACAAACCGGAAAATCCCTCCAAAAAATCCCATTGTTTAATTGTACAAACGTTTTATGCCAATTTTAATCACGCACAGGTCTGACAGAAACATCGGAACCACGTTTTTTGAATGCTTACCTTTTTCCCATTACAATAGTATAACTTGCATAACTGAGGAATGACCGGGAACTGAGATAATGGATTCTGAGCTTCTGAGCGTCATAGAGGTTTCATATTTAATATCTATCTTCATGAATATTGGTGACGGTCAAGATGATGTCTCCCTCTTGGATGTGGGACCCCCCCACACCAAGATATGGAATCTGAAGGATCTGTTAGGTCTTCTGCAGCTGGGTGGGCTCGCAAAGCCGAGCCCCCCTTGTAAGGTAAATAAGGGGTGTTCCCCAGAGTTTTGGCTGCTTACTAAAAAGCAAATCGGCCATTTTCAGGTCATTCTTCTCAGGGACGTCGAACGCACGCACATCACGCGGCGTAAGAAGAATCACCTCTAATTTCCGGGGAGCCGTCCCTCCCACAGAATCTGAGACCATCACCTTGTGAAGCAGGTTTTGCTATTACTTATCCCTTTTATTTTAATAACTGTTGATGCATACATGTAAATTGTCTCCTTTATAATATCTTGTATATATTTTGTAAGCACTGCCCCCCTTTTGGGAGTAAATCATTAATTATTTACCAGTTTCTTTCTTCTTGTCCTATGTCGAGCAAACACATTCCTCACTCGCTAATTCACGTTACCTACCAGGTACCCGATCCACCTGTTAAGCGATCGGTGGTGGCAGTATACCAGTATTTATGTGATATTGTGGTTTGAGGGTGGCTGGTCGGAGGTATATATACGTTCCTGGAAGGAACTGGTGGTATATATACGTCCTGTCACATCACGTGCCGCAATAGTCGACATAAATTAGAGCAGCTGCACCCGTGCTTATCCTCTGTCAATACCGTGTTTGACCAGCAGGATAAGGGGGCGCCAGAGAGCTGCAAGGTCTGACCCAAGAGTGGGTGTTGTTTTCGTGACAGTTACTATGAAAAAGAGTTCCAGAACAGTACATATGCACTTATACCGTTTAAGAGAGAGCCGTTCCCATAAAGGGAAACTGAATGTTGATACCTGTTATACTTGTTGTTTATGAAAAATTTGCATGTTCTAATGTATACCCTGTCTTTTGCTCAGTTCCAGCCCGCGGACGTGCTGGGTTTTGCCAGGGGGGAATGTAGCACCCCGAGGGTTCGGTTGCTACAGAGGTATTGCATCTCACCCAGATGTGCGATATCTCACTTCCAGGTAAGGATGGAGTGTGGCTCAGGACCCTAACACCCACATGCACTACACCACATTTCCGGGGGGACAGCTCGACGGTGCTCCCATTAGTTATGCAGGCACGAGTGAGCATGTCCCTGGCTGGAGTGGGGGGAGGGAACACCTAGAGAAGGGAACCCGGTAGTGTGTGCGTGGGGGAAGTAGATCCTGGGTGCACTCTGTACAGGAGTATAAAGGGAGGCACCATCTTGGAAAGGGAGTGAGTTGAGAGAGGAGAAGACAGGGAGCAGAGCTGCTTTATGGGCTCTGCTCCACAGGCAGGCCCTATCAGGAGGCCTGAGCCTGGAGGAGGGAAGAAGGAGGAAGAGGAGCAGACTAGGCTCCAGGAAGGACAGAGGGGACCCCAGGGGTGTGGACTGGCTGGTAGCCACCACACGCCCGCCGCTACCTGAGTAGGGGGGTCAGGTCAAGAAGATGGGAACCGGATCCCAAATTAGTGGAGGAGAGAAACTACCCTCAACTAAGAACCGGAGGCTGCGACATTACATGTGGAGCAGCCCCTCACCACACCCGCTAGAAAGGCACCACATAGGACCTGGGAAACGCAGGCCAACGTTTGCCCACCAAGAAGGTCCGAGGCAGCTGGACATAAGTGTGGTCACTAGTGGGGTTGAAGACCAGAGACAGGAGACATAAAGGGGGTCCTGCAAAGCACTCCAGAAAGACCTGGGAGATAACCGAGCCCCTCACCTGGTGAGCACAGCGCGACACAGGCGGCCACCTCTGCAGCGGTGGCCTGGAGCAGTAACCGAGTAACCGTGAGTAAAGACCCTGAACTGCACCACCAAGACTCCGAGTTGTCTTTGTTGCGCTCGTGTACCACCATCACCCCCATCATTTATCCCTGCTGCCCTGAGGCCATACCCCTCCCGTTGGGGGTTATAACATCATCGCTGCACCCATACCACCGGCCTCAGCGGACTGTTCTGCAGCGGCGCCTGCAAAGCCGCACTCAACGGGTGGCGTAGTCGACATCCAAGTTAACATCTACTGCCAGAGACTGCCACTTAGTTTGACACCCTGGGCACGGACCGGGTCACCGCCACAAGGACTACTACCCCTATCCAGATCCGGCTCCGGGTATCCCCTGAATATGGCCCAGGGGGCGCGTCAATTACACACAGAGGGATCTACTATATAGAGTCATTACACACAGAGGGATCTATTATATAGAGTCATTACACACAGATGGATCTATTATATAGAGTCATTACACACAGAGGGATCTATTATATAGAGTCATTACACACAGAGGGATCTATTATATAGAGTCACTACACACAGAGGGATCTATTATATAGAGTCCTTACACAGAGGGATCTATTATATAGAGTCATTACAAGCAGAGGGATCTATGAAATAGAGTCACTACACACAGAGGGATCTATTATATAGAGTAATTACACACAGAGTGATCTATTATATAGAGTCATTACACACAGAGGGATCTATTATATAGAGTCATTACACACAGAGGGATCTATTATATAGAGTCATTACACACAGAGGGATCTATTATATAGAGTCATTACACACAGAGGGATCTATTATATAGACTATTACACAGAGGGGTCTATTATATAGAGTCATTACACACAAAGAGATCTATTATATAGAGTCATTACACACAGAGGGATCTATTATATAGAGTCACTACACACAGAGGGATCTATTATATAGAGTCATTACACACCGAGTGATCTATTATATAGAGTCATTACACACAGAGGGATCTATTATACAGAGTCATTACACACAGATTTATCTATTATATAGAGTCATTACACACAGAGGGAACTATTATAGAGAGTCATTACACACAGAGGGATCTAATATATAGAGTCATTACACACAGAGGGATCTATTATATAGAGTTATTACACACAGAGGGATCTATTATATAGAGTCATTACACACAGAGCGATCTTTTATATAGAGTCATTACAGACAGAGGGATGTATTATATAGAGTCATTGCTCACAGTGGGATCTATTATATAGAGTCATTACACACAGAGGGAGCTATTATATAGCGTCATTACACACAGAGGGGTCTATTATATACAGTCATTTTCACAGAGGGATCTATTATATAGAGTCATTATAGAGGGATCTATTATATAGAGTCATTACACACAGAGGGATCTCTTATATAGAGTCATTACACACAGGGATCTATTATATAGAGTCATTACCACAGAGGGATCTATTATATAGAGTCATTACACACATAGGGATCGATTATATAGTCATTACACACAGAGGGATCTGTTATATAGAGTAATTACACACAGAGCGATCTATTATATAGAGTCATTACACACAGAGAGATCTATTACATATAGTCATTACACACAGAGGGATCTATTATATAGAGTCATTACACACAGAGGGATCTATTATATAGAGTCATTACACACAGAGCGATCTATTATATAGAGTCATTACACACAGAGGGATCTATTATATAGTGTCATTACACACAGAGGGATCTATTATATAGAGTCATTACACACTGAAGGATCTATTATATAGAGTCATTACACACAGAGCGATCTATTATATACAGTCATTACACACAGAGGGATCTATTATATAGAGTCATTACACACAGAGGGATCTATTATATAGAGTCATTACACAAAGAGGGGTCTACTAAATAGAGTCATTACACACAAAGGGATCTATTATAGAGAGTTATTACAGAGGGATCTATTATATAGAGTCATTACACACAGAGGGATCTAATATGTGGAGTCATTACACACAGAGGGATCTATTATATAGAGTCATTACACACAGATGGATCTATTATATAGAGTCATTACACGCAGAGGGATCTATTATATAGAGTCATTACACACAGAGGGATCTATTATATAGAGTCGTTACACACAGAGGGATCTATTATATAGATTCATTACACACAGAGGGATCTATTATATGGAGTCAATACACAGAGCGGTCTATTATATAGAGTCATTACACACAGAGGGATCTATTATATAGAGTCATTACACGCAGAGGGATCTATTATATAGAGTCACTACACACAGAGGGATCTATTATATAGAGTCATTACACACAGAGTGATCTATTATATAGAGTCATTACACACAGAGGGATCTATTATATAGTCATTACACACAGAGGGATCTATTATATAGAGTCATTAGACACAGAGGGATCTATTATATAGAGTCATTACACACAGAGGGATCTACTATATAGAGTCATTACACACAGAGGGATCTATTATATAGAGTCATTATACACCGAGGGATCTATTATATAGATTCATTACACAGAGGGGTCTATTATATAGAGTCACTACACACAAATGGATCTATTATATAGAGTCATTACACGCAGAGGGATCTATTATATAGAGTCATTACACGCAGAGGGATCTATTATATAGAGTCACTACACACAGAGGGATCTATTATATAGAGTCATTACACACAGAGGGATCTATTATATAGAGTCATTACACGCAGAGGGATCTATTATATAGAGTCATTACACACAGAGCGATCTATTATATAGAGTCATTACACACAGAGGGATCTATTATATAGAGTCATTATACACCGAGGGATCTATTATATAGAGTCATTACACAGAGGGGTCTATTATATAGAGTCATTACACACAGAGGGATCTATTATATAGAGTCATTACACGAAGAGTGATCTATTTTATAGAGTCACTACACACAGAGTGATCTATTATATAGAGTCATTACACACAGAGGGATCTATTATATAGAGTCATTACACACAGAGGGATCTATTATACAGAGTCATTACACACAGAGGGATCTATTATATAGAGTCATTACACAGAGGGGTCTATTATATAGAGTCATTACACACAGAGGGATCTATTATATAGAGTCATTACACGAAGAGTGATCTATTATATAGAGTCACTACACACAGAGTGATCTATTATATAGAGTCATTACACACAGAGGGATCTATTATATAGAGTCATTACACACAGAGGTATCTATTATATAGAGTCATTACACACAGAGGGATCTATTATATAGAGTCATTACACACAGAGGGATCTATTATATAGATTCATTACACACAGAGGGATCTATTATATGGAGTCAATACACAGAGCGGTCTATTATATAGAGTCATTACACACAGAGGGATCTATTATATAGAGTCATTACACGCAGAGGGATCTATTATATAGAGTCACTACACGCAGAGGGATCTATTATATAGAGTCATTACACACAGAGTGATCTATTATATAGAGTCATTACACACAGAGGGATCTATTATATAGTCATTACACACAGAGGGATCTATTATATAGAGTCATTACACACAGAGGGATCTATTATATAGAGTCATTACACACAGAGGGATCTATTATATAGAGTCATTACACACAGAGGGATCTATTATATAGAGTCATTATACACCGAGGGATCTATTATATAGAGTCATTACACAGAGGGGTCTATTATATAGAGTCACTACACACAAATGGATCTATTATATAGAGTCATTACACGCACAGGGATCTATTATATAGAGTCACTACACACAGAGGGATCTATTATATTGAGTCATTACACACAGAGTGATCTATTATATAGAGTCATTACACAGAGGGGTCTATTATATAGAGTCATTACACACAGAGGGATCTATTATAAAGAGTCATTACACGAAGAGTGATCTATTATATAGAGTCACTACACACAGAGTGATCTATTATATAGAGTCATTACACACAGAGGGATCTATTATATAGAGTCATTACACACAGAGGGATCCATTATATAGAGTCATTACACACAGAGTGATCTATTATATAGAGACATTACACACAGAGGGATCTATTATATAGAGTCATTACACACAGAGGTATCTATTATATAGAGTCATTACACACAGAGGGGTCTATTATATAGAGTCATTACACACAGAGGGATCTATTATATAGAGTCATTACAGAAGGATCTATTATATAGAGTCATTACACACAGAGGTATCTATTATATAGAGGCATTACACACAGAGTGATCTATTATATAGAGTCATTACACACAGGGATATATTATATAGAGTCATTACACTCAGAGAAATCTATTTTATAGAGTCATTACACCCAGAGGGATCTATTATATAGTCATTACACACAGAGGGATCTATTATATAGAGTCATTACACACAGAGGGATCTATTATATAGAGTCATTACACACAGAGGGATCTATTATATAGAGTTATTACACACAGAGGGATCTATTATGTAGAGTCATTACACACAGAGGGATCTATTATATAGAGTCATTACACACAGAGTGATCTATTATATAGAGTCATTATGTAGCACCCCGAGGGTTCGGTTGCTACAGAGGTATTGCATCTCACCCAGATGTGCGATATCTCACTTCCAGGTAAGGATGGAGTGTGGCTCAGGACCCTAACACCCACATGCACT
Organism: Phyllobates terribilis; assembly: GCF_046119375.1. NCBI lineage: Eukaryota > Metazoa > Chordata > Amphibia > Anura > Dendrobatidae > Phyllobates > Phyllobates terribilis. The sequence goes on along the minus strand of NW_027363385.1, from coordinate 551,687 downwards.
ACACCACATTTCCGGGGGACAGCTCGACGGTGCTCCCATTAGTTATGCAGGCACGAGTGAGCATGTCCCTGGCTGGAGTGGGGGGAGGGAACACCTAGAGAAGGGAACCCGGTAGTGTGTGCGTGGGGGAAGTAGATCCTGGGTGCACTCTGTACAGGAGTATAAAGGGAGGCACCATCTTGGAAAGGGAGTGAGTTGAGAGAGAAGACAGGGAGCAGAGCTGCTTTATGGGCTCTGCTCCACAGGCAGGCCCTGTCAGGAGGCCTGAGCCTGGAGGAGGGAAGAAGGAGGAAGAGGAGCAGACTAGGCTCCAGGAAGGACAGAGGGGACCCCAGGGGTGTGGACTGGCTGGTAGCCACCACACGCCCGCCGCTACCTGAGTAGGGGGGTCAGGTCAAGAAGATGGGAACCGGATCCCAAATTAGTGGAGGAGAGAAACTACCCTCAACTAAGAACCGGAGGCTGCGACATTACATGTGGAGCAGCCCCTCACCACACCCGCTAGAAAGGCACCACATAGGACCTGGGAAACGCAGGCCAACGTTTGCCCACCAAGAAGGTCCGAGGCAGCTGGACATAAGCGTGGTCACTAGTGGGGTTGAAGACCAGAGACAGGGGACATAAAGGGGGTCCTGCAAAGCACTCCAGAAAGACCTGGGAGTTAACCGAGCCCCTCACCTGGTGAGCACAGCGCGACACAGGCGGCCACCTCTGCAGCGGTGGCCTGGAGCAGTAACCGAGTAACCGTGAGTAAAGACCCTGAACTGCACCACCAAGACTCCGAGTTGTCTTTGTTGCGCTCGTGTACCACCATCACCCCCATCATTTATCCCTGCTGCCCTGAGGCCATACCCCTCCCGTTGGGGGTTATAACATCATCGCTGCACCCATACCACCGGCCTCAGCGGACTGTTCTGCAGCGGCGGCTGCAAAGCCGCACTCAACGGGTGGCGTAGTCGACATCCAAGTTAACATCTACTGCCAGAGACTGCCACTTAGTTTGACACCCTGGGCACGGACCGGGTCACCGCCACAAGGACTACTACCCCTATCCAGATGCGGCTCCGGGTATCCCCTGAATATGGCCCAGGGGGCGCGTCAACTTTTGGCGTAGTCGGCAGGATTTCGTGCCCGCAACCACCGGGTACTGCGTGCCTGAAAAAGAGACTTTTAAAACTTACCATCCGTGAAGTTTTCCCGCCATCCGGCGCCATCTTCAGCCTTCTTCCCGCCATCTGTGGAGTTTTCCCGCCATTGGGCGCCATCTTGAGGACGCCGCGCGGGAAGAAGAGGGGCATGGACTCCGAAAGCGCGCGAGAACTGAAGCCCCGCCTCACGTCCGGACGTTGCGTAAGGTCCTGGAAGGAGCCCAGCAGACGCCGACGTCACTGGAGCGCGACGGAAGGTCCTCGACCCTGATGATCAACTGCGGAGCCGCGGCCTACGGAAGAGGATCATCGCCAGGTAGGCCACGGTCCACCAGGGTTGAGGAGGACACCAGGAATGGACAGCAAGATGGCGGACTGGCAGCAGACTAAGCTGCCCAGCATCGGCAGCGCCCCAGCCGTCGCGGGCCCCGACCAGCACCAGGAGAAGACTAGTGACGCAGGAGCGGTCGCGGGAGCAGGTAAGAGGAGTCTCCCTGTCCCGGACGCTGCCAGCGTCAGCCTGCTCCCGGGCCACCCGATGGAGCCGCCGATTCCGGGCGCTGCAGACGCAGACCTGCTCCAGACCCCGCAACAAGCACTGCAGCCGAGCCCTCCAGACCTGGGCACTGGCACCACTAGCCCGCGCCCAGGCCCAAAGTCGCACCCCCTGACCCCGGGCGTCATTAACAGTACCACTCAGACCCCGAGTACCAAGAGGGCCCGGACGGGTCTGAACCTGAGAAAGAGAAAGGAGCGTGTGGAGCACACCGTTAATCGTAAACGGTAAAAGAGGAGATGTAAATAGTTACCCGACCGGGTATAAGGACTGTTGTGGGACTGTTTCCACTAAGAGTGTGGTCCCCGTTGGGACAGAAAGAGAACTGTTTCCCTTACCCCCTACCTGGCTGGGGACTGAGAACAGCCACCCCTTTTTCCCTCTAACTGGCTGGGGACTGAGAACAGCCACCCCTACCTGGCCGAGGACTGAGAGCGGCCATATCCTGTAAATAATTATGTGTTTCTAGTAATGTATAGGAGTCCTTGGTGGATTTACCGGGAATCCTTTGTACAGTTAGTGGAGCGTAACCCAGGATGGACTAAAAGACTGTTAAGGACTCGGGGCAGGACAGACCCCTACCTGGTTACGTCTCCCTGTTTTAGGAAAATGGACACCTGGTTGCAGAATAAACTGTGACCTGTTATAAAGAGACTTCTTCGTGGATCTGCTGCTAGAAATGTTTTATATGAAAAATTTATATGCTAGAATGTGTTACTGTCAGGCAAAAGGTATTTTTGCCCGAGTTTTTAAAAATGAGAGATGTTTTAAAAAAGGAAAAAAAAAACCCACCCCCTATCTGTTTGTAAGTGAAGACACAGAACTCACTTTTGCTTTTCCCCAAACCAGGAATTTTTATGACCCGCCATAAAACCTCAGTCCAGGGCAAGCGCTAGTACAAACCGGAAAATCCCTCCAAAAAATCCCATTGTTTAATTGTACAAACGTTTTATGCCAATTTTAATCACGCACAGGTCTGACAGAAACATCGGAACCACGTTTTTTGAATGCTTACCTTTTTCCCATTACAATAGTATAACTTGCATAACTGAGGAATGACCGGGAACTGAGATAATGGATTCTGAGCTTCTGAGCGTCATAGAGGTTTCATATTTAATATCTATCTTCATGAATATTGGTGACTGTCAAGATGATGTCTCCCTCTTGGATGTGGGACCCCCCCACACCAAGATATGGAATCTGAAGGATCTGTTAGGTCTTCTGCAGCTGGGTGGGCTCGCAAAGCCGAGCCCCCCTTGTAAGGTAAATAAGGGGTGTTCCCCAGAGTTTTGGCTGCTTACTAAAAAGCAAATCGGCCATTTTCAGGTCATTCTTCTCAGGGACGTCGAACGCACGCACATCACGCGGCGTAAGAAGAATCACCTCTAATTTCCGGGGAGCCGTCCCTCCCACAGAATCTGAGACCATCACCTTGTGAAGCAGGTTTTGCTATTACTTATCCCTTTTATTTTAATAACTGTTGATGCATACATGTAAATTGTCTCCTTTATAATATCTTGTATATATTTTGTAAGCACTGCCCCCCTTTTGGGAGTAAATCATTAATTATTTACCAGTTTCTTTCTTCTTGTCCTATGTCGAGCAAACACGTTCCTCACTCGCTAATTCACGTTACCTACCAGGTACCCGATCCACCTGTTAAGCGATCGGTGGTGGCAGTATACCAGTATTTATGTGATATTGTGGTTTGAGGGTGGCTGGTCGGAGGTATATATACGTTCCTGGAAGGAACTGGTGGTATATATACGTCCTGTCACATCACGTGCCGCAATAGTCGACATAAATTAGAGCAGCTGCACCCGTGCTTATCCTCTGTCAATACCGTGTTTGACCAGCAGGATAAGGGGGCGCCAGAGAGCTGCAAGGTCTGACCCAAGAGTGGGTGTTGTTTTCGTGACAGTTACTATGAAAAAGAGTTCCAGAACAGTACATATGCACTTATACCGTTTAAGAGAGAGCCGTTCCCATAAAGGGAAACTGAATGTTGATACCTGTTATACTTGTTGTTTATGAAAAATTTGCATGTTCTAATGTATACCCTGTCTTTTGCTCAGTTCCAGCCCGCGGACGTGCTGGGTTTTGCCAGGGGGGAATGTAGCACCCCGAGGGTTCGGTTGCTACAGAGGTATTGCATCTCACCCAGATGTGCGATATCTCACTTCCAGGTAAGGATGGAGTGTGGCTCAGGACCCTAACACCCACATGCACTACACCACATTTCCGGGGGGACAGCTCGACGGTGCTCCCATTAGTTATGCAGGCACGAGTGAGCATGTCCCTGGCTGGAGTGGGGGGAGGGAACACCTAGAGAAGGGAACCCGGTAGTGTGTGCGTGGGGGAAGTAGATCCTGGGTGCACTCTGTACAGGAGTATAAAGGGAGGCACCATCTTGGAAAGGGAGTGAGTTGAGAGAGGAGAAGACAGGGAGCAGAGCTGCTTTATGGGCTCTGCTCCACAGGCAGGCCCTATCAGGAGGCCTGAGCCTGGAGGAGGGAAGAAGGAGGAAGAGGAGCAGACTAGGCTCCAGGAAGGACAGAGGGGACCCCAGGGGTGTGGACTGGCTGGTAGCCACCACACGCCCGCCGCTACCTGAGTAGGGGGGTCAGGTCAAGAAGATGGGAACCGGATCCCAAATTAGTGGAGGAGAGAAACTACCCTCAACTAAGAACCGGAGGCTGCGACATTACATGTGGAGCAGCCCCTCACCACACCCGCTAGAAAGGCACCACATAGGACCTGGGAAACGCAGGCCAACGTTTGCCCACCAAGAAGGTCCGAGGCAGCTGGACATAAGTGTGGTCACTAGTGGGGTTGAAGACCAGAGACAGGGGACATAAAGGGGGTCCTGCAAAGCACTCCAGAAAGACCTGGGAGATAACCGAGCCCCTCACCTGGTGAGCACAGCGCGACACAGGCGGCCACCTCTGCAGCGGTGGCCTGGAGCAGTAACCGAGTAACCGTGAGTAAAGACCCTGAACTGCACCACCAAGACTCCGAGTTGTCTTTGTTGCGCTCGTGTACCACCATCACCCCCATCATTTATCCCTGCTGCCCTGAGGCCATACCCCTCCCGTTGGGGGTTATAACATCATCGCTGCACCCATACCACCGGCCTCAGCGGACTGTTCTGCAGCGGCGCCTGCAAAGCCGCACTCAACGGGTGGCGTAGTCGACATCCAAGTTAACATCTACTGCCAGAGACTGCCACTTAGTTTGACACCCTGGGCACGGACCGGGTCACCGCCACAAGGACTACTACCCCTATCCAGATCCGGCTCCGGGTATCCCCTGAATATGGCCCAGGGGGCGCGTCAATTACACACAGAGGGATCTACTATATAGAGTCATTACACACAGAGGGATCTATTATATAGAGTCATTAAACACAGAGGGATCTATTATATATAGTCATTACACACAGAGGGGTCTATTATATAGAATCATTACACACAGAGGGATCTATTATATAGAGTCATTACACACAGAGGGATCTATTATATAGTCATTACACACAGAGGGATCTATTATATAGAGTCATTACACACAGAGGGATCTATTATATAGAGTCATTACAGAGGGATCTATTATATAGAGTCATTACACACAGAGGGATCTATTATATAGAGTCATTACACACAGAGCGATCTATTATATAGAGTCATTACACACAGAGGGATCTATTATATAGAGTCATTACACACAGAGGTATCTATTATATAGAGTCATTACACACAGAGGGGTCTATTATATAGAGTCAATACACACAGAGGGATCTATTATATAGAGTCATTACAGAGGGATCTATTATATAGAGTCATTACACACAGAGTGATCTATTATATAGAGTCATTACACACAGGGATCTATGATATAGAGTCATTACACACAGAGAAATCTATTATATAGAGTTATTACACCCAGAGGGATCTATTATATAGTCATTACACACAGAGGGATCTATTATATAGAGTCATTACACACAGAGTGATCTATTATATAGAGTCATTACACACAGAGGGATCTATTACATAGAGTCATTACACACAGAGGGATCTATTAAATAGAGTCATTACACACAGAGGGATCTATTATATAGAGTCATTACACACAGAGTGATCTATTATATAGAGTCATTACACACAGAGGGATCTATTATATAGAGTTATTACACACAGAGGGATCTATTATGTAGAGTCATTACACACAGAGGGATCTATTATATAGAGTCATTACACACAGAGTGATCTATTATATAGAGTCATTACACACAGAGAGATCTACTATATAGAGTCATTACACACAGAGGGATCTATTATATAGAGTCATTAAACACAGAGGGATCTATTATATGGAGTCAATACACAGAGCGGTCTATTATATAGAGTCATTACTCACAGAGGGATCTATTATATAGAGTCATTACACGCAGAGGGATCTATTATATAGAGTCACTACACACAGAGGGATCTATTATATAGAGTCATTACACACAGAGTGATCTATTATATAGAGTCATTACACACAGAGGGATCTATTATATAGTCATTACACACAGAGGGATCTATTATATAGAGTCATTACACACAGAGGGATCTATTATATAGAGTCATTACACACAGAGGGATCTATTATATAGAGTCATTACACACAGAGGGATCTATTATATAGAGTCATTATACACCGAGGGATCTATTATATAGAGTCATTACACAGAGGGGTCTATTATATAGAGTCACTACACACAAATGGATCTATTATATAGAGTCATTACACGCAGAGGGATCTATTATATAGAGTCACTACACACAGAGGGATCTATTATATTGAGTCATTACACACAGAGTGATCTATTATATAGAGTCATTACACACAGAGGGATCTATTATATAGAGTCATTACACGCAGAGGGATCTATTATATAGAGTCATTACACACAGAGGGATCTATTATATAGAGTCATTACACACAGAGGGATCTATTATATAGAGTCATTACACACAGAGGGATCTATTATACAGAGTCATTACACACGTCATTACACGAAGAGTGATCTATTATATAGAGTCACTACACACAGAGTGATCTATTATATAAAGTCATTACACACAGAGGGATCTATTATATAGAGTCATTACACACAGAGGGATCTATTACATAGAGTCATTACACACAGAGGGATCTATTATATAGAGTCATTACACACAGAGCGATCTATTATATAGAGACATTACACACAGAGGGATCTATTATATAGAGTCATTACACACAGAGGTATCTATTATATAGAGTCATTACACACAGAGGGGTCTATTATATAGAGTCATTACACACAGAGGGATCTATTATATACAGTCATTACACACAGGGATATATTATATAGAGTCATTACACTCAGAGAAATCTATTTTATAGAGTCATTACACCCAGAGGGATCTATTATATAGTCATTACACACAGAGGGATCTATTATATAGAGTCATTACACACAGAGGGATCTATTATATAGAGTCATTACACACAGAGTGATCTATTATATAGAGTCATTACACACAGAGGGATCTATTATATAGAGTTATTACACACAGAGGGATCTATTATGTAGAGTCATTACACACAGAGGGATCTATTATATAGAGTCATTACACACAGAGTGATCTATTATATAGAGTCATTACACACAGAGGGATCTACTATATAGAGTCATTACACACAGAGGGATCTATTATATAGAGTCATTAAACACAGAGGGATCTATTATATAGAGTCATTACACACAGAGGGGTCTATTATATAGAATCATTACACACAGAGGGATCTATTATATAGAGTCATTACACACAGAGGGATCTATTATATAGTCATTACACACAGAGGGATCTATTATATAGAGTCATTACACACAGAGGGATCTATTATATAGAGTCATTACAGAGGGATCTATTATATAGAGTCATTACACACAGAGGGATCTATTATATAGAGTCATTCCACACAGAGGTATCTATTATATAGAGTCATTACACACAGAGGGGTCTATTATATAGAGTCAATACACACAGAGGGATCTATTATATAGAGTCATTACAGAGGGATCTATTATATAGAGTCATTACACACAGAGTGATCTATTATATAGAGTCATTACACACAGGGATCTATTATATAGAGTCATTACACACAGAGAAATCTATTATATAGAGTCAATACACCCAGAGGGATATATTATATAGTCATTACACACAGAGGGATCTATTATATAGAGTCATTACACACAGAGTGATCTATTATATAGAGTCATTACACACAGAGGGATCTATTACATAGAGTCATTACACACAGAGGGATCTATTAAATAGAGTCATTACACACAGAGGGATCTATTATATAGAGTCATTACACACAGAGTGATCTATTATATAGAGTCATTACACACAGAGGGATCAATTATATAGAGTTATTACACACAGAGGGATCTATTATGTAGAGTCATTACACACAGAGGGATCTATTATATAGAGTCATTACACACAGAGTGATCTATTATATAGAGTCATTACACACAGAGAGATATACTATATAGAGTCATTACACACAGAGGGATCTATTATATAGAGTCATTACACACAGAGGGGTCTATTATATAGAATCATTACACACAGAGGGATCTATTATAAAGAGTCATTACACACAGAGGGATCTATTATATAGTCATTACACACAGAGGGATCTAATATATGGAGTCATTACACACAGAGGGATCTATTATATAGAGTCATTACACACAGAGGGATCTATTATATAGAGTCATTACACACAGAGGGATCTATTATATATAGTCATTACACGCAGAGGGATCTATTATATAGAGTCATTACACACAGAGGGATCTATTATATAGAGTCATTACACACAGAGGGATCTATTATATACAGTCATTACACAGAGCGGTCTATTCTATACAGTCATTACACACAGAGGGATCTATTATATAGAGTCCTTACACGCAGAGGGATCTATTATATAGAGTCACTACACACAGAGGGATATATTATATAGAGTCATTACACACAGAGTGATCTATTATATAGAGTCATTACACACAGAGGGATCTATTATATAGTTATTACACACAGAGTGATCTATTATATAGAGTCATTACACACAGAGGGATCTATTATATAGAGTCATTACACACAGAGGGATCTATTATATAGAGTCATTACACACAGAGGGATCTATTATATAGAGTCATTACACACAGAGAAATCTATTATATAGAGTCAATACACCCAGAGGGATATATTATATAGTCATTACACACAGAGGGATCTATTATATAGAGTCATTACACACAGAGTGATCTATTATATAGAGTCATTACACACAGAGGGATCTATTACATAGAGTCATTACACACAGAGGGATCTATTAAATAGAGTCATTACACACAGAGGGATCTATTATATAGAGTCATTACACACAGAGTGATCTATTATATTGAGTCATTACACACAGAGGGATCAATTATATAGAGTTATTACACACAGAGGGATCTATTATGTAGAGTCATTACACACAGAGGGATCTATTATATAGAGTCATTACACACAGAGTGATCTATTATATAGAGTCATTACACACAGAGAGATATACTATATAGAGTCATTACACACAGAGGGATCTATTATATAGAGTCATTACACACAGAGGGGTCTATTATATAGAATCATTACACACAGAGGGATCTATTATATAGAGTCATTACACACAGAGGGATCTATTATATAGTCATTACACACAGAGGGATCTAATATATGGAGTCATTACACACAGAGGGATCTATTATATAGAGTCATTACACACAGAGGGATCTATTATATATAGTCATTACACGCAGAGGGATCTATTATATAGAGTCATTACACACAGAGGGATCTATTATATAGAGTCATTACACACAGAGGGATCTATTATATACAGTCATTACACAGAGCGGTCTATTCTATAGAGTCATTACACACAGAGGGATCTATTATATAGAGTCCTTACACGCAGAGGGATCTATTATATAGAGTCACTACACACAGAGGGATATATTATATAGAGTCATTACACACAGAGTGATCTATTATATAGAGTCATTACACACAGAGGGATCTATTATATAGTTATTACACACAGAGTGATCTATTATATAGAGTCATTACACACAGAGGGATCTATTATATAGAGTCATTACACACAGAGGGATCTATTATATAGAGTCATTACACACAGAGGGATCTATTATATAGAGTCATTACACAGAGGTGTCTATTATATAGAGTCACTACAAACAAAGGGATCTATTATATAGAGTCATTACACGCAGAGGGATCTATTATATAGAGTCACTACACACAGAGGGATCTATTAAATTGAGTCATTACACACAGAGTGATCTATTATATAGAGTCATTACACACAGAATGATCTATTATATAGAGTCATTACACGCAGAGGGATCTATTATATAGAGTCATTACACACAGAGGGATCTATTATATAGAGTCATTACACACAGAGTGATCTATTATATAGAGTCATTACACACAGAGGGATCTATTATATTGAGTTATTACACACAGAGGGATCTATTATGTAGAGTCATTACACACAGAGGGATCTATTAAATAGAGTCATTACACACAGAGTGATCTATTATATAGAGTCATTACACACAGAGGGATCTACTATATAGAGTCATTACACACAGAGGGATCTATTATATAGAGTCATTAAACACAGAGGGATCTATTATATAGAGTCATTACACACAGAGGGGTCTATTATATAGAATCATTACACACAGAGGGATCTATTATATAGAGTCATTACACACAGAGGGATCTATTATATAGTCATTACACACAGAGGGATCTATTATATAGAGTCATTACACACAGAGGGATCTATTATATAGAGTCATTACAGAGGGATCTATTATATAGAGTCATTACACACAGAGGGATCTAATATATGTAGTCATTACACACAGAGGGATCTATTATATAGAGTTATTACACACAGAGGGATCTATTATGTAGAGTCATTACACGCAGAGGGATCTATTATATAGAGTCATTACACACAGAGGGATCTATTATATAGAGTCATTACACACAGAGGGATCTATTATATAGAGTCATTACACACAGAGGGATTGTCATGAAAACAACACCCACTCTTGGGTCAGACCTTGCAGCTCTCTGGCGCCCCCTTATCCTGCTGGTCAAACACGGTATTGACAGAGGATAAGCACGGGTGCAGCTGTTCTAATTTATGTCGACTATTGTGGCACGTGATGTGACAGGACGTATATATACCACCAGTTCCTTCCAGGAACGTATATATACCTCCGACCAGCCACCCTCAAACCACAATATCACATAAATACTGGTATACTGCCACCACCGATCGCTTAACAGGTGGATCGGGTACCTGGTAGGTAACGTGAATTAGCGGGTGAGGAACGTGTTTGCTCGACATAGGACAAGAAGAAAGAAACTGGTAAATAATTAATGATTTACTCCCAAAAGGTGGGCAGTGTTTACAAAATATATACAAGATATTATAAAGGAGACAATTTACATGTATGCATCAACAGTTATTAAAATAAAAGGGATAAGTAATAGCAAAACCTGCTTCACAAGGTGATGGTCTCAGATTCTGTGGGAGGGACGGCTCCCCGGAAATTAGAGGTGATTCTTCTTACGCCGCGTGATGTGCGTGCGTTCGACGTCCCTGAGAAGAATGACCTGAAAATGGCCGATTTGCTTTTTAGTAAGCAGCCAAAACTCTGGGGAACACCCCTTATTTACCTTACAAGGGGGGCTCGGCTTTGCGAGCCCACCCAGCTGCAGAAGACCTAAAAGATCCTTCAGATTCCATATCTTGGTGTGGGGGGGTCCCACATCCAAGAGGGAGACATCATCTTGACCGTCACCAATATTCATGAAGATAGATATTAAATATGAAACCTCTATGACGCTCAGAAGCTCAGAATCCATTATCTCAGTTCCTGGTCATTCCTCAGTTATGCAAGTTATACTATTGTAATGGGAAAAAGGTAAGCATTCAAAAAACGTGGTTCCGATGTTTCTGTCAGACCTGTGCGTGATTAAAATTGGCATAAAACGTTTGTACAATTAAACAATGGGATTTTTTGGAGGGATTTTCCGGTTTGTTCCAGTGCTTGCCCTGGACTGAGGTTTTATGGCGGGTCATAAAAATTCCTGGTTTGGGGAAAAGCAAAAGTGAGTTCTATGTCTTCACTTACAAACGGATAGGGGGTGGTTTTTTTTTTCTTTTTTAAAACATCTCTCATTTTTTAAAACTCGGGCAAAAATACCTTTTGCCTGACACCTCCCCCTTTTTGACTGCGCTATGGAGGTAGGACCTTCTGGTACTCCTCCAAGCGTATGTCTGGAGGCTCCCCTCGCCGGGACAACCCATCGGCATTGCCATGCTCGCTGCCCCTGCGGTGTTGAACGGTAAAGTCGTACTGCTGGAGGGTGAGGCTCCAGCGTAACAACCTTCCGTTGGCACCTGACATGGTGTGCAGCCAACTCAGGGGGTTGTGGTCAGTCACGACAGTGAAGGGGCGCCCGTACAAGTAAGGCTGTAAGCGGTTGAGGGCCCATACAATGGCCAGGCACTCCTTCTCTATGGTGGAATAGGCCACTTCCCTCGGCAGCAGTTTCCGGCTTAGGTACAACACGGGGTGTTCTTGGTTCCCCGAGTCGACCTGGCTGAGTACAGCACCGAGGCCAAATTCACTGGCGTCGGTCTGTACTAAGAGTGGCCGTGTGCCGTCGACCGCCTTTAGTACAGGAGAGCTGCTCAGGGCAGTCTTCAAAGCCCTAAAGGCCACCTCGCATTCATCCGTCCATTTGACGGAATGGGGTAGGCTCTTCCTGGTGAGGTCTGTCAAGGGCTTCGCAAGGCTACTATAGTCCTGCACAAAGCGTCTATAGTACCCTGCGGTGCCCAAGAAGGACTGCACCTGCTTCTTGGTCCTGGGGGTGGGCCAGGACACGATAGCGTCCACTTTCCCAGGCTCTGGCTTCAGAGTACCCCCACCTACCCGGTGCCCCAGGTAGTGGACCTCGTTCATGCCCATCTGGCACTTTCCCGGCTTGATAGTCAAGCCCGCCTGGTGAATGCGCCCGAGCACCTGCTGCAGATGCTCGAGGTGATCCTCCCAGGTGGGACTGAAGATGGCAATGTCATCCAGGTACGCTACTGCGTACCTCTCCAGTCCCTGGAGCAGGTGGTTGACCATTCGCTGGAACGTGGCAGGGGCATTTTTCATGCCGAAGGGCATGACCGTGGATTCATACAATCCGAAGGGGGTGATAAAGGCGGACTTCTCCTGGGCCCCGGGGCTCAAGGGAATCTGCCAATATCCCCGACTCAAATCCATAATGGAGAGATAGCTCGCGCTGGCTAACCGCTCCAGCAGCTCCTCAATGCGTGGCATTGGTTGTGCGTCAGAGGCGGTGATAGCGTTGAGCCCCCTGTAGTCCACACAGAACCGGGTGGTCCGGTCCTTCTTAGGCACCAGGACTACAGGTGAGGCCCACGCCCTCTTGGACCGCTTAATCACCCCCAACTGCAGCATCTCCTCGACCTCCTGGCGCATGACATGCTGCACCTCGTCGGAGATTCGATAGGCTGTCCGCCGGAGTGGGGCATGATTCCCGGTGTCCACTTCATGGACCGCCACTTCAGTCCTGCCAGGCAGGTTGGTGAACACTGCTTGGAAGGGTTTCAGCACTGCTTGCATCGGAGACCTCTGGTCTGCGGATAGCAAGTCGCTTAGCTCTACATCCTCTAGGGACCCGCTGGCCTTCGCTTGGGCGAGCATGTCGAAGAGGGGGTCATCCTCCCCATCCTCGGGCAGGTTGCAGACCGGTAGGACGCAGGTTCCACGTCCTTGATGAGCCTTCATCATATTAACGTGAAACGCCTTCCGCCTACCCCGCTCGTGGTCAAGTGTGATCACGTAGGTGACCGGGTTGAGCTGTTGGTGAATGACGTACGGGCCTTCCCAGGCCGCCTGAAGCTTGTCCTTTGGTACGGGGACCAGCACCCACACCTTCTGACCCACCTGGTAGGTCCGTTCTCGGGCGTTCTGGTCGTACCAATGCTTCTGGTCAGTCTGGGCTTGCGCCATGTTGTCATGCACCAACTGCGTCAAGGTCTGCATCTTGTCACGGAAGCGCATGACATACTCCACGATGGACACTCCTGGGGAGCTCGGCTCTTCTTCCCAGAATTCCCTTATCAAACCAAGGTGTCCTCGGACACGCCTGCCATACAGGAGCTCAAAGGGGGAGAACCCCGTTGAGGCCTGTGGAACCTCTCTGTAAGCAAATAGCAGGTGTGGGAGGTAACGCTCCCAGTCGCGACCCTGGGTTTCAACCAGCATTTTTAACATCTGTTTGAGGGTACCGTTGAATCGCTCACACAAACCATTGGTCTGTGGGTGATACGCGCTCGATACCAAATGCTGCACCTGCATTTTCTTACATAGAGCCTCCATTAAGCGTGACATGAACTGAGTCCCCTGGTCGGTAAGCATCTCCCTGGGAAATCCTACTCGCGAAAAGATGGCCAAGAGGGCATCCGCCACCTTATCCGCCCTAATTGAGGACAGGGCTACTGCCTCCGGATACCGGGTAGCATAGTCTACCACGGTAAGGATGAATCGTTTTCCAGAGCTGCTGGGCATGGCCAGTGGTCCCACAATGTCCACAGCAATCCTCTGGAAAGGCTCCTCTATCACTGGCAAAGAGATCAGGGGGGCTTTGGGGGCCGGCCCTGACTTTCCCACTCTTTGACACGTGGTACAGGATCGACAGTAGTTCACCACATCTGTCCTCATTTTGGGCCAATAAAAGTGATGAGACAGCCGGGCCTTGGTTTTGCTGACCCCCAAGTGTCCAGCGAGTGGAATTTCATGGGCGATCCGCAACAACTCATCCCTGAATTGGTAGGGGACGACCAGCTGTCTTTCCCTCAGCCACTCCTGTTGGGGTGTACAGGGAACTGTCTCCCGGTACAACCTCCCTTGGTCCCAGAATATCCTCTCCTTATCCGACTCGGAGGTGGGTTTCTCTGCGAGGCTCCTTAACGTATCCAGGCTAGCATCTGAGTGCAGAGCTGCCTGAAACTCCTGGCTGGAGGAAGCCAGAAGTGAGGTTAAGGCCACGTCCTCACTGGGACCCTCTGGGACCGGCTCTGGGTCCATAACTGATTCTGTTATTCCTCTGTCCGAGGAGGGTCCAGAAGGCAGGGCGTTACTTGCATTCTGGGCACTCTGACTGCGGGTAACAGCGGCTATATAGGCCGTCTCCCCGGGGAATAACACCGTCTCATTAGCCTGCGAGGCCATGAGAACTACTCCTCCATCATCCTCCATTACCTCAGGCACAGTGCTACGTATGGGGCAGCGACTATCAGCCAGGTCACCATCTGTTGTGACACTGGTCACTGGCACAGCACCACCTGCGCCATGGTCCTCGTGCCTCTCCCCATTACCCTTGGCACTGACCGTTGCTCCTGCTAGGGGATCCTCAGCAACATCACCCCGCAGAGTGACATGGCTGAGTTCTCCTGCACCTTCCAATACAACATCATCATCATCATCATCATCATCATCATCATCATCATCATCATCATCATCATGTAAAGCATTGACATTCACATTATCAGCATTAACCTTACCAACCGTATCAGATCGGAAGGGGTGTCAGGGACATAATAAGCAAACATCCTCCCCAAATCAGTTCCCAACAAAACATTTGCAGGTAGGTTTTTGGATACTCCCACTTCCTTCACCCCACTCCCCGCACCCCAATCAATAAAAACCCGGGCCATGGGCAAGGGGCATCGGACGCCCCCAATCCCAGTGACAGTCAGGGTCTTTCCTGGAATAAGCGCTTCAGGGGACACCAGTTCGGGTCGGATGAGGGTTCGTTCGGCCCCAGTGTCCTTGAGGCCTACAGTGAGAGTGTTCCCCACCCTGACAGACTGAAAGTTTTCACAGGCCCTCCCAACCGGCCCACCCACCAAAAGAACTGAAGCATTAGGCCCTGGGGCCTTGGATGGGGGGTTCTTCCTCTGCTTCTCTGGGCAAGTGGCGCTGAGATGACCAGTCTGGTTGCAGGAATAACACCTGCGGGCATCGGATGCAGGCAGGGCCTTGGCAACGGGAAAAAGGCCTCCGGAAGGTCGGCTGGCAGGGGCAGAGATGGTGGTTGATGGCTTACCCCCTTTCCAGCTGGCGACGACCGGCTTCCGCACCTCTGGTCTCCGGTTGGCCTCGTAGGTGTCTGCGATTTGCGCTGCTTTATTGGCATCAGGTGGCTCCCGATCCATCACGAACTGCCGTACCTCAGTCGGACACAGATGCAGGAACTGGTCTTTCACCATCAGGTCCTTTAGCTGCTCAAAGGTGGTCGCTGACAGTCCTTGGATCCACTGCTCAAAGTTGATTCTGAGCCCGTCTACCACATCACGGTAGGTGTCCTGTGGTCCACGTTGGAGGGTTCTGAATTTTTTCCGGTAAACCTCCGGAGTCAGCTGGTACTTTTTTATCAGGGCCTGCTTGACGGCCTCATAGTCTCCATCCTGCTCTCGAGGGAGGGAAGCAAACACCTCCAGAGCTTTTCCTCGGAGCCCTGGAGTCAAATATCTTGCCCATTGGTCCATGGGCAGCTGATACTGCCTGCAGGCCTTTTCAAAGCCTCGCAGAAATGTGTCCAAGTCCCCATCCTTTTCCATCACAGGGAAGTGCTCAGGACGAGGTTTAAAGCAGCTGGCACTGTTGGACTCACGGGTCTGCGTAGAGGGCGACTCCTTCTGAATCCGGGCTAGCTCCAGCTGGTGTTGTCGGTCAGCTTGTCGCTCAGCAGCCTCTCGGTCAGCTTGTCGCTCAGCAGCCTCTCAGTCAGCTTGGGCTTGTCGCTCAGCCCGCTCCTGGAATTTCAGGATCAGCTCCAGTCGTCCATCATGATTGTCTGTGGCGAGCTCCTCCAAGGCCATCTGCAGGTGGGGGTCCACACTACCCTGGTTGCGGGTATGGCTGGCAATCACAGGTTGGACCCCTGCAGCAGCGCCATCCGGGCCTTGGCTGGCCGCCCCCTCATCAGGGCTCTGCTGTCGGACGGGCTCTGCAGCATCTTGTAACAGTTCAGAAATCATTTGTTCTTTGCTTTTGCCGTGGGGGTCAATGCCTTTGGTTATACATATTCCAGTAAGAGTGTCCTTTTTCTGCTGGTGATACCAGGACTCCCCAACTACGACCATGATCACCAAAATAAAAATAGAAAAGAAAAAGCGAAGAAGGGTAGGGGTAACTGCTACACATACAGTATTGTCTCAGATCTAATAAACACTGAGTTCGATCTTCAAAACTTTTGTGCAAGTTTTTAGTGAGAGGAATGATTGCTCAAACCAGATCACTAATGTCCTATGATCCCACCGCTGCCACCAATTTGTCATGAAAACAACACCCACTCTTGGGTCAGACCTTGCAGCTCTCTGGCGCCCCCTTATCCTGCTGGTCAAACACGGTATTGACAGAGGATAAGCACGGGTGCAGCTGCTCTAATTTATGTCGACTATTGTGGCACGTGATGTGACAGGACGTATATATACCACCAGTTCCTTCCAGGAACGTATATATACCTCCGACCAGCCACCCTCAAACCACAATATCACATAAATACTGGTATACTGCCACCACCGATCGCTTAACAGGTGGATCGGGTACCTGGTAGGTAACGTGAATTAGCGGGTGAGGAACGTGTTTGCTCGACATAGGACAAGAAGAAAGAAACTGGTAAATAATTAATGATTTACTCCCAAAAGGTGGGCAGTGTTTACAAAATATATACAAGATATTATAAAGGAGACAATTTACATGTATGCATCAACAGTTATTAAAATAAAAGGGATAAGTAATAGCAAAACCTGCTTCACAAGGTGATGGTCTCAGATTCTGTGGGAGGGACGGCTCCCCGGAATTTAGAGGTGATTCTTCTTACGCCGCGTGATGTGCGTGCGTTCGACGTCCCTGAGAAGAATGACCTGAAAATGGCCGATTTGCTTTTTAGTAAGCAGCCAAAACTCTGGGGAACACCCCTTATTTACCTTACAAGGGGGGCTCGGCTTTGCGAGCCCACCCAGCTGCAGAAGACCTAAAAGATCCTTCAGATTCCATATCTTGGTGTGGGGGGGTCCCACATCCAAGAGGGAGACATCATCTTGACCGTCACCAATATTCATGAAGATAGATATTAAATATGAAACCTCTATGACGCTCAGAAGCTCAGAATCCATTATCTCAGTTCCCGGTCATTCCTCAGTTATGCAAGTTATACTATTGTAATGGGAAAAAGGTAAGCATTCAAGAAACGTGGTTCCGATGTTTCTGTCAGACCTGTGCGTGATTAAAATTGGCATAAAACGTTTGTACAATTAAACAATGGGATTTTTTGGAGGGATTTTCCGGTTTGTTCCAGTGCTTGCCCTGGACTGAGGTTTTATGGCGGGTCATAAAAATTCCTGGTTTGGGGAAAAGCAAAAGTGAGTTCTATGTCTTCACTTACAAACAGATAGGGGGTGGTTTTTTTTTTCTTTTTTAAAACATCTCTCATTTTTTAAAACTCGGGCAAAAATATCTTTTGCCTGACAGGGATCTATTATATAGAGTCATTACACACAGAGGGATCTATTATATAGAGTCATTACACAGAGTGGTCTATTATATAGAGTCATTACACACAGAGGGATCTATTATATAGAGTCCTTACACGCAGAGGGATCTATTATATAGAGTCACTACACACAGAGGGATATATTATATAGAGTCATTACACACAGAGTGATCTATTATATAGAGTCATTACACACAGAATGATCTATTATATAGAGTCATTACACGCAGAGGGATCTATTATATAGAGTCATTACACACAGAGGGATCTATTATATAGAGTCATTACACACAGAGTGATCTATTATATAGAGTCATTACACACAGAGGGATCTATTATATAGAGTTATTACACACAGAGGGATCTATTATGTAGAGTCATTACACACAGAGGGATCTATTATATAGAGTCATTACACACAGAGTGATCTATTATATAGAGTCATTACACACAGAGGGATCTACTATATAGAGTCATTACACACAGAGGGATCTATTATATAGAGTCATTAAACACAGAGGGATCTATTATATAGAGTCATTACACACAGAGGGGTCTATTATATAGAATCATTACACACAGAGGGATCTATTATATAGAGTCATTACACACAGAGGGATCTATTATATAGTCATTACACACAGAGGGATCTATTATATAGAGTCATTACACACAGAGGGATCTATTATATAGAGTCATTACAGAGGGATCTATTATATAGAGTCATTACACGCAGAGGGATCTATTATATAGAGTCATTACACACAGAGGGATCTATTATATAGAGTCATTACACACAGAGGGATCTATTATATAGAGTCATTACACACAGAGGGATCTATTATATAGAGTCATTACACACAGAGGGATCTATTATATAGAGTCATTACACAGAGCGGTCTATTATATAGAGTCATTACACACAGAGGGATCTATTATATAGAGTCATTACACGCAGAGGGATCTATTATATAGAGTCACTACACACAGAGGGATCTATTATATTGAGTCATTACACACAGAGTGATCTATTATATAGAGTCATTACACACAGAGGGATCTATTATATAGAGTCATTACACGCAGAGGGATCTATTATATAGAGTCATTACACACAGAGGGATCTATTATATAGAGTCATTACACACAGAGGGATCTATTATATAGAGTCATTACAGAGGGATCTATTATATAGAGTCATTACACACAGAGGGATCTATTATATAGAGTCATTACACACAGAGCGATCTATTATATAGAGTCATTACACACAGAGGGATCTATTATATAGAGTCATTACACACAGAGGTATCTATTATATAGAGTCATTACACACAGAGGGGTCTATTATATAGAGTCAATACACACAGAGGGATCTATTATATAGAGTCATTACAGAGGGATCTATTATATAGAGTCATTACACACAGAGTGATATATTATATAGAGTCATTACACACAGGGATCTATAATATAGAGTCATTACACACAGAGAAATCTATTATATAGAGTTATTACACCCAGAGGGATCTATTATATAGTCATTACACACAGAGGGATCTATTATATAGAGTCATTACACACAGAGTGATCTATTATATACAGTCATTACACACAGAGGGATCTATTACATAGAGTCATTACACACAGAGGGATCTATTAAATAGAGTCATTACACACAGAGGGATCTATTATATAGAGTCATTACACACAGAGTGATCTATTATATAGAGTCATTACACACAGAGGGATCTATTATATAGAGTTATTATACACAGAGGGATCTATTATGTAGAGTCATTACACACAGAGGGATCTATTATATAGAGTCATTACACACAGAGGGATCTATTATATAGAGTCATTACAGAGGGATCTATTATATAGAGTCATTAAACACAGAGGGATCTATTATATAGAGTCATTACACACAGAGGGATCTATTATATGGATTCAATACACAGAGCGGTCTATTATATAGAGTCATTACACACAGGGATCTATTATATAGAGTCATTACACGCAGAGGGATCTATTATATAGAGTCACTACACACAGAGGGATCTATTATATAGAGTCATTACACACAGAGTGATCTATTATATAGAGTCATTACACACAGAGGGATCTATTA
Organism: Phyllobates terribilis; assembly: GCF_046119375.1. Taxonomy (NCBI): domain Eukaryota; kingdom Metazoa; phylum Chordata; class Amphibia; order Anura; family Dendrobatidae; genus Phyllobates; species Phyllobates terribilis. Next base: position 531,062 of record NW_027363385.1, on the reverse strand, counting down.
TATAGTCATTACACACAGAGGGATCTATTATATAGAGTCATTACACACAGAGGGATCTATTATATAGAGTCATTACACACAGAGGGATCTATTATATAGAGTCATTACACACAGAGGGATCTATTATATAGAGTCATTATACACCGAGGGATCTATTATATAGAGTCATTACACAGAGGGGTCTATTATATAGAGTCACTACACACAAATGGATCTATTATGTAGAGTCATTACACGCAGAGGGATCTATTATATAGAGTCACTACACACAGAGGGATCTATTATATTGAGTCATTACACACAGAGTGATCTATTATATAGAGTCATTATACACAGAGGGATCTATTATATAGAGTCATTACACGCAGAGGGATCTATTATATAGAGTCATTACACACAGAGGGATCTATTATATAGAGTCATTACTAGTGTTGAGCCACCCCCGTAGTGTTCGGGTTCGGTTCGGTTCGTCGAACACCGGGATGTTCGAGGAACTGTTCGTCGAACTGTTCGTCGAACACCTTAGAACACCGTCGAACACCGTTAAAACCAATGGCAGGCAAACAAAAACACATAGAAACACATAGAAAACACCTGCAAAGGTGTCCAAAAGCTGACAAACTGCTCAGAAGACACTCTCTTTAAAAAAGCCGGCCGGCAAATTCAGCAGCGGCATACACCGGTACCCGACAATTTAGACAAGAAGGAATAGAGCTTCACACATAGATTAGATAGATAGAAACATGTCAGTCACATATATATGAAGTACAGTGATAGTGTTGCTTACTGTACTTGTCATTTAGTGTAAAGGATTTATTTAAAAAAATAATAGTGTTTTCATGCACTGTCTCTTTAAAAAAGCCGGCCGGCAATTCAGCAGCGGTACCCGACAATTTATAACAGAAAGATAGAGCATCACACATAGATTAGATAGATAGAAACATGTCAGTCACATATATATGAAGTACAGCGATAGTATTGGTTACTGTACTTGTCATTTAGTATTAAAATAAAGGATTTATTATTAAAAAAATTGGCGTGGGGTTCTCCTTAATTTTAGTCTCTAGCGGAGGTTAAGCAGACGGCTGGGGCAGATGTTTGAAGCCTGGGAAGGGGGTAATACCCACGGAGCTTCCCAGGCTACTAATATCAGCCCCCAGCTGAATACATAGCCTTTACTAGCTATTAAAATGGGGGACCCCCCCAAAAAAATGACGTGGGGTCCCCCCTAATTTAATAGCTAGCAAAGGCTAGGCAGACAGCTGGGGGCTGATATTAATAGCCCAGGAAGGGAGCCATGAATATTGGCCCCCTCCCAGGCTAGAAACACCAGCCGTCAGCCGCCCCAGAAATGGCGCATTCATAGGATGCGCCAATTCTGGCACTTAGCCTCGCTCTTCCACGCTGCCCTGGTGCGGTGGCAGGGGGTAATAGGGCTGGGGTTGATGTCAGCTTATAATGCCAGCTGACATCAAGCCCAGGTTAGTAATGGAGAGGCGTCTATAAGACACCCCCATTACTAACCCCATAGTCAAAGTTAAAAAAAACACAAACACCCAGAATAAAGTCCTTTAATTGAAATAAAGACACAATCCTTTATTGTTCTAAATTAAACCATACTTACCATCACACCCATTCCAGCTGAAGCCAACGATCTCCTGCAATAAAAGAAAAATAATAAAGCAACCTCATCCTTACCTTTCCATGGTTCCCACGACAGCTTCAGCTCTGCTACATCGAGATGACAGGCTGGACCGCAGCAGAACGCTGCCATCCAGCCTCTCATCCCGCAGACACTGAGAAGCGCAGGCATGCTTGCGCTCCTCACTGTCTCGCTGTGACGGCATCCAGATGAGCCGAGGTCATGTCCAATGAACTCAGCTCACCTCCTGCACGTCACTGACAGCGTGGGAGAATTCTCCTGCACTCAGCGCTTCAGCGTGAGAATTCTCCCACGCTGTCAGTGACGTGCATGAGGTGAGCTGAGTTCATTGTCGGCTCATCTTTATGCCGTCACAGAGAGACAGTGAGGAGCGCAAGCATGCCTGCGCTTCTCAGTGTCTGCGGGATGACAGGCTGGATGGCAGCGTTCTGCTGCGGTCCAGCCTGTCATCTCGATGTAGCAGAGCTGAAGCTGTCGTGGGAACCATGGAAAGGTAAGGATGAGGTTGGTTTATTATTTTTCTTTTATTGCAGGAGATCGTTGGCTTCAGCTGGAATGGGCGTGATGGTAAGTATGGTTTAATTTAGAACAATAAAGAATTGTGTCTTTATATCAATTAAAGGACTTTATTCTGGGTGTTTGTAGGTTTTTTTTAACTTTGACTATGGGGTTAGTAATGGGGGTGTCTTATAGACGCCTCTCCATTACTAACCTGGGCTTGATGTCAGCTGGCATTATAAGCTGACATCAACCCCAGCCCTATTACCCCCTGCCACCGCACCAGGGCAGCGTGGAAGAGCGAGGCTAAGTGCCAGAATTGGCGCATCCTATGAATGCGCCATTTCTGGGGCGGCTGACGGCTGGTGTTTCTAGCCTGGGAGGGGGCCAATATTCATGGCTCCCTTCCTGGGCTATTAATATCAGCCCCCAGCTGTCTGCCTAGCCTTTGCTAGCTATTAAATTAGGGGGGACCCCACGTCATTTTTTTGGGGGGGTCCCCCATTTTAATAGCTAGTAAAGGCTATGTATTCAGCTGGGGGCTGATATTAGTAGCCTGGGAAGCTCCGTGGGTATTACCCCCTTCCCAGGCTTCAAACATCTGCCCCAGCCGTCTGCTTAACCTCCGCTAGAGCCTAAAATTAAGGGGAACCCCACGCCAATTTTTTTAATAATAAATCCTTTATTTTAATACTAAATGACAAGTACAGTAACCAACACTATCACTGTACTTCATATATATGTGACTGACATGTTTCTATCTATCTAATCTATGTGTGAAGCTCTATTCTGTCTGTTATAAATTGTCGGGTACAGATGCTGAATTGCCGGCCGGCTTTTTTAAAGAGACGGTGCATGAAAACACTATTATTTTTTTTGATAAATCCTTTACGCTAAATGACAAGTACAGTAACCAACACTGTCACTGTACTTCATATATATGTGACTGACATGTTTCTATCTATCTAATCTATGTGTGATTCTCTATTCTTTCTATTCTAAATTGTCGGGTACAGATGCTGAATTGCCGGCCGGCTTTTTTAAAGAGACGGTGCACGAAAACACTATTATTTTTTTTGATAAATCCTTTACGCTAAATGACAAGTATAGTAAGCAGCACTTTCACTGTACTTCGTATATATGTGGCTGACATGTTTATATCTATCTAATCTATGTGTGAAGCTCTATTCTTTCGGTTCTAAATTGTCGGGTACAGGTGTATGCCGCTGCTGAATTGCCGGCTTTTCATGTTTCACTGTTGGCACTGTTCCCATCGATTTGGACAATCACTGTAATGCCACAACCACCATGGCTGTGGCATTACAGTGAGTGGCAGACAATCCCTGCATGATTGGTGCTCTAAATAGCGCCAGACATGCAGGACACGCTTTTGGTGCAGGAACAGTTATCGAACATAACCTCGAACAGCCGAATTTTTTGCAAATCGTTCGGGTTCATCGAACAACTCGAACACCGCCCAAAACAGCTCGAATTTGAGATTGGCGAACAGTTCTAGTCGAACACCGCTCATCTCTAGTCATTACACACAGAGGGATCTATTATATAGAGTCATTACACACAGAGGGATCTATTATACAGAGTCATTACACACAGAGGGATCTATTATATAGAGTCATTACACAGAGGGGTCTATTATATAGAGTCATTACACACAGAGGGATCTATTATATAGAGTCATTACACGAAGAGTGATCTATTATATAGAGTCACTACACACAGAGTGATCTATTATATAAAGTCATTACACACAGAGGGATCTATTATATAGAGTCATTACACACAGAGGGATCTATTATATAGAGTCATTACACACAGAGGGATCTATTATATAGAGTCATTACACACAGAGCGATCTATTATATAGAGACATTACACACAGAGGGATCTATTATATAGAGTCATTACACACAGAGGTATCTATTATATAGAGTCATTACACACAGAGGGGTCTATTATATAGAGTCATTACACACAGAGGGATCTACTATATAGAGTCATTACAGAGGGATCTATTATATAGAGTCATTACACACAGAGGTATCTATTATATAGAGTCATTACACACAGAGTGATCTATTATATAGAGTCATTACACACAGGGATATATTATATAGAGTCATTACACTCAGAGAAATCTATTTTATAGAGTCATTACACCCAGAGGGATCTATTATATAGTCATTACACACAGAGGGATCTATTATATAGAGTCATTACACACAGAGGGATCTATTATATAGAGTCATTACACACAGAGTGATCTATTATATAGAGTCATTACACACAGAGGGATCTATTATATAGAGTTATTACACACAGAGGGATCTATTATGTAGAGTCATTACACACAGAGGGATCTATTATATAGAGTCATTACACACAGAGTGATCTATTATATAGAGTCATTACACACAGAGGGATCTACTATATAGAGTCATTACACACAGAGGGATCTATTATATAGAGTCATTAAACACAGAGGGATCTATTATATAGAGTCATTACACACAGAGGGGTCTATTATATAGAATCATTACACACAGAGGGATCTATTATATAGAGTCATTACACACAGAGGGATCTATTATATAGAGTTATTACACACAGAGGGATCTATTATACAGAGTCATTACACACAGAGGGATCTATTATATAGATTCATTACACAGAGGGGTCTATTATATAGAGTCATTACACACAGAGGGATCTATTATATAGAGTCATTACACGAAGAGTGATCTATTATATAGAGTCACTACACACAGAGTGATCTATTATATAAAGTCATTACACACAGAGGGATCTATTATATAGAGTCATTACACACAGAGGGATCTATTATATAGAGTCATTACACACAGAGGGATCTATTATATAGAGTCATTACACACAGAGCGATCTATTATATAGAGACATTACACACAGAGGGATCTATTATATAGAGTCATTACACACAGAGGTATCTATTATATAGAGTCATTACACACAGAGGGGTCTATTATATAGAGTCATTACAGAGGGATCTATTATATAGAGTCATTACACACAGAGGTATCTATTATATAGAGTCATTACACACAGAGTGATCTATTATATAGAGTCATTACACACAGGGATATATTATATAGAGTCATTACACTCAGAGAAATCTATTTTATAGAGTCATTACACCCAGAGGGATCTATTATATAGTCATTACACACAGAGGGATCTATTATATAGAGTCATTACACACAGAGGGATCTATTATATAGAGTCATTACACACAGAGGGATCTATTATATAGAGTCATTACACACAGAGGGATCTATTGTATAGAGTTATTACACACAGAGGGATCTATTATGTAGAGTCATTACACACAGAGGGATCTATTATATAGAGTCATTACACAGAGTGATCTATTATATAGAGTCATTACACACAGAGGGATCTACTATATAGAGTCATTACACACAGAGGGATCTATTATATAGAGTCATTAAACACAGAGGGATCTATTATATAGAGTCATTACACACAGAGGGGTCTATTATATAGAATCATTACACACAGAGTGATCTATTATATAGAGTCATTACACACAGAGGGATCTATTATATAGTCATTACACACAGAGGGATCTATTATATAGAGTCATTACACACAGAGGGATCTATTATATAGAGTCATTACAGAGGGATCTATTATATAGAGTCATTACACACAAAGGGATCTATTATATAGAGTCATTACACACAGAGCGATCTATTATATAGAGTCATTACACACAGAGGGATCTATTATATAGAGTCATTACACACAGAGCGATCTATTATATAGAGTCTTTACACACAGAGGGGTCTATTATATAGAGTCAATACACACAGAGGGATCTATTATATAGAGTCATTACAGAGGGATCTATTATATAGAGTCATTACACACAGAGTGATCTATTATATAGAGTCATTACACACAGGGATCTATTATATAGAGTCATTACACACAGAGAAATCTATTATGTAGAGTCATTACACCCAGAGGGATATATTATATAGTCATTACACACAGAGGGATCTATTATATAGAGTCATTACACACAGAGTGATCTATTATATAGAGTCATTACACACAGAGGGATCTATTAAATAGAGTCATTACACACAGAGGGATCTATTATATAGAGTCATTACACACAGAGTGATCTATTATATAGAGTCATTACACACAGAGGGATCTATTATATAGAGTTATTACACACAGAGGGATCTATTATGTAGAGTCATTACACACAGAGGGATCTATTATATAGAGTCATTACACACAGAGGGATCTATTATATAGTCATTACACACAGAGGGATCTATTATATAGAGTCATTACACACAGAGGGATCTATTATATAGAGTCATTACACACAGAGGGATCTATTATATAGAGTCATTACACACAGAGGGATCTATTATATAGAGTCATTATACACCGAGGGATCTATTATATAGAGTCATTACACAGAGGGGTCTATTATATAGAGTCACTACACACAAATGGATCTATTATATAGAGTCATTACACGCAGAGGGATCTATTATATAGAGTCACTACACACAGAGGGATCTATTATATTGAGTCATTACACACAGAGTGATCTATTATATAGAGTCATTACACACAGAGGGAACTATTATATAGAGTCATTACACGCAGAGGGATCTATTATATAGAGTCATTACACACAGAGGGATCTATTATATAGAGTCATTACACACAGAGGGATCTATTATATAGAGTCATTACACACAGAGGGATCTATTATACAGAGTCATTACACACAGAGGGATCTATTATATAGAGTCATTACACAGAGGGGTCTATTATATAGAGTCATTACACACAGAGGGATCTATTATATAGAGTCATTACACGAAGAGTGATCTATTATATAGAGTCACTACACACAGAGTGATCTATTATATAAAGTCATTACACACAGAGGGATCTATTATATAGAGTCATTACACACAGAGTGATCTATTATATAGAGTCATTACACACAGAGGGATCTATTATATAGAGTCATTACAGAGGGATCTATTATATAGAGTCATTACACACAGAGGTATCTATTATATAGAGTCATTACACACAGAGTGATCTATTATATAGAGTCATTACACACAGGGATATATTATATAGAGTCATTACACTCAGAGAAATCTATTTTATAGAGTCATTACACCCAGAGGGATCTATTATATAGTCATTACACACAGAGGGATCTATTATATAGAGTCATTACACACAGAGGGATCTATTATATAGAGTCATTACACACAGAGTGATCTATTATATAGAGTCATTACACACAGAGGGATCTATTATATAGAGTTATTACACACAGAGGGATCTATTATGTAGAGTCATTACACACAGAGGGATCTATTATATAGAGTCATTACACACAGAGTGATCTATTATATAGAGTCATTACACACAGAGGGATCTACTATATAGAGTCATTACACACAGAGGGATCTATTATATAGAGTCATTAAACACAGAGGGATCTATTATATAGAGTCATTACACACAGAGGGGTCTATTATATAGAATCATTACACACAGAGGGATCTATTATATAGAGTCATTACACACAGAGGGATCTATTATATAGTCATTACACACAGAGGGATCTATTATATAGAGTCATTACACACAGAGGGATCTATTATATAGAGTCATTACAGAGGGATCTATTATATAGAGTCATTACACACAGAGGGATCTATTATATAGAGTCATTACACACAGAGCGATCTATTATATAGAGTCATTACACACAGAGGGATCTATTATATAGAGTCATTACACACAGAGGTATCTATTATATAGAGTCATTACACACAGAGGGGTCTATTATATAGAGTCAATACACACAGAGGGATCTATTATATAGAGTCATTACAGAGGGATCTATTATATAGAGTCATTACACACAGAGTGATCTATTATATAGAGTCATTACACACAGGGATCTATTATATAGAGTCATTACACACAGAGAATTCTATTATATAGAGTCATTACACCCAGAGGGATATATTATATAGTCATTACACACAGAGGGATCTATTATATAGAGTCATTACACACAGAGTGATCTATTATATAGAGTCATTACACATAGAGGGATCTATTACATAGAGTCATTACACACAGAGGGATCTATTAAATAGAGTCATTACACACAGAGGGATCTATTATATAGAGTCATTACACACAGAGTGATCTATTATATAGAGTCATTACACACAGAGGGATCTATTATATAGAGTTATTACACACAGAGGGATCTATTATGTAGAGTCATTACACACAGAGGGATCTATTATATAGAGTCATTACACACAGAGTGATCTATTATATAGAGTCATTACACACAGAGAGATCTACTATATAGAGTCATTACACACAGAGGGATCTATTATATAGAGTCATTACACACAGACGGGTCTATTATATAGAATCATTACACACAGAGGGATCTATTATATAGAGTCATTACACACAGAGGGATCTATTATATAGTCATTACACACAGAGGGATCTATTATATAGAGTCATTACACACAGAGGGATCTATTATATAGAGTCATTACAGAGGGATCTATTATATAGAGTCATTACACACAGAGGGATCTAATATATGGAGTCATTACACACAGAGGGATCTATTATATAGAGTCATTACACACAGAGGGATCTATTATATACAGTCATTACACGCAGAGGGATCTATTATATAGAGTCATTACACACAGAGGGATCTATTATATAGAGTCATTACACACAGAGGGATCTATTATATAGAGTCATTACACACAGAGGGATCTATTATATAGAGTCATTACTAGAGATGAGCGTTGTTCTACTCGAACTGTTCGCCAATCTCAAATTCGAGCTGTTTTGGGCGGTGTTCGAGCCGTTCGGCGAACACGAACAATTTGAGAAAAATTCTGCTGTTCGAGGTTATGTTCGATAACTGTTCGTGCACCAAAATCATAACTGGATTTTTTCTCAGTAATGATGAAAATTAATGTTAATACGCAGTTTGAGTGTACAGCGGGGCGGGGGGAGGGGCAGGGGATGGATCTCTGCAGGAACAATGAAGATCTCCATTTTTTTTTCTCTTTCCCGCATTTACAGTGGGGAGGTGCAATCTGTCAGCCTATCAGCAGCGCACACACGGAGCGAAGTGCTTTTTTTCACACAAGCAAGGGCATGTGTGATTGGCAGTGTATGTCACATGTCCTTGCCCTATAAGACCAAGCCATTTTCCCCGTCGCCACCATTTTCTCACTGCTGCAGCTGCGTGTTAGACGGCACCGCTGTTGCTGTGTGCGCTATACCTTGTTAATTTCAAGCCAATTTTCGCACAAATATACAGATAGCTTGGGAGTAGGGAATAGTTGTGATTGCAGTCCTTTTAAGGACTAGGTTACAGCATTTCCTACGACTTTTATCAGGCAGGTCTGTGCTCTTAAATAGATACGTTGTGGGAGTAAAGACTAATTGTAATTGCAGTCCTTTTCAGGACTAGGTTACATCAGTTCCTATCAGTTTTTGCCAGGCAGGTCTGTGCCAGTGCTGTGCAAGTTTTTTTCACAGCCATTTGGCTGAATCTAGCAAAGCTAATCCTTTTTGGCCTATTGCAGAGTGTGTTAGTCAGTGGAGTAGCCTATCTGTGTTGCAAGATATACCACCTGTGTATAGAATACCAATTTTTTTACTGCACCTAGTGAAGTAAAATCTTTTGGGCAAAGCATCATTCTATTAGTCCATATATACTGACCTCCATCAGGTTGCAAACTGAATATAATTTTTTTCTGCATCTAGCTCTGAAAAAATATTTGGCCTTCTAGCAGTGTGTGGGACTTGGTCTATTAGTCCATCTATACTGACCTCCATCAGGTTGCAAATTAAAAATAATTTTTTTCTTCATTTATCTCTGAAAAAATATTTGGGCTTCTAGCAGTGTGTGGGACTTGTTCTATTAGTCCATCTATACTGACCTCCATCAGGTTGCAAATTGAATATAATTTTTTTCTGCATCTAGCTCTGAAAAAATATTTGGGCTTCTAGCGGTGTGTGGGACTTGGTCTATTAGTCCATCTATACTGACCTCCATCAGGTTGCAAATTAAAAATAATTTTTTTCTGCATCTAGCTCTGAAAAAATATTTGGGCTTCTAGCAGTGTGTGGGACTTGGTCTATTAGTCCATCTATACTGACCTCCATCAGGTTGCAAATTAAAAATAATTTTTTTCTGCATCTAGCTCTGAAAAAAATATTTGGGCTTCTAGCAGTGTGTGGGACTTGGTCTATTAGTCCATCTATACTGACCTCCATCAGGTTGCAAATTAAAAATAATTTTTTTCTGCATCTAGCTCTGAAAAAATATTTGGGCTTCTAGCAGTGTGTGGGACTTGGTCTATTAGTCCATCTATACTGACCTCCATCAGGTTGCAAATTGAATAAAAAAAATTTCTGCATCTAGCTCTGAAAAAATATTTGGGCTTCTAGCGGTGTGGGACTTGGTCTATTAGTCCATCTATACTGACCTCCATCAGGTTGCAAATTAAAAATAATTTTTTTCTGCATCTAGCTCTGAAAAAATATTTGGGCTTCTAGCAGTGTGTGGGACTTGGTCTATTAGTCCATCTATACTGACCTCCATCAGGTTGCAAATTAAAAATAATTTTTTTCTGCATCTAGCTCTGAAAAAAATATTTGGGCTTCTAGCAGTGTGTGGGACTTGGTCTATTAGTCCATCTATACTGACCTCCATCAGGTTGCAAATTAAAAATAATTTTTTTCTGCATCTAGCTCTGAAAAAATATTTGGGCTTCTAGCAGTGTGTGGGACTTGGTCTATTAGTCCATCTATACTGACCTCCATCAGGTTGCAAATTGAATAAAAAAAATTTCTGCATCTAGCTCTGAAAAAATATTTGGGCTTCTAGCGGTGTGGGACTTGGTCTATTAGTCCATCTATACTGACCTCCATCAGGTTGCAAATTAAAAATAATTTTTTTCTGCATCTAGCTCTGAAAAAATATTTGGGCTTCTAGCAGTGTGTGGGACTTGGTCTATTAGTCCATCTATACTGACCTCCATCAGGTTGCAAATTAAAAATAATTTTTTTCTTCATTTAGCTCTGAAAAAATATTTGGGCTTCTAGCAGTGTGTGGGACTTGTTCTATTAGTCCTTCTATACTGACGTCCAGCAGGTTGCAAATTGAATATAATTTTTTTCTGCATCTAGCTCTGAAAAAATATTTGGGCTTCTAGCAGTGTGTGGGACTTGGTCTATTAGTCCATCTATACTGACCTCCATCAGGTTGCAAATTAAAAATAATTTTTTTCTGCATCTAACCCAGCCAATAGTTTTGGCCTAATACCACAGTTTGGCCACTCAGCTCTGCTCGGTTCCCATCCATTGTTTTTTTGTGCAAACAACTCCAGAGTTGTGAATTAGTTAACCACCAAAATGAGTGGAAAAAGGCCTGCTGCTGGTGGAAAGGGGAATAGGCGTGTTGGGAAGGGGAAAAAAGGTTGTGTCCGTGGGGTAGGTGCAGAAGAAAGACCATCTTCCAGCCAAACTAAAATGTCTACTTCTTTTAGCGGACAATGTGGTAAGATCCCTTTCTTAGGGCCACGCCAATCGCTACAAATTCCAGATGAGGCACAAAAACAGCAGGTGCTTCAACGGATATCAAGTGCTCCTTTAAGTGGGCTCTCCTCCACATCAACTTCAACATCACAAATACTCCAGTCCTCAAAGGTGTCACCCAAATCGCACTTGCTTCCTCACAGCTCCCAAATCTCCAGCTGCCCGTCTGAGTATGAGGTAGAACAGATGGTTGAGTCTGCAGAGCTGTTTACTCATACTATAGCCTGGGAATCAGAGGTCGACTCCAGCGCTTCTGTGAATCCAGACGAGGAAATGATCTGCACTGATGCCCAGAATCTTTATGAGTCGGATCCAGGACCAGACGCAGAAGGTTCTGACCATAATGTAGACCCTCATTCCCAAACTGTAACTCCTGTTGGTGGAGACAATGAGGAAGACGATGATAAGACTCAAATACCTGATTGGAGCGACAACTTTAGTTTTTTGTCAGGGCAGGAACAGGTTGGCTCTGAGGACGACGGGTGTGATAACGCACAGGGTGATGATGATGAGGTCGGAGATCCCACTTACTGTCAACCCACAGTCAGCCAAGAGATGAGGTCAGCAGAGGAGGTGGAGGAAGATGCTAGTGACGACGAGGTCAGGTTGCGCCTTCCTGGACAGAGACGTAGTACTGGAAGCACGTCAACAACTGCATCTTCAAACACAACTCTGCCTCTCACCACAAGTCGTGGTGGCTCTTCAGGTCGCATGGGTGCTAAGCCTTGCATAGCCTGGGCATTTTTTCAGATCGATAAAGATGACCCAACTCGTGTTATCTGTAACATTTGTCAGCAAAAGCTAAGTAGAGGCCAAAAAATACATAGTTTGAGTACTTCATGCATGAACCGGCACATGGACATGAAGCATAAGTTGCAGTGGGAAGCTCAGTGTGCTACAATGCGGCCTAGCCGGCCGGGCCAACCACCGTCTGCCATATCTTGTGCATCCGCGGCCTCTTCATCCTCTGTGACTGGGGGGACAGCAGTCACACCTGTTTTGGGGCGCAGACCTGCCACCTCTTTACCCGCAACAGCCAGCGTGATTGGCAGGTCATCATTTTCTTTGGAGGTGGTAACACCAGCTGGTCTTGAGCGCTGTCCGACATCGATAGCACCACCTTTGGATCAAGGCAACCTAACATGTCCGCCTGCATCTTCCTCACAGACCGGCAGTTTGCCGGGGACACCCTTATCAACCCCGTCTAAGCACAATAGCCAGCCCTCGGTCCCTCAGATGTGGACAAGTAAAAGACCATTTCCTCCTAGCCATGAGAAAGCTAAGAGGTTGAATTTCACCATCTGCAAGCTCTTGGCTACAGAAATGCTGCCTTTCCGCCTGGTGGACACAGAGGATTTTCGAGACCTTATGTCCGTCGCAGTGCCCCAGTACCAGATGCCCAGTCGGCACTACTTCTCAAAGAAAGGTGTGCCTGCGCTCCACCAGCATGTCGCACACAACATCACCGCTTCTTTGAGAAACTCTGTGTGTGACAGGGTGCATTTCACCACAGACACTTGGACGAGTAGGCATGGACAGGGGCGTTACATGTCGCTGACTGGGCACTGGGTAACTATGGTGACAGCAGGACAAGGGGCTGCTGTCCAAGTCTTGCCGTCCCCACGAGTTGTGCGTCAATCCTCTTTATGTCAAAGTTCCTCCACTGCTTCTGCCTCCTCAACCTCCTCTCGGTCTTCCACCTGCACCCAAAGCCTGTCTGGTCATGCCACAAGCTTTCTAACTGCGCAGAAGGGATCCTGCACACCTCCTTACTATGCTGGCAGTAGGGCTCAACGTCATCAGGCGGTTTTTACATTGAAATGTCTGGGAAATGTGAGTCACACAGCTGAGGAGTTGTGGTCAGCTCTGGAGAACCAATTTCATGAATGGTTGTCTCCACTGGACCTGAAACCAGGGAAGGCCGTGTGCGACAATGCTGCAAACCTGGGTGCGGCCCTTCGCCGGGGCAATGTCACACACGTGCCTTGTATGGCTCACGTGTTGAACCTGGTTGTCCAGCAATTTTTAGCCCACTATCCCAGACTAGATGGCCTTCTGCAGAGGGCACGGTCGCTGTGTGCTCACTTCCGCCGTTCGCATCCCGCAGCTCAGCGACTTACATCTCTACAGAAGTCGTTGGGCCTGCCACTTCACCGGCTAAAATGCGATGTGCCTACCCGGTGGAATTCAACTCTGCACATGTTGCAGCGACTGTGGCAGCACCGACAAGCCCTGGTGCAATACGTTCTGACGTATAGCCTGGGCCAACGAGATTCAGAGGTGGGGCAAATCACGCTGGAGGAGTGGTCTCAGATCAGGGACCTATGCACCCTTCTGCACAGTTTTGAAATGGCGACGAAGATGTTTAGTGCTGACGATGCCATTATCAGCATGACTATTCCGGTGATTTACATGCTGGAGCACATGTTAAACACAATTCGGAGTCAGGTGGTGGCACAAGAGGAGGTGGAGGAAGTAGAGGAGGAGGAGTTGTATGCGGAAGGGCTAACATCTGCAAGGTCCAGACGGTCGGCAGCACCAAGGCGGCAGGCATGTGAGGGTGGGGGAGATGGTTTTACCAGGGCGCATGGTAGCAGCCAAACTAGTGAGGAAGGTGCAGGAGCCCAGGAAGAAGTGGAGGATGAACTGATGGAAGACTCATCAGATGAGGGAGACCTTGATCACATTTCTGTTGTGCGAGGTTGGGGGGAGAGGACAGAGGAAGGAAGCATGATTGTTACCTCGCCACCAACACAACAGGGACTTGGTGCTCCTGGATGCGCAACACACATGAGTGCCTTCTTGCTGCACTACCTGCAACATGACCCTCGAATTGTGAGAATTAGAAATAATCCTGACTACTGGGTTGCCACACTGTTAGATCCCCGGTACAAAAGTAAATTTGCAGAAATTATTCCTGCCATAGAAAGGGATGCACGCATGCAGGAGTATCAGCAGAGACTGTTGCAGAATCTTACATGTGCTTTTCCACAAAATACCAGTGGTGCACGTAGTGAATCTCACAGTTCCAACTTGCCAACCGTGGGACCGTCAAGTGTTCAGCACTCAAACCGTAACAGAACCACAGTATCTGCTGGTAACATCAATTTTGCGGAATCATTTCACCACTTTTTTAGCCCATCCTTTGCAAGGCCACAGGAGACAAGAAGTCTGACACATAGTCAACGCCTAGAGACGATGGTACAGGAGTATCTCCAAGTAAACATTGAAGCCACGACTGTGTCACTGGACCCTTGCTCTTTTTGGGCTTCCAATCTGGATAAATGGCCGGAGCTAGCCACTTACGCCTTGGAGATCTTGTCATGCCCCGCAGCCAGCGTTCTGTCTGAACGTGTGTTCAGCGCTGCTGGTGGTGTGCTGACAGATAAGCGCACGCGGCTCTCCACTGATAATGTAGACAGACTCACGTTCATAAAGATGAACAAATCATGGATCCGAAACGACTTTTCTACCCCTGTGTCATCCTGGGGAGAGTAAAAGCTTGATGATTGGTTAAAATCACCCTACCAACCGTTTTAAGCTTTCAAATTACTAATCATGTTTATCTGTATCTTGACTGGAAAATAATTTGGGCTTTGTAGCAGTGTGCAGCACTGATCCTATTAGGCCATCTATAATAAGCTTCACCAGATTTAAAATTAAAAATAATTTTTAGCTGCATCTAGCCCGGAAAATAATTTTGGGGCTCCGAGATGCGCAAGACACATAAGTGCCTTCTTGCTGCACTACCTGCAACATGACCCTCATATTGTCAGAATTTGAAGTAATCATGACTACTGGGTTGCCACACTCTTAGATCCCCCAAACTTTTCGATCAACCTTTTCATTTTAATAAAGACCAAAAAAATGGTCATTTTTGAAATTATAAGCATTAGCAGGTTGTTAGAAACTGAAATCAAACAGTTTTCAACTCAAAACTTTATTCTAGGTGA
Source organism: Phyllobates terribilis (assembly GCF_046119375.1). Taxonomy (NCBI): domain Eukaryota; kingdom Metazoa; phylum Chordata; class Amphibia; order Anura; family Dendrobatidae; genus Phyllobates; species Phyllobates terribilis. The sequence continues at coordinate 515,213 of NW_027363385.1, read as the reverse complement.
TGTTACATTTTCACATAGGACCCCTTGTTCGAAAGGAGCTTCTGAACTCTCTCGTCCATTGAATTTGTCAGGTTTTGGATGGTTTCTGCTTCAATTGTTTTGCATGAGGACAGAATACCCTCCCAGAGCTGTTGCTTAGATGTGAACTGCCTCCCGCCATCATAGACACTCCTTTTAATGATGCTCCAAAGGTTCTGAATGGGGTAGAGGTCAGGGGAGCATGGGGGTCACACCATAAGTTTGTCCCCTTTTATGCCCATATCAGCCAGAGATGCAGATGTTTTATGTGCAGCATGAGATGGTGCATTATCATGCAGAAAAATGATCTTGCTGTGAAATACACGGTTCTTCTTCTTGAACCATGGCAGGAAGTGCTGTTTGAGAAAATCCACATACATTATGGAGTTCATCTTTAGCGCCTTCAGGGATCCTAAAGGGGCCGACAATCTCTCTCCCCATGATTCCAGCCCAAAACATTACTCCACCTCCTCCTTGTTGGCGCTGTAGCCGTGTTTGCGTGGGGTGTCCATCAACCAGCCATCCTCCACTCCATCCATCTGGACCATCGAGCGCTGCACGGCACTCATCCGTGAACAAAACAGTTTTGAAATCAGTCTTCATGTAATGTTTGGCCCACTGGAGCCGTTTCTGCTTGTGTGAAGTGGATAGAGGAGGTCGACAGGATGGCGTATGCACAGCTGCAAACCTCTGAAGGACCCTGCATCTTGTTGTTCGGGGGACGTTGGAGGCACAAGCAGCTTCAAAAACTTGTCTGCTGCTATGACAAGGCTTTTTTGCCGCTGCTCTTTCAACCTGACGTAATTGCCTGTAGGAAAGAGCCCTCAATTTGCCCTTATCAGCACGCACACGTGTGTACTGTGAATCAGCTACATACTTCTTGATTGCCAAGACACTTCATCCTGATCATCGCACAATGTTGATTGTAGTCATGCCTTGACCTAAACACTCCACAATTTGTTGCTTCTCAGCAGCCGGCACATCCTTTTTCTTTCCCATTTTGGCAGAAAATGTAGGCTGCTTAATAATGTGAGAGAGCCTTCTTAAGTAGTCTTGCCTTTCATTGGACACACCTGCCAAACTAATTAGCACAGGTGTCTGCAATTGCTTACAGTGATATAAAGAGCCCTGACACACATCACCATCAATGAGTTTAACTGACAAACAAACAAATTCTTCCCTTATCACTCCTAAACACTTTTTGCATAATAATTTGGAATGCGGTGTACATGTGCTTTTCCACAAAACACCAGTGGTTCACGTAGTGAATCTTACAGTTCTAACTTGCCAACCGTGGTCTGTATGGAATTGTTCAATAAAGGGCCCAAAATTAAGATAACATAGATGGGAGAGGTCTCTATGAATAGGAATTCCTAAGTATTTGATACCCTGTGAGGGCCAGGCAAAGGGAAAGTTGGACTGGATGGAATCCTATATGGATTTAGGGAGGGAGACATCGAGGGCCTCAGACTTCGCTGCATTGATTTTAAAATTTTACCATGTAACAAAGTGATCTATTTCAGCCATAACAGCAGGGATGGATCTATGTGATTGAGTGATATATACTAGGACATCATCAGCAAATAGAGAGCACTTGTACTCGGTGCCTCCCACCTCAATCCACCTAATATTGGGGTTATGGCGAATTGATGAGAGCAGGTGCTCCGTCACTAGGATGTATAAGAGAGGGGACAGAGGACATCCCTGCCTTGTCCCATTGGTGATTGCGAAAGGTGATGAAAATGTTCTGACGCACCCCCTGGGCCTTGGGACACCCGAGCCATTCCCTTTTTGGTGGATGCTGGTGGTTGTAGTCTTCGTGGCGGCGATCCGGTTCCATGGCTCAGGGCGGTCAAACCAGTGGCGGAACTATTTATGTGGTTTTGATGTTTAAATGTCCGACTACGCCACCCGTGGATTGCGGTCAGAGTGAACCGCCGCTACAGGGCAGACCGCTAAGGCTGGTGTTGTGGGTGCAGCAGAGCGTAGCATAACTCCCCACGGGAGGAGTATAGCCTCAGGGCAGTGTATGCGGAGGATGGGGGTGATGGTGCAGGGCAGCAGCAGTAACGACACGGAGTCAGTGATGCAGTTCAGGGCCTTTACTCACAGTTCTTATTATCCAGACCACGTCTGCAGGTAACGGCTGCCCACGTCGTACTGTGCTCACCAGGTGAGGGGCTCAGACAACTCCCAGATAACTTTGGAGCGCTTCACAGGACCCCCTTTGTGGGTCCTTTGTCTGGCCTTTCTTACCAACACTTCTGTCCGGCTGCCTCGGGCCTCCTCTTGGTAAACTTGGCGCTGGTTTCCCTGACCCTATGTGGTGCCTTCCTAGCGGGTGGAGCAAGGGGCTGCGCCACATAAAATGTCAGAGCCTCCGGTTTCTAGCTGAGGGTCGTTTCCTGCCTCCACTAGTTCGGGGACCGGTCTCCCCCTTTGGCCTGACCCCTCCACGCAGGTGGATTCGGGCGTGCGGTGGCGACTCGCCCGTCCGCACCCCTGGGATCCCTTCATTCCTCGTTCCTGGAGCCTTCTCCGCTCCTCTTTCTTCCTTCTCCCTCTTGCAGGCCTGGGCCTCTGTTACTAGGCTCGCCTCCGGAGCAGAGCTCATGCAGAGCCCCTGCTCCCTGCCACTTCTGCTCAGACTTCTCTGCACTGAACTAAGATGGTGCCCACCTTTTATACTCCCTTCTCAATGCACCCAGGAACTGCTTCCTCCCTGCTCCTGCACTGCAGGGTTCCCCTTCCTCAGTGTTCCCTCCCCCCACTCCAGCCAGGGACAGGGACTGTCGTGCCCATCTCAGGGGCATATTGGTCGCCCTGCCCCACGGCAATGTGGTGTAATGCATGCAGGTGTCGGGTCCTGATCCACACTCCATCCTTATCTGAGAGTGAGATATCACACCTCTGGGTGAGGTGCAATACGTCTGTAGCAACCGAGCCCTCGGTGCTACAGTTCCATTTATCTTCAGCCTAGGTGACGTATTGTGATACAGGGCCGTGATTTTGGCTATAAAAGGGTCCCCTAGACCCCTACCCCAAGCTTTTTAAGAGAATCATATATGGCGTGCCAGGAGACTCTATGGAATGCTTTCTCAGCATCCAACGAGAGTATCTACTTACAAATTTTTAACTGCATCTAGCCCAGGAAATACTTTGTGCCTAGTAGCAGTGTCTGCTAGTCAGCGGATTATCCCGGCTGTTAAGCAAGCTACACCACCTGTAGTTTGGACACTTAATTTTTTCAAAGGAAATGCTTCGGGACCACGGGATACTTAGTGAAGAGCATCAGGAGGCACCCCAAGGCATAGGGGCTGGGACTGGCACTAGGATGCCTTGCGGTGGACAGCCGAGCTCGATCCTTATAAAAGCTTTTTAACTGCAGCAGCTTTAGTGGACGCTACTGGAGCTGGAATTACGCGGCTGCTGGCATGAGACTTGCCCTCCAATAGATCCTTGTAAATGGATTTAAAGTGTATTCATTCAAATTAGAGGGACAATTTAAATTAAAAAGCTTAGAGCTGCCTCCACCACAGGGGGGCTCTCTCGACCCACCAGCGGACAGGCACCAGTATTGGGAGAGGGGGGCTGGCCGTCAGGGTTCACCGCGGCTCTGGCACAAACCCGGCGACACGGAGGTGGCACGGGCAGGAGCGGACTGGCCGTCTCGGCTTCTCACTTTTTGGATTTTAGAAGGGCATGACATGCCTATATCTGTGTCTCCCCCTCCTTTTACTCCTCCACCTCTTTTCTTTTCGCATGACTATATGTACTTGTCACTTTTCCATGTGTTAGTTGTGTCTTCTGAGCAGTTTGTCAGCTTTTGGACACCTTTGAAGGTGTTTTCTATGTGTTTCTATGTGTTTTTGTTTGCCTGCCATTGGTTTTAACGGTGTTCGAAGGTGTTCGACGAAAAGTTCAACGAACAGTTCGGCGAACACACGGGTGTTCGACGAACCGAACCGAACTCGAACACTACGGGGGTGGCTCAACACTAGTCATTACACACAGAGGGATCTATTATATAGAGTCATTACACAGAGCGGTCTATTATATAGAGTCACTACACACAGAGGGATATATTATATAGAGTCATTACACACAGAGTGATCTATTATTTAGAGTCATTACACACAGAGGGATCTATTATATAGTCATTACACACAGAGGGATCTATTATATAGAGTCATTACACACAGAGGGATCTATTATATAGAGTCATTACACACAGAGGGATCTATTATATAGAGTCATTACACACAGAGGGATCTATTATATAGAGTCATTACACAGAGGTGTCTATTATATAGAGTCACTACACACAAAGGGATCTATTATATAGAGTCATTACACGCAGAGGGATCTATTATATAGAGTCACTACACACAGAGGGATCTATTATATTGAGTCATTACACACAGAGTGATCTATTATATAGAGTCATTACACACAGAATGATCTATTATATAGAGTCATTACACGCAGAGGGATCTATTATATAGAGTCATTACACACAGAGGGATCTATTATATAGAGTCATTACACACAGAGTGATCTATTATATAGAGTCATTACACACAGAGGGATCTATTATATAGAGTTATTACACACAGAGGGATCTATTATGTAGAGTAATTACACACAGAGGGATCTATTAAATAGAGTCATTACACACAGAGTGATCTATTATATAGAGTCATTACACACAGAGGGATCTACTATATAGAGTCATTACACACAGAGGGATCTATTATATAGAGTCATTAAACACAGAGGGATCTATTATATAGAGTCATTACACACAGAGGGGTCTATTATATAGAATCATTACACACAGAGGGATCTATTATATAGAGTCATTACACACAGAGGGATCTATTATATAGTCATTACACACAGAGGGATCTATTATATAGAGTCATTACACACAGAGGGATCTATTATATAGAGTCATTACAGAGGGATCTATTATATAGAGTCATTACACACAGAGGGATCTAATATATGGAGTCATTACACACAGAGGGATCTATTATATAGAGTTATTACACACAGAGGGATCTATTATGTAGAGTCATTACACACAGAGGGATCTATTATATAGAGTAATTACACACAGAGTGATCTATTATATAGAGTTATTACACACAGAGAGATCTACTATATAGAGTCATTACACACAGAGGGATCTATTATATAGAGTCATTACACACAGAGGGGTCTATTATATAGAATCATTACACACAGAGGGATCTATTATATAGAGTCATTACACACAGAGGGATCTATTATATAGTCATTACACACAGAGGGATCTATTATATAGAGTCATTACACACAGAGGGATCTATTATATAGAGTCATTACAGAGGGATCTATTATATAGAGTCATTACACACAGAGGGATCTAATATATGGAGTCATTACACACAGAGGGATCTATTATATAGAGTCATTACACACAGAGGGATCTATTATATACAGTCATTACACGCAGAGTGATCTATTATATAGAGTCATTACACACAGAGGGATCTATTATATAGTCATTACACACAGAGGGATCTATTATATAGAGTCATTACACACAGAGGGATCTATTATATAGAGTCATTACACACAGAGGGATCTATTATATAGAGTCATTACACACAGAGGGATCTATTATATAGAGTCATTACACAGAGGTGTCTATTATATAGAGTCACTACACACAAAGGGATCTATTATATAGAGTCATTACACGCAGATGGATCTATTATATAGAGTCACTACACACAGAGGGATCTATTATATTGAGTCATTACACACAGAGTGATCTATTATATAGAGTCATTACACACAGAATGATCTATTATATAGAGTCATTACACGCAGAGGGATCTATTATATAGAGTCATTACACACAGAGGGGTCTATTATATAGAATCATTACACACAGAGGGATATATTATATAGAGTCATTACACACAGAGGGATCTATTATATAGTCATTACACACAGAGGGATCTATTATATAGAGTCATTACACACAGAGGGATCTATTATATAGAGTCATTACAGAGGGATATATTATATAGAGTCATTACACACAGAGGGATCTAATATATGGAGTCATTACACACAGAGGGATCTATTATATAGAGTCATTACACACAGAGGGATCTATTATATAGAGTCATTACACGCAGAGGGATCTATTATATAGAGTCATTACACACAGAGGGATCTATTATATAGAGTCATTACACACAGAGGGATCTATTATATAGAGTCATTGCACACAGAGGGATCTATTATATAGAGTCATTACACACAGAGGGATCTATTATATAGAGTCATTACACAGAGCGGTCTATTATATAGAGTCATTACACACAGAGGGATCTATTATATAGAGTCATTACACGCAGAGGGATCTATTATATAGAGTCACTACACACAGAGGGATATATTATATAGAGTCATTACACGCAGAGGGATCTATTATATAGAGTCACTACACACAGAGGGATCTATTATATTGAGTCATTACACACAGAGTGATCTATTATATAGAGTCATTACACACAGAGGGATCTATTATATACAGTCATTACACGCAGAGGGATCTATTATATAGAGTCATTACACACAGAGGGATCTATTATATAGAGTCATTACACACAGAGGGATCTATTATATAGAGTCATTACACACAGAGGGATCTATTATACAGAGTCATTACACACAGAGGGATCTATTATATAGAGTCATTACACAGAGGGGTCTATTATATAGAGTCATTACACACAGAGGGATCTATTATATAGAGTCATTACACGAAGAGTGATCTATTATATAGAGTCACTACACACAGAGTGATCTATTATATAGAGTCATTACACACAGAGGGATCTATTATATAGAGTCATTACACACAGAGGGATCTATTATATAGAGTCATTACACACAGAGGGATCTATTATATAGAGTCATTACACACAGAGCGATCTATTATATAGAGACATTACACACAGAGGGATCTATTATATAGAGTCATTACACACAGAGGTATCTATTATATAGAGTCATTACACACAGAGGGGTCTATTATATAGAGTCATTACACACAGAGGGATCTATTATATAGAGTCATTACAGAGGGATCTATTATATAGAGTCATTACACACAGAGGTATCTATTATATAGAGTCATTACACACAGGGATATATTATATAGAGTCATTACACTCAGAGAAATCTATTTTATAGAGTCATTACACCCAGAGGGATCTATTATATAAATATTAGACACAGAGGGATCTATTATATAGAGTCATTACACACAGAGGGATCTATTATATAGAGTCATTACACACAGAGGGATCTATTATATAGAGTCATTACACACAGAGGGATCTATTATATAGAGTCATTACACACAGAGGGATCTATTATATAGAGTTATTACACACAGAGGGATCTATTATGTAGAGTCATTACACACAGAGGGATCTATTATATAGAGTCATTACACACAGAGTGATCTATTATATAGAGTCATTACACACAGAGGGATCTACTATATAGAGTCAATACACACAGAGGGATCTATTATATAGAGTCATTAAACACAGAGGGATCTATTATATAGAGTCATTACACACAGAGGGGTCTATTATATAGAATCATTACACACAGAGGGATCTATTATATAGAGTCATTACACACAGAGGGATCTATTATATAGTCATTACACACAGAGGGATCTATTATATAGAGTCATTACACACAGAGGGATCTATTATATAGAGTAATTACAGAGGGATCTATTATATAGAGTCATTACACGCAGAGGGATCTATTATATAGAGTCATTACACACAGAGCGATCTATTATATAGAGTCATTACACACAGAGGGATCTATTATATAGAGTCATTACACACAGAGGTATCTATTATATAGAGTCATTACACACAGAGGGGTCTATTATATAGAGTCAATACACACAGAGGGATCTATTATATAGAGTCATTACAGAGGGATCTATTATATAGAGTCATTACACACAGAGTGATCTATTATATAGAGTCATTACACACAGGGATCTATTATATAGAGTCATTACACACAGAGAAATCTATTATATAGAGTCATTACACACAGAGGGATATATTATATAGTCATTACACACAGAGGGATCTATTATATAGAGTCATTACACACAGAGTGATCTATTATATAGAGTCATTACACACAGAGGGATCTATTACATAGAGTCATTACACACAGAGGGATCTATTAAATAGAGTCATTACACACAGAGGGATCTATTATATAGAGTCATTACACACAGAGTGATCTATTATATAGAGTAATTACACACAGAGGGATCTATTATATAGAGTTATTACACACAGAGGGATCTATTATGTAGAGTCATTACACACAGAGGGATCTTTTATATAGAGTCATTACACACAGAGTGATCTATTATATAGAGTCATTACACACAGAGAGATCTACTATATAGAGTCATTACACACAGAGGGATCTATTATATAGAGTCATTACACACAGAGGGGTCTATTATATAGAATCATTACACACAGAGGGATCTATTATATAGAGTCATTACACACAGAGGGATCTATTATATAGTCATTACACACAGAGGGATCTATTATATAGAGTCATTACACACAGAGGGATCTATTATATAGAGTCATTACAGAGGGATCTATTATATAGAGTCATTACACACAGAGGGATCTAATATATGGAGTCATTACACACAGAGGGATCTATTATATACAGTCATTACACGCAGAGGGATCTATTATATAGAGTCATTACACACAGAGGGATCTATTATATAGAGTCATTACACACAGAGGGATCTATTATATAGAGTCATTACACACAGAGGGATCTATTATATAGAGTCATTACACACAGAGGGATCTATTATATAGAGTCATTACACAGAGCGGTCTATTATATAGAGTCATTACACACAGAGGGATCTATTATATAGAGTCCTTACACGCAGAGGGATCTATTATATAGAGTCACTACACACAGAGGGATATATTATATAGAGTCATTACACACAGAGTGATCTATTATATAGAGTCATTACACACAGAGGGATCTATTATATAGTCATTACACACAGAGGGATCTATTATATAGAGTCATTACACACAGAGGGATCTATTATATAGAGTCATTACACACAGAGGGATCTATTATATAGAGTCATTACACACAGAGGGATCTATTATATAGAGTCATTACACAGAGGTGTCTATTATATAGAGTCACTACACACAAAGGGATCTATTATATAGAGTCATTACACGCAGAGGGATCTATTATATAGAGTCACTACACACAGAGGGATCTATTATATTGAGTCATTACACACAGAGTGATCTATTATATAGAGTCATTACACACAGAATGATCTATTATATAGAGTCATTACATGCAGAGGGATCTATTATATAGAGTCATTACACACAGAGGGATCTATTATATAGAGTCATTACACACAGAGTGATCTATTATATAGAGTCATTACACACAGAGGGATCTATTATATAGAGTTATTACACACAGAGGGATCTATTATGTAGAGTAATTACACACAGAGGGATCTATTAAATAGAGTCATTACACACAGAGCGATCTATTATATAGAGACATTACACACAGAGGGATCTATTATATAGAGTCATTACACACAGAGGTATCTATTATATAGAGTCATTACACACAGAGGGGTCTATTATATAGAGTCATTACACACAGAGGGATCTATTATATAGAGTCATTACAGAGGGATCTATTATATATAGTCATTACACACAGAGGTATCTATTATATAGAGTCATTACACACAGGGATATATTATATAGAGTCATTACACTCAGAGAAATCTATTTTATAGAGTCATTACACCCAGAGGGATCTATTATATAAATATTAGACACAGAGGGATCTATTATATAGAGTCATTACACACAGAGGGATCTATTATATAGAGTCATTACACACAGAGGGATCTATTATATAGAGTCATTACACACAGAGGGATCTATTATATAGAGTCATTACACACAGAGGGATCTATTATATAGAGTTATTACACACAGAGGGATCTATTATGTAGAGTCATTACACACAGAGGGATCTATTATATAGAGTCATTACACACAGAGTGATCTATTATATAGAGTCATTACACACAGAGGGATCTACTATATAGAGTCAATACACACAGAGGGATCTATTATATAGAGTCATTAAACACAGAGGGATCTATTATATAGAGTCATTACACACAGAGGGGTCTATTATATAGAATCATTACACACAGAGGGATCTATTATATAGAGTCATTACACACAGAGGGATCTATTATATAGTCATTACACACAGAGGGATCTATTATATAGAGTCATTACACACAGAGGGATCTATTATATAGAGTAATTACAGAGGGATCTATTATATAGAGTCATTACACGCAGAGGGATCTATTATATAGAGTCATTACACACAGAGCGATCTATTATATAGAGTCATTACACACAGAGGGATCTATTATATAGAGTCATTACACACAGAGGTATCTATTATATAGAGTCATTACACACAGAGGGGTCTATTATATAGAGTCAATACACACAGAGGGATCTATTATATAGAGTCATTACAGAGGGATCTATTATATAGAGTCATTACACACAGAGTGATCTATTATATAGAGTCATTACACACAGGGATCTATTATATAGAGTCATTACACACAGAGAAATCTATTATATAGAGTCATTACACCCAGAGGGATATATTATATAGTCATTACACACAGAGGGATCTATTATATAGAGTCATTACACACAGAGTGATCTTTATATAGAGTCATTACACACAGAGGGATCTATTACATAGAGTCATTACACACAGAGGGATCTATTAAATAGAGTCATTACACACAGAGGGATCTATTATATAGAGTCATTACACACAGAGTGATCTATTATATAGAGTAATTGCACACAGAGGGATCTATTATATAGAGTTATTACACACAGAGGGATCTATTATGTAGAGTCATTACACACAGAGGGATCTTTTATATAGAGTCATTACACACAGAGTGATCTATTATATAGAGTCATTACACACAGAGAGATCTACTATATAGAGTCATTACACACAGAGGGATCTATTATATAGAGTCATTACACACAGAGGGGTCTATTATATAGAATCATTACACACAGAGGGATCTATTATATAGAGTCATTACACACAGAGGGATCTATTATATAGTCATTACACACAGAGGGATCTATTATATAGAGTCATTACACACAGAGGGATCTATTATATAGAGTCATTACAGAGGGATCTATTATATAGAGTCATTACACACAGAGGGATCTAATATATGGAGTCATTACACACAGAGGGATCTATTATATAGAGTCATTACACACAGAGGGATCTATTATATACAGTCATTACACGCAGAGGGATCTATTATATAGAGTCATTACACACAGAGGGATCTATTATATAGAGTCATTACACACAGAGGGATCTATTATATAGAGTCATTACACACAGAGGGATCTATTATATAGAGTCATTACACACAGAGGGATCTATTATATAGAGTCATTACACAGAGCGGTCTATTATATAGAGTCATTACACACAGAGGGATCTATTATATAGAGTCCTTACACGCAGAGGGATCTATTATATAGAGTCACTACACACAGAGGGATATATTATATAGAGTCATTACACACAGAGTGATCTATTATATAGAGTCATTACACACAGAGGGATCTATTATATAGTCATTACACACAGAGGGATCTATTATATAGAGTCATTACACACAGAGGGATCTATTATATAGAGTCATTACACACAGAGGGATCTATTATATAGAGTCATTACACACAGAGGGATCTATTATATAGAGTCATTACACAGAGGTGTGTATTATATAGAGTCACTACACACAAAGGGATCTATTATATAGAGTCATTACACGCAGAGGGATCTATTATATAGAGTCACTACACACAGAGGGATCTATTATATTGAGTCATTACACACAGAGTGATCTATTATATAGAGTCATTACACACAGAATGATCTATTATATAGAGTCATTACACGCAGAGGGATCTATTATATAGAGTCATTACACACAGAGGGATCTATTATATAGAGTCATTACACACAGAGTGATCTATTATATAGAGTCATTACACACAGAGGGATCTATTATATAGAGTTATTACACACAGAGGGATCTATTATGTAGAGTAATTACACACAGAGGGATCTATTAAATAGAGTCATTACACACAGAGTGATCTATTATATAGAGTCATTACACACAGAGGGATCTACTATATAGAGTCATTACACACAGAGGGATCTATTATATAGAGTCATTATACACAGAGGGATCTATTATATAGAGTCATTACACACAGAGGGGTCTATTATATAGAATCATTACACACAGAGGGATCTATTATATAGAGTCATTACACACAGAGGGATCTATTATATAGTCATTACACACAGAGGGATCTATTATATAGAGTCATTGCACACAGAGGGATCTATTATATAGAGTCATTACAGAGGGATCTATTATATAGAGTCATTACACACAGAGGGATCTAATATATGGAGTCATTACACACAGAGGGATCTATTATATAGAGTTATTACACACAGAGGGATCTATTATGTAGAGTCATTACACACAGAGGGATCTATTATATAGAGTAATTACACACAGAGTGATCTATTATATAGAGTCATTACACACAGAGGGGTCTATTATATAGAATCATTACACACAGAGGGATCTATTATATAGAGTCATTACACACAGAGGGATCTATTATATAGTCATTACACACAGAGGGATCTATTATATAGAGTCATTACACACAGAGGGATCTATTATATAGAGTCATTACAGAGGGATCTATTATATAGAGTCATTACACACAGAGGGATCTAATATATGGAGTCATTACACACAGAGGGATCTATTATATAGAGTCATTACACACAGAGGGATCTATTATATACAGTCATTACACGCAGAGTGATCTATTATATAGAGTCATCACACACAGAGGGATCTATTATATAGTCATTACACACAGAGGGATCTATTATATAGAGTCATTACACACAGAGGGATCTATTATATAGAGTCATTACACACAGAGGGATCTATTATATAGAGTCATTACACACAGAGGGATCTATTATATAGAGTCATTACACAGAAGTGTCTATTATATAGAGTCACTACACACAAAGGGATCTATTATATAGAGTCATTACACGCAGAGGGATCTATTATATAGAGTCACTACACACAGAGGGATCTATTATATTGAGTCATTACACACAGAGTGATCTATTATATAGAGTCATTACACACAGAATGATCTATTATATAGAGTCATTACACGCAGAGGGATCTATTATATAGAGTCATTACACACAGAGGGATCTATTATATAGAGTCATTACACACAGAGTGATCTATTATATAGAGTCATTACACACAGAGGGATCTATTATATAAAGTTATTACACACAGAGGGATCTATTATGTAGAGTCATTACACACAGAGGGATCTATTATATAGAGTCATTACACACAGATTGATCTATTATATAGAGTCATTACACACAGAGGGATCTATTATATAGAGTCATTAAACACAGAGGGATCTATTATATAGAGTCATTACACACAGAGGGGTCTATTATATAGAATCATTACACACAGAGGGATATATTATATAGAGTCATTACACACAGAGGGATCTATTATATAGTCATTACACACAGAGGGATCTATTATATAGAGTCATTACACACAGAGGGATCTATTATATAGAGTCATTACAGAGGGATCTATTATATAGAGTCATTACACACAGAGGGATCTAATATATGGAGTCATTACACACAGAGGGATCTATTATATAGAGTCATTACACACAGAGGGATCTATTATATAGAGTCATTACACGCAGAGGGATCTATTATATAGAGTCATTACACACAGAGGGATCTATTATATAGAGTCATTACACACAGAGGGATCTATTATATAGAGTCATTACACACAGAGGGATCTATTATATAGAGTCATTACACAGAGCGGTCTATTAATTAGAGTCATTACACACAGAGGGATCTATTATATAGAGTCATTACACGCAGAGGGATCTATTATATAGAGTCACTACACACAGAGGGATATATTATATAGAGTCATTACACGCAGAGGGATCTATTATATAGAGTCACTACACACAGAGGGATCTATTATATTGAGTCATTACACACAGAGTGATCTATTATATAGAGTCATTACACACAGAGGGATCTATTATATAGAGTCATTACACGCAGAGGGATCTATTATATAGAGTCATTACACACAGAGGGATCTATTATATAGAGTCATTACACACAGAGGGATCTATTATATAGAGTCATTACACACAGAGGGATCTATTATACAGAGTCATTACACACAGAGGGATCTATTATATAGAGTCATTACACAGAGGGGTCTATTATATAGAGTCATTACACACAGAGGGATCTATTATATAGAGTCATTACACGAAGAGTGATCTATTATATAGAGTCACTACACACAGAGTGATCTATTATATAGAGTCATTACACACAGAGGGATCTATTATATAGAGTCATTACACAGAGAGGGATCTATTATATAGAGTCATTACACACAGAGGGATCTATTATATAGAGTCATTACACACAGAGCGATCTATTATATAGAGACATTACACACAGAGGGATCTATTATATAGAGTCATTACACACAGAGGTATCTATTATATAGAGTCATTACACACAGAAGGGTCTATTATATAGAGTCATTACACACAGAGGGATCTATTATATAGAGTCATTACAGAGGGATCTATTATATAGAGTCATTACACACAGAGGTATCTATTATATAGAGTCATTACACACAGAGTGATCTATTATATAGAGTCATTACACACAGGGATATATTATATAGAGTCATTACACTCAGAGAAATCTATTTTATAGAGTCATTACACCCAGA
Source organism: Phyllobates terribilis (assembly GCF_046119375.1). Classification (NCBI taxonomy): domain Eukaryota; kingdom Metazoa; phylum Chordata; class Amphibia; order Anura; family Dendrobatidae; genus Phyllobates; species Phyllobates terribilis. Next base: position 500,017 of record NW_027363385.1, on the reverse strand, counting down.
GGGATCTATTATATAGATATTAGACACAGAGGGATCTATTATATAGAGTCATTACACACAGAGGGATCTATTATATAGAGTCATTACACACAGAGTGATCTATTATATAGAGTCATTACACACAGAGGGATCTATTATATAGAGTTATTACACACAGAGGGATCTATTATTTAGAGTCATTACACACAGAGGGATCTATTATATAGAGTCATTACACACAGAGTGATCTATTATATAGAGTCATTACACACAGAGGGATCTACTATATAGAGTCAATACACACAGAGGGATCTATTATATAGAGTCATTAAACACAGAGGGATCAATTATATAGAGTCATTACACACAGAGGGGTCTATTATATAGAATCATTACACACAGAGGGATCTATTATATAGAGTCATTACACACAGAGGTATCTATTATATAGTCATTACACACAGAGGGATCTATTATATAGATTCATTACACACAGAGGGATCTATTATATAGAGTAATTACAGAGGGATCTATTATATAGAGTCATTACACACAGAGGGATCTATTATATAGAGTCATTACACACAGAGCGATCTATTATATAGAGTCATTACACACAGAGGGATCTATTATATAGAGTCATTACACACAGAGGTATCTATTATATAGAGTCATTACACACAGAGGGGTCTATTATATAGAGTCAATACACACAGAGGGATCTATTATATAGAGTCATTACAGAGGGATCTATTATATAGAGTCATTACACACAGAGTGATCTATTATATAGAGTCATTACACACAGGGATCTATTATATAGAGTCATTACACACAGAGAAATCTATTATATAGAGTCATTACACCCAGAGGGATATATTATATATTCATTACACACAGAGGGATCTATTATATAGAGTCATTACACACAGAGTGATCTATTATATAGAGTCATTACACACAGAGGGATCTATTACATAGAGTCATTACACACAGAGGGATCTATTAAATAGAGTCATTACACACAGAGGGATCTATTATATAGAGTCATTACACACAGAGTGATCTATTATATAGAGTCATTACACACAGAGGGATCTATTATATAGAGTTATTACACACAGAGGGATCTATTATGTAGAGTCATTACACACAGAGGGATCTTTTATATAGAGTCATTACACACAGAGGGATCTATTATATTGAGTCATTACACACAGAGTGATCAATTATATAGAGTCATTACACACAGAATGATCTATTATATAGAGTCATTAAACGCAGAGGGATCTATTATATAGAGTCATTACACACAGAGGGATCTATTATATAGAGTCATTACACACAGAGTGATCTATTATATAGAGTCATTACACACAGAGGGATCTATTATATAGAGTTATTACACACAGAGGGATCTATTATGTAGAGTCATTACACACAGAGGGATCTATTATATAGAGTCATTACACACAGAGTGATCTATTATATAGAGTCATTACACACAGAGGGATCTACTATATAGAGTCATTACACACAGAGGGATCTATTATATAGAGTCATTAAACACAGAGGGATCTATTATATAGAGTCATTACACACAGAGGGGTCTATTATATAGAATCATTACACACAGAGGGATCTATTATATAGAGTCATTACACACAGAGGTATCTATTATATAGTCATTACACACAGAGGGATCTATTATATAGATTCATTACACACAGAGGGATCTATTATATAGAGTAATTACAGAGGGATCTATTATATAGAGTCATTACACACAGAGGGATCTATTATATAGAGTCATTACACACAGAGCGATCTATTATATAGAGTCATTACACACAGAGGGATCTATTATATAGAGTCATTACACACAGAGGGATCTATTATATAGTCATTACACACAGAGGGATCTATTATATAGAGTCATTACACACAGAGTGATCTATTATATAGAGTCATTACAGAGGGATCTATTATATAGAGTCATTACACACAGAGGGATCTAATATATGGAGTCATTACACACAGAGCGATCTATTATATAGAGTCATTACACGCAGAGGGATCTATTATATAGAGTCATTACACACAGAGGGATCTATTATATAGAGTCATTGCACACAGAGGGATCTATTATATAGAGTCATTATACAGAGCGGTCTATTATATAGAGTCATTACACACAGAGGGATCTATTATATAGAGTCATTACACGCAGAGGGATCTGTTATATAGAGTCACTACACACAGAGGGATATGTTATATAGAGTCATTACACGCAGAGGGATCTATTATATAGAGTCACTACACACAGAGGGATCTATTATATTGAGTCATTACACACAGAGTGATCTATTATATAGAGTCATTACACACAGAGGGATCTATTATATAGAGTCATTACACGCAGAGGGATCTATTATATAGAGTCATTACACACAGAGGGATCTATTATATAGAGTCATTACACACAGAGGGATCTATTATATAGAGTCATTACACACAGAGGGATCTATTATACAGAGTCATTACACACAGAGGGATCTATTATATAGAGTCATTACACAGAGGGGTCTATTATATAGAGTCATTACACACAGAGGGATCTATTATATAGAGTCATTACACGAAGAGTGATCTATTATATAGAGTCACTACACACAGAGTGATCTATTATATAGAGTCATTACACACAGAGGGATCTATTATATAGAGTTATTACACACAGAGGGATCTATTATATAGAGTCATTACACACAGAGGGATCTATTATATAGAGTCATTACACACAGAGGGATCTATTATATAGTCATTACACACAGAGGGATCTATTATATAGAGTCATTACACACAGAGGGATCTATTATATAGAGTCATTACAGAGGGATCTATTATATAGAGTCATTACACACAGAGGGATCTAATATATGGAGTCATTACACACAGAGGGATCTATTATATAGAGTCATTACACACAGAGGGATCTATTATATACAGTCATTACACGCAGAGGGATCTATTATATAGATTCATTACACACAGAGGGATCTATTATATAGAGTCATTACACACAGAGGGATCTATTATATAGAGTCATTACACACAGAGGGATCTATTATATAGAGTCATTACACAGAGCGGTCTATTATATAGAGTCATTACACACAGAGGGATCTATTATATAGAGTCCTTACACGCAGAGGGATCTATTATATGGAGTCACTACACACAGAGGGATATATTATATAGAGTCATTACACACATAGTGATCTATTATATAGAGTCATTACACACAGAGGGATCTATTATATAGTCATTACACACAGAGGGATCTATTATATAGAGTCATTACACACAGAGCGATCTATTATATAGAGTCATTACACACAGAGGGATCTATTATATAGAGTCATTACACACAGAGGGATCTATTATATAGAGTCATTACACAGAGGTGTCTATTATATAGAGTCACTACACACAAAGGGATCTATTATATAGAGTCATTACACGCAGAGGGATCTATTATATAGAGTCACTACACACAGAGGTATCTATTATATTGAGTCATTACACACAGAGTGATCTATTATATGGAGTCATTACACACAGAATGATCTATTATATAGAGTCATTACACGCAGAGGGTTCTATTATATAGAGTCATTACACACAGAGGGATCTATTATATAGAGTCATTACACACAGAGTGATCTATTATATAGAGTCATTACACACAGAGGGATCTATTATATAGAGTTATTACACACAGAGGGATCTATTATGTAGAGTCATTACACACAGAGGGATCTATTAAATAGAGTCATTACACACAGAGTGATCTATTATACAGAGTCATTACACACAGAGGGATCTACTATATAGAGTCATTACACACAGAGGGATCTATTATATAGAGTCATTAAACACAGAGGGATCTATTATATAGAGTCATTACACACAGAGGGGTCTATTATATAGAATCATTACACACAGAGGGATCTATTATATAGAGTCATTACACACAGAGGGATCTATTATATATTACACACAGAGGGATCTATTATATAGAGTCATTACACACAGAGGGATCTATTACATAGAGTCATTACAGAGGGATCTATTATATAGAGTCATTACACACAGAGGGATCTAATATATGGAGTCATTACACACATAGGGATCTATTATATAGAGTTATTACACACAGAGGGATCTATTATGTAGAGTCATTACACACAGATGGATCTATTATATAGAGTCATTACACACAGAGTGATCTATTATATAGAGTCATTACACACAGAGAGATCTACTATATAGAGTCATTACACACAGAGGGATCTATTATATAGAGTCATTACACACAGAGGGGTCTATTATATAGAATCATTACACACAGAGGGATCTATTATATAGAGTCATTACACACAGAGGGATCTATTATATAGTCATTACAAACAGAGGGATCTATTATATAGAGTCATTACACACAGAGGGATCTATTATATAGAGTCATTACAGAGGGATCTATTATATAGAGTCATTACACACAGAGGGATCTAATATATGGAGTCATTACACACAGAGGGATCTATTATATAGAGTCATTACACACAGAGGGATCTATTATATACAGTCATTACACGCAGAGGGATCTATTATATAGAGTAATTACACACAGAGGGATCTATTATATAGAGTCATTACACACAGAGGGATCTATTATATAGAGTCCTTACACGCAGAGGGATCTATTATATAGAGTCACTACACACAGAGGGATATATTATATAGAGTCATTACACACAGAGTGATCTATTATATAGAGTCATTACACACAGAGGGATCTATTATATAGTCATTACACACAGAGGGATCTATTATATAGAGTCATTACACACAGAGGGATCTATTATATAGAGTCATTACACACAGAGGGATCTATTATATAGAGTCATTACACAGAGGTGTCTATTATATAGAGTCACTACACACAAAGGGATCTATTATATAGAGTCATTACACGCAGAGGGATATACTATATAGAGTCACTACACACAGAGGGATCTATTATATTGAGTCATTACACACAGAGTGATCTATTATATAGAGTCATTACACACAGAGGGATCTATTATATAGAGTCATTACACGCAGAGGGATCTATTATATAGAGTCATTACACACAGAGGGATCTATTATATAGAGTCATTACACACAGAGTGATCTATTATATAGAGTCATTACACACAGAGGGATCTATTATATAGAGTCATTACACAGAGGTGTCTATTATATAGAGTCACTACACACAAAGGGATCTATTATATAGAGTCATTACACGCAGAGGGATCTATTATATAGAGTCACTACACACAGAGGGATCTATTATATTTTGTCATTACACACAGAGTGATCTATTATATAGAGTCATTACACACAGAATGATCTATTATATAGAGTCATTACACGCAGAGGGATCTATTATATAGAGTCATTACACACAGAGGGATCTATTATATAGAGTCATTACACACAGAGTGATCTATTATATAGAGTCATTACACACAGAGGGATCTATTATATAGTCATTACACACAGAGGGATCTATTATATAGAGTCATTACACACAGAGGGATCTATTATATAGAGTCATTACAGAGGGATCTATTATATAGAGTCATTACACACAGAGGGATCTAATATATGGAGTCATTACACACAGAGCGATCTATTATATAGAGTCATTACACGCAGAGGGATCTATTATATAGAGTCATTACACACAGAGGGATCTATTATATAGAGTCATTACACACAGAGGGATCTATTATATAGAGTCATTATACAGAGCGGTCTATTATATAGAGTCATTACACACAGAGGGATCTATTATATAGAGTCATTACACGCAGAGGGATCTATTATATAGAGTCACTACACACAGAGGGATATATTATATAGAGTCATTACACGCAGAGGGATCTATTATATAGAGTCACTACACACAGAGGGATCTATTATATTGAGTCATTACACACAGAGTGATCTATTATATAGAGTCATTACACACAGAGGGATCTATTATATAGAGTCATTACACGCAGAGGGATCTATTATATAGAGTCATTACACACAGAGGGATCTATTATATAGAGTCATTACACACAGAGGGATCTATTATATAGAGTCATTACACACAGAGGGATCTATTATACAGAGTCATTACACACAGAGGGATCTATTATATAGAGTCATTACACAGAGGGGTCTATTATATAGAGTCATTACACACAGAGGGATCTATTATATAGAGTCATTACACGAAGAGTGATCTATTATATAGAGTCACTACACACAGTGTGATCTATTATATAGAGTCATTACACACAGAGGGATCTATTATATAGAGTCATTACACACAGAGGGATCTATTATATAGAGTCATTACACACAGAGGGATCTATTATATAGAGTCATTACACACAGAGCGATCTATTATATAGAGACATTACACACAGAGGGATCTATTATATAGAGTCATTACACACAGAGGTATCTATTATATAGAGTCATTACACAGAGAGGGGTCTATTATATAGAGTCATTACACACAGAGGGATCTATTATATAGAGTCATTACAGAGGGATCTATTATATAGAGTCATTACACACAGAGGTATCTATTATATAGAGTCATTACACACAGAGTGATCTATTATATAGAGTCATTACACACAGGGATCTATTATATAGAGTCATTACACTCAGAGAAATCTATTTTATAGAGTCATTACACCCAGAGGGATCTATTATATAGTCATTACACACAGAGGGATCTATTATATAGAGTCATTACACACAGAGGGATCTATTATATAGAGTCATTACACACAGAGTGATCTATTATATAGAGTCATTACACACAGAGGGATCTATTATATAGAGTTATTACACACAGAGGGATCTATTATGTAGAGTCACTACACACAGAGGGATCTATTATATAGAGTCATTACACACAGAGTGATCTATTATATAGAGTCAATACACACAGAGGGATCTACTATATAGAGTCAATACACACAGAGGGATCTATTATATAGAGTCATTAAACACAGAGGGATCTATTATATAGAGTCATTACACACAGAGGGGTCTATTATATAGAATCATTACACACAGAGGGATCAATTATATAGTCATTACACACAGAGGGATCTATTATATAGAGTCATTACACACAGAGGGATCTATTATATAGAGTCATTACAGAGGGATCTATTATATAGAGTCATTACACACAGAGGGAACTATTATATAGAGTCATTACACACAGAGCGATCTATTATATAGAGTCATTACACACAGAGGGATCTATTATATAGAGTCATTACACACAGAGGTATCTATTATATAGAGTCATTACACACAGAGGGGTCTATTATATAGAGTCAATACACACAGAGGGATCTATTATATAGAGTCATTACAGAGGGATCTATTATATAGAGTCATTACACACAGAGTGATCTATTATATAGAGTCATTACACACAGGGATCTATTATATAGAGTCATTACACACAGAGAAATCTATTATATAGAGTCATTACACCCAGAGGGATATATTATATAGTCATTACACACAGAGGGATCTATTATATAGAGTCATTACACACAGAGTGATCTATTATATAGAGTCATTACACACAGAGGGATCTATTACATAGAGTCATTACACACAGAGGGATCTATTAAATAGAGTCATTACACACAGAGGGATCTATTATATAGAGTCATTACACACAGAGTGATCTATTATATAGAGTAATTACACACAGAGGGATCTATTATATAGAGTTATTACACACAGAGGGATCTATTATATAGAGTCATTACACACAGAGAGATCTACTATATAGAGTCATTACACACAGAGGGATCTATTTTATAGAGTCATTACACACAGAGGGGTCTATTATATAGAATCATTACACACAGAGGGATCTATTATATAGAGTCATTACACACAGAGGGATCTATTATATAGTCATTACACACAGAGGGATCTATTATATAGAGTCATTACACACAGAGGGATCTATTATATAGAGTCATTACAGAGGGATCTATTATATAGAGTCATTACACACAGAGGGATCTAATATATGGAGTCATTACACACAGAGGGATCTATTATATAGAGTCATTACACACAGAGGGATCTATTATATACAGTCATTACACGCAGAGGGATCTATTATATAGAGTCATTACACACAGAGGGATCTATTATATAGAGTCATTACACACAGAGGGATCTATTATATAGAGTCATTACACACAGAGGGATCTATTATATAGAGTCATTACACAGAGCGGTCTATTATATAGAGTCATTACACACAGAGGGATCTATTATATAGAGTCATTACACACAGAGGGATCTATTATATAGAGTCATTACACAGAGGTGTCTATTATATAGAGTCACTACACACAAAGGGATCTATTATATAGAGTCATTACACGCAGAGGGATCTATTATATAGAGTCACTACACACAGAGGGATCTATTATATTGAGTCATTACACACAGAGTGATCTATTATATAGAGTCATTACACACAGAATGATCTATTATATAGAGTCATTACACGCAGAGGGATCTATTATATGGAGTCATTACACACAGAGGGATCGATTATATAGAGTCATTACACACAGAGTGATCTATTATATAGAGTCATTACACACAGAGGGATCTATTATATAGAGTCATTACACACAGAGGGATCTATTATATAGAGTCATTACACACAGAGGGATCTATTATACAGAGTCATTACACACAGAGGGATCTATTATATAGAGTCATTACACAGAGGGGTCTATTATATAGAGTCATTACACACAGAGGGATCTATTATATAGAGTCATTACACGAAGAGTGATCTATTATATAGAGTCACTACACACAGAGTGATCTATTATATAGAGTCATTACACACAGAGGGATCTATTATATAGAGTCATTACACAGAGAGGGATCTATTATATAGAGTCATTACACACAGAGGGATCTATTATATAGAGTCATTACACACAGAGCGATCTATTATATAGAGACATTACACACAGAGGGATCTATTATATAGAGTCATTACACACAGAGGTATCTATTATATAGAGTCATTACACACAGAAGGGTCTATTATATAGAGTCATTACACACAGAGGGATCTATTATATAGAGTCATTACAGAGGGATCTATTATATAGAGTCATTACACACAGAGGTATCTATTATATAGAGTCATTACACACAGAGTGATCTATTATATAGAGTCATTACACACAGGGATATATTATATAGAGTCATTACACTCAGAGAAATCTATTTTATAGAGTCATTACACCCAGAGGGATCTATTATATAGATATTAGACACAGAGGGATCTATTATATAGAGTCATTACACACAGAGGGATCTATTATATAGAGTCATTACACACAGAGTGATCTATTATATAGAGTCATTACACACAGAGGGATCTATTATATAGAGTTATTACACACAGAGGGATCTATTATTTAGAGTCATTACACACAGAGGGATCTATTATATAGAGTCATTACACACAGAGTGATCTATTATATAGAGTCATTACACACAGAGGGATCTACTATATAGAGTCAATACACACAGAGGGATCTATTATATAGAGTCATTAAACACAGAGGGATCAATTATATAGAGTCATTACACACAGAGGGGTCTATTATATAGAATCATTACACACAGAGGGATCTATTATATAGAGTCATTACACACAGAGGTATCTATTATATAGTCATTACACACAGAGGGATCTATTATATAGATTCATTACACACAGAGGGATCTATTATATAGAGTAATTACAGAGGGATCTATTATATAGAGTCATTACACACAGAGGGATCTATTATATAGAGTCATTACACACAGAGCGATCTATTATATAGAGTCATTACACACAGAGGGATCTATTATATAGAGTCATTACACACAGAGGTATCTATTATATAGAGTCATTACACACAGAGGGGTCTATTATATAGAGTCAATACACACAGAGGGATCTATTATATAGAGTCATTACAGAGGGATCTATTATATAGAGTCATTACACACAGAGTGATCTATTATATAGAGTCATTACACACAGGGATCTATTATATAGAGTCATTACACACAGAGAAATCTATTATATAGAGTCATTACACCCAGAGGGATATATTATATATTCATTACACACAGAGGGATCTATTATATAGAGTCATTACACACAGAGTGATCTATTATATAGAGTCATTACACACAGAGGGATCTATTACATAGAGTCATTACACACAGAGGGATCTATTAAATAGAGTCATTACACACAGAGGGATCTATTATATAGAGTCATTACACACAGAGTGATCTATTATATAGAGTCATTACACACAGAGGGATCTATTATATAGAGTTATTACACACAGAGGGATCTATTATGTAGAGTCATTACACACAGAGGGATCTTTTATATAGAGTCATTACACACAGAGGGATCTATTATATTGAGTCATTACACACAGAGTGATCAATTATATAGAGTCATTACACACAGAATGATCTATTATATAGAGTCATTAAACGCAGAGGGATCTATTATATAGAGTCATTACACACAGAGGGATCTATTATATAGAGTCATTACACACAGAGTGATCTATTATATAGAGTCATTACACACAGAGGGATCTATTATATAGAGTTATTACACACAGAGGGATCTATTATGTAGAGTCATTACACACAGAGGGATCTATTATATAGAGTCATTACACACAGAGTGATCTATTATATAGAGTCATTACACACAGAGGGATCTACTATATAGAGTCATTACACACAGAGGGATCTATTATATAGAGTCATTAAACACAGAGGGATCTATTATATAGAGTCATTACACACAGAGGGGTCTATTATATAGAATCATTACACACAGAGGGATCTATTATATAGAGTCATTACACACAGAGGTATCTATTATATAGTCATTACACACAGAGGGATCTATTATATAGATTCATTACACACAGAGGGATCTATTATATAGAGTAATTACAGAGGGATCTATTATATAGAGTCATTACACACAGAGGGATCTATTATATAGAGTCATTACACACAGAGCGATCTATTATATAGAGTCATTACACACAGAGGGATCTATTATATAGAGTCATTACACACAGAGGGATCTATTATATAGTCATTACACACAGAGGGATCTATTATATAGAGTCATTACACACAGAGTGATCTATTATATAGAGTCATTACAGAGGGATCTATTATATAGAGTCATTACACACAGAGGGATCTAATATATGGAGTCATTACACACAGAGCGATCTATTATATAGAGTCATTACACGCAGAGGGATCTATTATATAGAGTCATTACACACAGAGGGATCTATTATATAGAGTCATTGCACACAGAGGGATCTATTATATAGAGTCATTATACAGAGCGGTCTATTATATAGAGTCATTACACACAGAGGGATCTATTATATAGAGTCATTACACGCAGAGGGATCTGTTATATAGAGTCACTACACACAGAGGGATATGTTATATAGAGTCATTACACGCAGAGGGATCTATTATATAGAGTCACTACACACAGAGGGATCTATTATATTGAGTCATTACACACAGAGTGATCTATTATATAGAGTCATTACACACAGAGGGATCTATTATATAGAGTCATTACACGCAGAGGGATCTATTATATAGAGTCATTACACACAGAGGGATCTATTATATAGAGTCATTACACACAGAGGGATCTATTATATAGAGTCATTACACACAGAGGGATCTATTATACAGAGTCATTACACACAGAGGGATCTATTATATAGAGTCATTACACAGAGGGGTCTATTATATAGAGTCATTACACACAGAGGGATCTATTATATAGAGTCATTACACGAAGAGTGATCTATTATATAGAGTCACTACACACAGAGTGATCTATTATATAGAGTCATTACACACAGAGGGATCTATTATATAGAGTTATTACACACAGAGGGATCTATTATATAGAGTCATTACACACAGAGGGATCTATTATATAGAGTCATTACACACAGAGGGATCTATTATATAGTCATTACACACAGAGGGATCTATTATATAGAGTCATTACACACAGAGGGATCTATTATATAGAGTCATTACAGAGGGATCTATTATATAGAGTCATTACACACAGAGGGATCTAATATATGGAGTCATTACACACAGAGGGATCTATTATATAGAGTCATTACACACAGAGGGATCTATTATATACAGTCATTACACGCAGAGGGATCTATTATATAGATTCATTACACACAGAGGGATCTATTATATAGAGTCATTACACACAGAGGGATCTATTATATAGAGTCATTACACACAGAGGGATCTATTATATAGAGTCATTACACAGAGCGGTCTATTATATAGAGTCATTACACACAGAGGGATCTATTATATAGAGTCCTTACACACAGAGGGATCTATTATATGGAGTCACTACACACAGAGGGATATATTATATAGAGTCATTACACACATAGTGATCTATTATATAGAGTCATTACACACAGAGGGATCTATTATATAGTCATTACACACAGAGGGATCTATTATATAGAGTCATTACACACAGAGCGATCTATTATATAGAGTCATTACACACAGAGGGATCTATTATATAGAGTCATTACACACAGAGGGATCTATTATATAGAGTCATTACACAGAGGTGTCTATTATATAGAGTCACTACACACAAAGGGATCTATTATATAGAGTCATTACACGCAGAGGGATCTATTATATAGAGTCACTACACACAGAGGTATCTATTATATTGAGTCATTACACACAGAGTGATCTATTATATGGAGTCATTACACACAGAATGATCTATTATATAGAGTCATTACACGCAGAGGGTTCTATTATATAGAGTCATTACACACAGAGGGATCTATTATATAGAGTCATTACACACAGAGTGATCTATTATATAGAGTCATTACACACAGAGGGATCTATTATATAGAGTTATTACACACAGAGGGATCTATTATGTAGAGTCATTACACACAGAGGGATCTATTAAATAGAGTCATTACACACAGAGTGATCTATTATACAGAGTCATTACACACAGAGGGATCTACTATATAGAGTCATTACACACAGAGGGATCTATTATATAGAGTCATTAAACACAGAGGGATCTATTATATAGAGTCATTACACACAGAGGGGTCTATTATATAGAATCATTACACACAGAGGGATCTATTATATAGAGTCATTACACACAGAGGGATCTATTATATATTACACACAGAGGGATCTATTATATAGAGTCATTACACACAGAGGGATCTATTACATAGAGTCATTACAGAGGGATCTATTATATAGAGTCATTACACACAGAGGGATCTAATATATGGAGTCATTACACACATAGGGATCTATTATATAGAGTTATTACACACAGAGGGATCTATTATGTAGAGTCATTACACACAGATGGATCTATTATATAGAGTCATTACACACAGAGTGATCTATTATATAGAGTCATTACACACAGAGAGATCTACTATATAGAGTCATTACACACAGAGGGATCTATTATATAGAGTCATTACACACAGAGGGGTCTATTATATAGAATCATTACACACAGAGGGATCTATTATATAGAGTCATTACACACAGAGGGATCTATTATATAGTCATTACAAACAGAGGGATCTATTATATAGAGTCATTACACACAGAGGGATCTATTATATAGAGTCATTACAGAGGGATCTATTATATAGAGTCATTACACACAGAGGGATCTAATATATGGAGTCATTACACACAGAGGGATCTATTATATAGAGTCATTACACACAGAGGGATCTATTATATACAGTCATTACACGCAGAGGGATCTATTATATAGAGTAATTACACACAGAGGGATCTATTATATAGAGTCATTACACACAGAGGGATCTATTATATAGAGTCCTTACACGCAGAGGGATCTATTATATAGAGTCACTACACACAGAGGGATATATTATATAGAGTCATTACACACAGAGTGATCTATTATATAGAGTCATTACACACAGAGGGATCTATTATATAGTCATTACACACAGAGGGATCTATTATATAGAGTCATTACACACAGAGGGATCTATTATATAGAGTCATTACACACAGAGGGATCTATTATATAGAGTCATTACACAGAGGTGTCTATTATATAGAGTCACTACACACAAAGGGATCTATTATATAGAGTCATTACACGCAGAGGGATATACTATATAGAGTCACTACACACAGAGGGATCTATTATATTGAGTCATTACACACAGAGTGATCTATTATATAGAGTCATTACACACAGAGGGATCTATTATATAGAGTCATTACACGCAGAGGGATCTATTATATAGAGTCATTACACACAGAGGGATCTATTATATAGAGTCATTACACACAGAGTGATCTATTATATAGAGTCATTACACACAGAGGGATCTATTATATAGAGTCATTACACAGAGGTGTCTATTATATAGAGTCACTACACACAAAGGGATCTATTATATAGAGTCATTACACGCAGAGGGATCTATTATATAGAGTCACTACACACAGAGGGATCTATTATATTTTGTCATTACACACAGAGTGATCTATTATATAGAGTCATTACACACAGAATGATCTATTATATAGAGTCATTACACGCAGAGGGATCTATTATATAGAGTCATTACACACAGAGGGATCTATTATATAGAGTCATTACACACAGAGTGATCTATTATATAGAGTCATTACACACAGAGGGATCTATTATATAGTCATTACACACAGAGGGATCTATTATATAGAGTCATTACACACAGAGGGATCTATTATATAGAGTCATTACAGAGGGATCTATTATATAGAGTCATTACACACAGAGGGATCTAATATATGGAGTCATTACACACAGAGCGATCTATTATATAGAGTCATTACACGCAGAGGGATCTATTATATAGAGTCATTACACACAGAGGGATCTATTATATAGAGTCATTACACACAGAGGGATCTATTATATAGAGTCATTATACAGAGCGGTCTATTATATAGAGTCATTACACACAGAGGGATCTATTATATAGAGTCATTACACGCAGAGGGATCTATTATATAGAGTCACTACACACAGAGGGATATATTATATAGAGTCATTACACGCAGAGGGATCTATTATATAGAGTCACTACACACAGAGGGATCTATTATATTGAGTCATTACACACAGAGTGATCTATTATATAGAGTCATTACACACAGAGGGATCTATTATATAGAGTCATTACACGCAGAGGGATCTATTATATAGAGTCATTACACACAGAGGGATCTATTATATAGAGTCATTACACACAGAGGGATCTATTATATAGAGTCATTACACACAGAGGGATCTATTATACAGAGTCATTACACACAGAGGGATCTATTATATAGAGTCATTACACAGAGGGGTCTATTATATAGAGTCATTACACACAGAGGGATCTATTATATAGAGTCATTACACGAAGAGTGATCTATTATATAGAGTCACTACACACAGTGTGATCTATTATATAGAGTCATTACACACAGAGGGATCTATTATATAGAGTCATTACACACAGAGGGATCTATTATATAGAGTCATTACACACAGAGGGATCTATTATATAGAGTCATTACACACAGAGCGATCTATTATATAGAGACATTACACACAGAGGGATCTATTATATAGAGTCATTACACACAGAGGTATCTATTATATAGAGTCATTACACAGAGAGGGGTCTATTATATAGAGTCATTACACACAGAGGGATCTATTATATAGAGTCATTACAGAGGGATCTATTATATAGAGTCATTACACACAGAGGTATCTATTATATAGAGTCATTACACACAGAGTGATCTATTATATAGAGTCATTACACACAGGGATCTATTATATAGAGTCATTACACTCAGAGAAATCTATTTTATAGAGTCATTACACCCAGAGGGATCTATTATATAGTCATTACACACAGAGGGATCTATTATATAGAGTCATTACACACAGAGGGATCTATTATATAGAGTCATTACACACAGAGTGATCTATTATATAGAGTCATTACACACAGAGGGATCTATTATATAGAGTTATTACACACAGAGGGATCTATTATGTAGAGTCACTACACACAGAGGGATCTATTATATAGAGTCATTACACACAGAGTGATCTATTATATAGAGTCAATACACACAGAGGGATCTACTATATAGAGTCAATACACACAGAGGGATCTATTATATAGAGTCATTAAACACAGAGGGATCTATTATATAGAGTCATTACACACAGAGGGGTCTATTATATAGAATCATTACACACAGAGGGATCAATTATATAGTCATTACACACAGAGGGATCTATTATATAGAGTCATTACACACAGAGGGATCTATTATATAGAGTCATTACAGAGGGATCTATTATATAGAGTCATTACACACAGAGGGAACTATTATATAGAGTCATTACACACAGAGCGATCTATTATATAGAGTCATTACACACAGAGGGATCTATTATATAGAGTCATTACACACAGAGGTATCTATTATATAGAGTCATTACACACAGAGGGGTCTATTATATAGAGTCAATACACACAGAGGGATCTATTATATAGAGTCATTACAGAGGGATCTATTATATAGAGTCATTACACACAGAGTGATCTATTATATAGAGTCATTACACACAGGGATCTATTATATAGAGTCATTACACACAGAGAAATCTATTATATAGAGTCATTACACCCAGAGGGATATATTATATAGTCATTACACACAGAGGGATCTATTATATAGAGTCATTACACACAGAGTGATCTATTATATAGAGTCATTACACACAGAGGGATCTATTACATAGAGTCATTACACACAGAGGGATCTATTAAATAGAGTCATTACACACAGAGGGATCTATTATATAGAGTCATTACACACAGAGTGATCTATTATATAGAGTAATTACACACAGAGGGATCTATTATATAGAGTTATTACACACAGAGGGATCTATTATATAGAGTCATTACACACAGAGAGATCTACTATATAGAGTCATTACACACAGAGGGATCTATTTTATAGAGTCATTACACACAGAGGGGTCTATTATATAGAATCATTACACACAGAGGGATCTATTATATAGAGTCATTACACACAGAGGGATCTATTATATAGTCATTACACACAGAGGGATCTATTATATAGAGTCATTACACACAGAGGGATCTATTATATAGAGTCATTACAGAGGGATCTATTATATAGAGTCATTACACACAGAGGGATCTAATATATGGAGTCATTACACACAGAGGGATCTATTATATAGAGTCATTACACACAGAGGGATCTATTATATACAGTCATTACACGCAGAGGGATCTATTATATAGAGTCATTACACACAGAGGGATCTATTATATAGAGTCATTACACACAGAGGGATCTATTATATAGAGTCATTACACACAGAGGGATCTATTATATAGAGTCATTACACAGAGCGGTCTATTATATAGAGTCATTACACACAGAGGGATCTATTATATAGAGTCATTACACACAGAGGGATCTATTATATAGAGTCATTACACAGAGGTGTCTATTATATAGAGTCACTACACACAAAGGGATCTATTATATAGAGTCATTACACGCAGAGGGATCTATTATATAGAGTCACTACACACAGAGGGATCTATTATATTGAGTCATTACACACAGAGTGATCTATTATATAGAGTCATTACACACAGAATGATCTATTATATAGAGTCATTACACGCAGAGGGATCTATTATATGGAGTCATTACACACAGAGGGATCGATTATATAGAGTCATTACACACAGAGTGATCTATTATATAGAGTCATTACACACAGAGGGATCTATTATATAGAGTTATTACACACAGAGGGATCTATTATGTAGAGTCATTACACACAGAGGGATCTATTAAATAGAGTCATTACACACAGAGTGATCTATTATATAGAGTCATTACACACAGAGGGATCTACTATATAGAGTCATTACACACAGAGGGATCTATTATATAGAGTCATTAAACACAGAGGGATCTATTATATAGAGTCATTACACACAGAGGGGTCTATTATATAGAATCATTACACACAGAGGGATCTATTATATAGAGTCATTACACACAGAGGGATCTATTATATAGTCATTACACACAGAGGGATCTATTATATAGAGTCATTACACACAGAGGGATCTATTATATAGAGTCATTACACACAGAGGGATCTAATATATGGAGTCATTACACACATAGGGATCTATTATATAGAGTTATTACACACAGAGGGATCTATTATGTAGAGTCATTACACACAGAGGGATCTATTATATAGAGTCATTACACACAGAGGGGTCTATTATATAGAATCATTACACACAGAGGGATCTATTATATAGAGTCATTACACACAGAGGGA
This sequence comes from Phyllobates terribilis, assembly GCF_046119375.1. Lineage (NCBI taxonomy): Eukaryota > Metazoa > Chordata > Amphibia > Anura > Dendrobatidae > Phyllobates > Phyllobates terribilis. The sequence continues at coordinate 481,263 of NW_027363385.1, read as the reverse complement.
TCTATTATATAGTCATTACACACAGAGGGATCTATTATATAGAGTCATTACACACAGAGGGATCTATTATATAGAGTCATTACAGAGGGATCTATTATATAGAGTCATTACACACAGAGGGATCTAATATATGGAGTCATTACACACAGGGGGATCTATTATATAGAGTCATTACACACAGAGTGATCTATTATATAGAGTCAATACACACAGAGGGATCTACTATATAGAGTCAATACACACAGAGGGATCTATTATATAGAGTCATTAAACACAGAGGGATCTATTATATAGAGTCATTACACACAGAGGGGTCTATTATATAGAATCATTACACACAGAGGGATCTATTATATGGTCATTACACACAGAGGGATCTATTATATAGAGTCATTACACACAGAGGGATCTATTATATAGAGTCATTACAGAGGGATCTATTATATAGAGTCATTACACACAGAGGGAACTATTATATAGAGTCATTACACACAGAGCGATCTATTATATAGAGTCATTACACACAGAGGGATCTATTATATAGAGTCATTACACACAGAGGTATCTATTATATAGAGTCATTACACACAGAGGGGTCTATTATATAGAGTCAATACACACAGAGGGATCTATTATATAGAGTCATTACAGAGGGATCTATTATATAGAGTCATTACACACAGAGTGATCTATTATATAGAGTCATTACACACAGAGGGATCTATTATATAGAGTCATTACACACAGAGTGATCTATTATATAGAGTAATTACACACAGAGGGATCTATTATATAGAGTTATTACACACAGAGGGATCTATTATATAGAGTCATTACACACAGAGAGATCTACTATATAGAGTCATTACACACAGAGGGATCTATTTTATAGAGTCATTACACACAGAGGGGTCTATTATATAGAATCATTACACACAGAGGGATCTATTATATAGAGTCATTACACACAGAGGGATCTATTATATAGTCATTACACACAGAGGGATCTATTATATAGAGTCATTACACACAGAGGGATCTATTATATAGAGTCATTACAGAGGGATCTATTATATAGAGTCATTACACACAGAGGGATCTAATATATGGAGTCATTACACACAGAGGGATCTATTATATAGAGTCATTACACACAGAGGGATCTATTATATACAGTCATTACACGCAGAGGGATCTATTATATAGAGTCATTACACACAGAGGGATCTATTATATAGAGTCATTACACACAGAGGGATCTATTATATAGAGTCATTACACACAGAGGGATCTATTATATAGAGTCATTACACAGAGCGGTCTATTATATAGAGTCATTACACACAGAGGGATCTATTATATAGAGTCATTACACACAGAGGGATCTATTATATAGAGTCATTACACAGAGGTGTCTATTATATAGAGTCACTACACACAAAGGGATCTATTATATAGAGTCATTACACGCAGAGGGATCTATTATATAGAGTCACTACACACAGAGGGATCTATTATATTGAGTCATTACACACAGAGTGATCTATTATATAGAGTCATTACACACAGAATGATCTATTATATAGAGTCATTACACGCAGAGGGATCTATTATATGGAGTCATTACACACAGAGGGATCTATTTTATAGAGTCATTACACACAGAGTGATCTATTATATAGAGTCATTACACACAGAGGGATCTATTATATAGAGTTATTACACACAGAGGGATCTATTATGTAGAGTCATTACACACAGAGGGATCTATTAAATAGAGTCATTACACACAGAGTGATCTATTATATAGAGTCATTACACACAGAGGGATCTACTATATAGAGTCATTACACACAGAGGGATCTATTATATAGAGTCATTAAACACAGAGGGATCTATTATATAGAGTCATTACACACAGAGGGGTCTATTATATAGAATCATTACACACAGAGGGATCTATTATATAGAGTCATTACACACAGAGGGATCTATTATATAGTCATTACACACAGAGGGATCTATTATATAGAGTCATTACACACAGAGGGATCTATTATATAGAGTCATTACACACAGAGGGATCTAATATATGGAGTCATTACACACATAGGGATCTATTATATAGAGTTATTACACACAGAGGGATCTATTATGTAGAGTCATTACACACAGAGGGATCTATTATATAGAGTCATTACACACAGAGGGGTCTATTATATAGAATCATTACACACAGAGGGATCTATTATATAGAGTCATTACACACAGAGGGATCTATTATATAGTCATTACACACAGAGGGATCTATTATATAGAGTCATTACACACAGAGGGATCTATTATATAGAGTCATTACAGAGGGATCTATTATATAGAGTCATTACACACAGAGGGATCTAATATATGGAGTCATTACACACAGGGGGATCTATTATATAGAGTCATTACACACAGAGGGATCTATTATATACAGTCATTACACGCAGAGGGATCTATTATATAGAGTCATTACACACAGAGGGATCTATTATATAGAGTCATTACACACAGAGGGATCTATTATATAGAGTCCTTACACGCAGAGGGATCTATTATAAAGAGTCACTACACACAGAGGGATATATTATATAGAGTCATTACACACAGAGTGATCTATTATATAGAGTCATTACACACAGAGGGATCTATTATATAGTCATTACACACAGAGGGATCTATTATATAGAGTCATTACACACAGAGGGATCTATTATATAGAGTCTTTACACACAGAGGGATCTATTATATAGAGTCATTACACACAGAGGGATCTATTATATAGAGTCATTACACAGAGGTGTCTATTATATAGAGTCACTACACACAAAGGGATCTATTATATAGAGTCATTACACGCAGAGGGATCTATTATATAGAGTCACTACACACAGAGGGATCTATTATATTGAGTCATTACACACAGAGTGATCTATTATATAGAGTCATTACACACAGAATGATCTATTATATAGAGTCATTACACGCAGAGGGATCTATTATATAGAGTCATTACACACAGAGGGATCTATTATATAGAGTCATTACACACAGAGTGATCTATTATATAGAGTCATTACACACAGAGGGATCTATTATATAGAGTTATTACACACAGAGGGATCTATTATGTAGAGTCATTACACACAGAGGGATCTATTATATAGTCATTACACACAGAGTGATCTATTATATAGAGTCATTACACACAGAGGGATCTACTATATAGAGTCATTACACACAGAGGGATCTATTATATAGAGTCATTAAACACAGAGGGATCTATTATATAGAGTCATTACACACAGAGGGGTCTATTATATAGAATCATTACACACAGAGGGATCTATTATATAGAGTCATTACACACAGAGGGATCTATTATATAGTCATTACACACAGAGGGATCTATTATATAGAGTCATTACACACAGAGGGATCTATTATATAGAGTCATTACAGAGGGATCTATTATATAGAGTCATTACACACAGAGGGATCTAATATATGGAGTCATTACACACAGAGCGATCTATTATATAGAGTCATTACACACAGAGGGATCTATTATATAGAGTCATTACACGCAGAGGGATCTATTATATAGAGTCATTATACACAGAGGGATCTATTATATAGAGTCATTACACACAGAGGGATCTATTATATAGAGTCATTACACACAGAGGGATCTATTATATAGAGTCATTACACACAGAGGGATCTATTATATAGAGTCATTACACAGAGCGGTCTATTATATAGAGTCATTACACACAGAGGGATCTATTATATAGAGTCATTACACACAGAGTGATCTATTATATAGAGTCATTACACACAGAGGGATCTATTATATAGAGTCATTACACAGAGGTGTCTATTATATAGAGTCACTACACACAAAGGGATCTATTATATAGAGTCATTACACACAGAGGGATCTATTATATAGAGTCATTACAGAGGGATCTATTATATAGAGTCATTACACACAGAGTGATCTATTATATAGAGTCATTACACACAGAGGGATCTATTATATAGTCATTACACACAGAGGGATCTATTATATAGAGTCATTACACACAGAGGGATCTATTATATAGAGTCATTACACACAGAGGGATCTATTATATAGAGTCATTACACACAGAGGGATCTATTATATAGAGTCATTACACAGAGGTGTCTATTATATAGAGTCACTACACACAAAGGGATCTATTATATAGAGTCATTACACGCAGAGGGATCTATTATATAGAGTCACTACACACAGAGGGATCTATTATATTGAGTCATTACACACAGAGTGATCTTTATATAGAGTCATTACACACAGAGGGATCTATTATATAGAGTTATTACACACAGAGGGATGTATTATGTAGAGTCATTACACACAGAGGGATCTATTAAATAGAGTCATTACACACAGAGTGATCTATTATACAGAGTCATTACACACAGAGGGATCTACTATATAGAGTCATTACACACAGAGGGATCTATTATATAGAGTCATTAAACACAGAGGGATCTATTATATAGAGTCATTACACACAGAGGGGTCTATTATATAGAATCATTACACACAGAGGGATCTATTATATAGAGTCATTACACACAGAGGGATCTATTATATATTACACACAGAGGGATCTATTATATAGAGTCATTACACACAGAGGGATCTATTATGTAGAGTCATTACAGAGGGATCTATTATATAGAGTCATTACACACAGAGGGATCTAATATATGGAGTCATTACACACATAGGGATCTATTATATAGAGTTATTACACACAGAGGGATCTATTATGTAGAGTCATTACACACAGAGGGATCTATTATACAGAGTCATTACACACAGAGTGATCTATTATATAGAGTCATTACACACAGAGAGATCTACTATATAGAGTCATTACACACAGAGGGATCTATTATATAGAGTCATTACACACAGAGGGGTCTATTATATAGAATCATTACACACAGAGGGATCTATTATATAGAGTCATTACACACAGAGGGATCTATTATATAGTCATTACAAACAGAGGGATCTATTATATAGAGTCATTACACACAGAGGGATCTATTATATAGAGTCATTACAGAGGGATCTATTATATAGAGTCATTACACACAGAGGGATCTAATATATGGAGTCATTACACACAGAGGGATCTATTATATAGAGTCATTACACACAGAGGGATCTATTATATACAGTCATTACACGCAGAGGGATCTATTATATAGAGTAATTACACACAGAGGGATCTATTATATAGAGTCATTACACACAGAGGGATCTATTATATAGAGTCCTTACACGCAGAGGGATCTATTATATAGAGTCACTACACACAGAGGGATATATTATATAGAGTCATTACACACAGAGTGATCTATTATATAGAGTCATTACACACAGAGGGATCTATTATATAGTCATTACACACAGAGGGATCTATTATATAGAGTCATTACACACAGAGGGATCTATTATATAGAGTCATTACACACAGAGGGATCTATTATATAGAGTCATTACACAGAGGTGTCTATTATATAGAGTCACTACACACAAAGGGATCTATTATATAGAGTCATTACACGCAGAGGGATCTATTATATAGAGTCACTACACACAGAGGGATCTATTATATTGAGTCATTACACACAGAGTGATCTATTATATAGAGTCATTACACACAGAATGATCTATTATATAGAGTCATTACACGCAGAGGGATCTATTATATAGAGTCATTACACAGAGAGGGATCTATTATATAGAGTCATTACACACAGAGTGATCTATTATATAGAGTCATTACACACAGAGGGATCTATTATATAGAGTTATTACACACAGAGGGATCTATTATGTAGAGTCATTACACACAGAGGGATCTATTATATAGAGTCATTACACACAGAGTGATCTATTATATAGAGTCATTACACACAGAAGGATCTACTATATAGAGTCATTACACACAGAGGGATCTATTATATAGAGTCATTAAACACAGAGGGATCTATTATATAGAGTCATTACACACAGAGGGGTCTATTATATAGAATCATTACACACAGAGGGATCTATTATATAGAGTCATTACACACAGAGGGATCTATTATATAGTCATTACACACAGAGGGATCTATTATATAGAGTCATTACACAGAGAGGGGTCTATTATATAGAGTCATTACACACAGAGGGATCTATTATATAGAGTCATTACAGAGGGATCTATTATATAGAGTCATTACACACAGAGGTATCTATTATATAGAGTCATTACACACAGAGTGATCTATTATATAGAGTCATTACACACAGGGATCTATTATATAGAGTCATTACACTCAGAGAAATCTATTTTATAGAGTCATTACACCCAGAGGGATCAATTATATAGTCATTACACACAGAGGGATCTATTATATAGAGTCATTACACACAGAGGGATCTATTATATAGAGTCATTACACACAGAGTGATCTATTATATAGAGTCATTACACACAGAGGGATCTATTATATAGAGTTATTACACACAGAGGGATCTATTATGTAGAGTCATTACACACAGAGGGATCTATTATATAGAGTCATTACACACAGAGTGATCTATTATATAGAGTCAATACACACAGAGGGATCTACTATATAGAGTCAATACACACAGAGGGATCTATTATATAGAGTCATTAAACACAGAGGGATCTATTATATAGAGTCATTACACACAGAGGGGTCTATTATATGGAATCATTACACACAGAGGGATCTATTATATAGTCATTACACACAGAGGGATCTATTATATAGAGTCATTACACACAGAGGGATCTATTATATAGAGTCATTACAGAGGGATCTATTATATAGAGTCATTACACACAGAGGGAACTATTATATAGAGTCATTACACACAGAGCGATCTATTATATAGAGTCATTACACACAGAGGGATCTATTATATAGAGTCATTACACACAGAGGTATCTATTATATAGAGTCATTACACACAGAGGGGTCTATTATATAGAGTCAATACACACAGAGGGATCTATTATATAGAGTCATTACAGAGGGATCTATTATATAGAGTCATTACACACAGAGTGATCTATTATATAGAGTCATTACACACAGGGATCTATTATATAGAGTCATTACACACAGAGAAATCTATTATATAGAGTCATTACACCCAGAGGGATATATTATATAGTCATTACACACAGAGGGATCTATTATATAGAGTCATTACACACAGAGTGATCTATTATATAGAGTCATTACACACAGAGGGATCTATTACATAGAGTCATTACACACAGAGGGATCTATTAAATAGAGTCATTACACACAGAGGGATCTATTATATAGAGTCATTACACACAGAGTGATCTATTATATAGAGTAATTACACACAGAGGGATCTATTATATAGAGTTATTACACACAGAGGGATCTATTATATAGAGTCATTACACACAGAGAGATCTACTATATAGAGTCATTACACACAGAGGGATCTATTTTATAGAGTCATTACACACAGAGGGGTCTATTATATAGAATCATTACACACAGAGGGATCTATTATATAGAGTCATTACACACAGAGGGATCTATTATATAGTCATTACACACAGAGGGATCTATTATATAGAGTCATTACACACAGAGGGATCTATTATATAGAGTCATTACAGAGGGATCTATTATATAGAGTCAATACACACAGAGGGATCTAATATATGGAGTCATTACACACAGAGGGATCTATTATATAGAGTCATTACACACAGAGGGATCTATTATATACAGTCATTACACGCAGAGGGATCTATTATATAGAGTCATTACACACAGAGGGATCTATTATATAGAGTCATTACACACAGAGGGATCTATTATATAGAGTCACTACACACAAAGGGATCTATTATATAGAGTCATTACACACAGAGGGATCTATTATATAGAGTCATTACAGAGGGATCTATTATATAGAGTCATTACACACAGAGGGATCTAATATATGGAGTCATTACACACAGAGGGATCTATTATATAGAGTCATTACACAGAGCGGTCTATTATATAGAGTCATTACACACAGAGGGATCTATTATATAGAGTCATTACACACAGAGGGATCTATTATATAGAGTCATTACACAGAGGTGTCTATTATATAGAGTCACTACACACAAAGGGATCTATTATATAGAGTCATTACACGCAGAGGGATCTATTATATAGAGTCACTACACACAGAGGGATCTATTATATTGAGTCATTACACACAGAGTGATCTATTATATAGAGTCATTACACACAGAATCATCTATTATATAGAGTCATTACACGCAGAGGGATCTATTATATGGAGTCATTACACACAGAGGGATCTATTATATAGAGTCATTACACAGAGTGATCTATTATATAGAGTCATTACACACAGAGGGATCTATTATATAGAGTTATTACACACAGAGGGATCTATTATGTAGAGTCATTACACACAGAGGGATCTATTAAATAGAGTCATTACACACAGAGTGATCTATTATATAGAGTCATTACACACAGAGGGATCTACTATATAGAGTCATTACACACAGAGGGATCTATTATATAGAGTCATTAAACACAGAGGGATCTATTATATAGAGTCATTACACACAGAGGGGTCTATTATATAGAATCATTACACACAGAGGGATCTATTATATAGAGTCATTACACACAGAGGGATCTATTATATAGTCATTACACACAGAGGGATCTATTATATAGAGTCATTACACACAGAGGGATCTATTATATAGAGTCATTACACACAGAGGGATCTAATATATGGAGTCATTACACACATAGGGATCTATTATATAGAGTTATTACACACAGAGGGATCTATTATGTAGAGTCATTACACACAGAGGGATCTATTATATAGAGTCATTACACACAGAGGGGTCTATTATATAGAATCATTACACACAGAGGGATCTATTATATAGAGTCATTACACACAGAGGGATCTATTATATAGTCATTACACACAGAGGGATCTATTATATAGAGTCATTACACACAGAGGGATCTATTATATAGAGTCATTACAGAGGGATCTATTATATAGAGTCATTACACACAGAGGGATCTAATATATGGAGTCATTACACACAGGGGGATCTATTATATAGAGTCATTACACACAGAGGGATCTATTATATACAGTCATTACACGCAGAGGGATCTATTATATAGAGTCATTACACACAGAGGGATCTATTATATAGAGTCATTACACACAGAGGAATCTATTATATAGAGTCCTTACACGCAGAGGGATCTATTATAAAGAGTCACTACACACAGAGGGATATATTATATAGAGTCATTACACACAGAGTGATCTATTATATAGAGTCATTACACACAGAGGGATCTATTATATAGTCATTACACACAGAGGGATCTATTATATAGAGTCATTACACACAGAGGGATCTATTATATAGAGTCTTTACACACAGAGGGATCTATTATATAGAGTCATTACACACAGAGGGATCTATTATATAGAGTCATTACACAGAGGTGTCTATTATATAGAGTCACTACACACAAAGGGATCTATTATATAGAGTCATTACACGCAGAGGGATCTATTATATAGAGTCACTACACACAGAGGGATCTATTATATTGAGTCATTACACACAGAGTGATCTATTATATAGAGTCATTACACACAGAATGATCTATTATATAGAGTCATTACACGCAGAGGGATCTATTATATAGAGTCATTACACACAGAGGCATCTATTATATAGAGTCATTACACACAGAGTGATCTATTATATAGAGTCATTACACACAGAGGGATCTATTATATAGAGTTATTACACACAGAGGGATCTATTATGTAGAGTCATTACACACAGAGGGATCTATTATATAGAGTCATTACACACAGAGTGATCTATTATATAGAGTCATTACACACAGAGGGATCTACTATATAGAGTCATTACACACAGAGGGATCTATTATATAGAGTCATTAAACACAGAGGGATCTATTATATAGAGTCATTACACACAGAGGGGTCTATTATATAGAATCATTACACACAGAGGGATCTATTATATAGAGTCATTACACACAGAGGGATCTATTATATAGTCATTACACACAGAGGGATCTATTATATAGAGTCATTACACACAGAGGGATCTATTATATAGAGTCATTACAGAGGGATCTATTATATAGAGTCATTACACACAGAGGGATCTAATATATGGAGTCATTACACACAGAGCGATCTATTATATAGAGTCATTACACACAGAGGGATCTATTATATAGAGTCATTACACGCAGAGGGATCTATTATATAGAGTCATTACACACAGAGGGATCTATTATATAGAGTCATTACACACAGAGGGATCTATTATATAGAGTCATTACACACAGAGGGATCTATTATATAGAGTCATTACACACAGAGGGATCTATTATATAGAGTCATTACACAGAGCGGTCTATTATATAGAGTCATTACACACAGAGGGATCTATTATATAGAGTCATTACACACAGAGTGATCTATTATATAGAGTCATTACACACAGAGGGATCTATTATATAGAGTCATTACACAGAGGTGTCTATTATATAGAGTCACTACACACAAAGGGATCTATTATATAGAGTCATTACACACAGAGGGATCTATTATATAGAGTCATTACACGCAGAGGGATCTATTATATAGAGTCATTACACACAGAGTGATCTATTATATAGAGTCATTACACACAGAGGGATCTATTATATAGTCATTACACACAGAGGGATCTATTATATAGAGTCATTACACACAGAGGGATCTATTATATAGAGTCATTACACACAGAGGGATCTATTATATAGAGTCATTACACACAGAGGGATCTATTATATAGAGTCATTACACAGAGGTGTCTATTATATAGAGTCACTACACACAAAGGGATCTATTATATAGAGTCATTACACGCAGAGGGATCTATTATATAGAGTCACTACACACAGAGGGATCTATTATATTGAGTCATTACACACAGAGTGATCTTTATATAGAGTCATTACACACAGAGGGATCTATTATATAGAGTTATTACACACAGAGGGATCTATTATGTAGAGTCATTACACACAGAGGGATCTATTAAATAGAGTCATTACACACAGAGTGATCTATTATACAGAGTCATTACACACAGAGGGATCTACTATATAGAGTCATTACACACAGAGGGATCTAATATATAGAGTCATTAAACACAGAGGGATCTATTATATAGAGTCATTACACACAGAGGGGTCTATTATATAGAATCATTACACACAGAGGGATCTATTATATAGAGTCATTACACACAGAGGGATCTATTATATATTACACACAGAGGGATCTATTATATAGAGTCATTACACACAGAGGGATCTATTATATAGAGTCATTACAGAGGGATCTATTATATAGAGTCATTACACACAGAGGGATCTAATATATGGAGTCATTACACACATAGGGATCTATTATATAGAGTTATTACACACAGAGGGATCTATTATGTAGAGTCATTACACACAGAGGGATCTATTATACAGAGTCATTACACACAGAGTGATCTATTATATAGAGTCATTACACACAGAGAGATCTACTATATAGAGTCATTACACACAGAGGGATCTATTATATAGAGTCATTACACACAGAGTGGTCTATTATATAGAATCATTACACACAGAGGGATCTATTATATAGAGTCATTACACACAGAGGGATCTATTATATAGTCATTACAAACAGAGGGATCTATTATATAGAGTCATTACACACAGAGGGATCTATTATATAGAGTCATTACAGAGGGATCTATTATATAGAGTCATTACACACAGAGGGATCTAATATATGGAGTCATTACACACAGAGGGATCTATTATATAGAGTCATTACACACAGAGGGATCTATTATATACAGTCATTACACGCAGAGGGATCTATTATATAGAGTAATTACACACAGAGGGATCTATTATATAGAGTCTTTACACACAGAGGGATCTATTATATAGAGTCCTTACACGCAGAGGGATCTATTATATAGAGTCACTACACACAGAGGGATATATTATATAGAGTCATTACACACAGAGTGATCTATTATATAGAGTCATTACACACAGAGGGATCTATTATATAGTCATTACACACAGAGGGATCTATTATATAGAGTCATTACACACAGAGGGATCTATTATATAGAGTCATTACACACAGAGGGATCTATTATATAGAGTCATTACACAGAGGTGTCTATTATATAGAGTCACTACACACAAAGGGATCTATTATATAGAGTCATTACACGCAGAGGGATCTATTATATAGAGTCACTACACACAGAGGGATCTATTATATTGAGTCATTACACACAGAGTGATCTATTATATAGAGTCATTACACACAGAATGATCTATTATATAGAGTCATTACACGCAGAGGGATCTATTATATAGAGTCATTACACAGAGAGGGATCTATTATATAGAGTCATTACACACAGAGTGATCTATTATATAGAGTCATTACACACAGAGGGATCTATTATATAGAGTTATTACACACAGAGGGATCTATTATGTAGAGTCATTACACACAGAGGGATCTATTATATAGAGTCATTACACACAGAGTGATCTATTATATAGAGTCATTACACACAGAAGGATCTACTATATAGAGTCATTACACACAGAGGGATCTATTATATAGAGTCATTAAACACAGAGGGATCTATTATATAGAGTCATTACACACAGAGGGGTCTATTATATAGAATCATTACACACAGAGGGATCTATTATATAGAGTCATTACACACAGAGGGATCTATTATATAGTCATTACACACAGAGGGATCTATTATATAGAGTCATTACAGAGGGATCTATTATATAGAGTCATTACACACAGAGGGATCTAATATATGGAGTCATTACACACAGAGCGATCTATTATATAGAGTCATTACACGCAGAGGGATCTATTATATAGAGTCATTACACACAGAGGGATCTATTATATAGAGTCATTACACACAGAGGGATCTATTATATAGAGTCATTATACAGAGCGGTCTATTATATAGAGTCATTACACACAGAGGGATCTATTATATAGAGTCATTACACGCAGAGGGATCTATTATATAGAGTCACTACACACAGAGGGATATATTATATAGAGTCATTACACGCAGAGGGATCTATTATATAGAGTCACTACACACAGAGGGATCTATTATATTGAGTCATTACACACAGAGTGATCTATTATATGGAGTCATTACACACAGAGGGATCTATTATATAGAGTCATTACACGCAGAGGGATCTATTATATAGAGTCATTACACACAGAGGGATCTATTATACAGAGTCATTACACACAGAGGGATCTATTATATAGAGTCATTACACAGAGGGGTCTATTATATAGAGTCATTACACACAGAGGGATCTATTATATAGAGTCATTACACGAAGAGTGATCTATTATATAGAGTCACTACACACAGAGTGATCTATTATATAGAGTCATTACACACAGAGGGATCTATTATATAGAGTCATTACACACAGAGGTATCTATTATATAGAGTCATTACACACAGAGGGATCTATTATATAGAGTCATTACACACAGAGCGATCTATTATATAGAGACATTACACACAGAGGGATCTATTATATAGAGTCATTACACACAGAGGTATCTATTATATAGAGTCATTACACACAGAGGGGTCTATTATATAGAGTCATTACACACAGAGGGATCTATTATATAGAGTCATTACAGAGGGATCTATTATATAGAGTCATTACACACAGAGGTATCTATTATATAGAGTCATTACACACAGAGTGATCTATTATATAGAGTCATTACACACAGGGATATATTATATAGAGTCTTTACACTCAGAGAAATCTATTTTATAGAGTCATTACACCCAGAGGGATCTATTATATAGTCATTACACACAGAGGGATCTATTATATAGAGTCATTACACACAGAGGGATCTATTATATAGAGTCATTACACACAGAGTGATCTATTATATAGAGTCATTACACACAGAGGGATCTATTATATAGAGTTATTACACACAGAGGGATCTATTATGTAGAGTCATTACACACAGAGGGATCTATTATATAGAGTCATTACACACAGAGTTATCTATTATATAGAGTCATTACACACAGAGGGATCTACTATATAGAGTCAATACACACAGAGGGATCTATTATATAGAGTCATTAAACACAGAGGGATCTATTATATAGAGTCATTACACACAGATGGGTCTATTATATAGAATCATTACACACAGAGGGATCTATTATATAGAGTCATTACACACAGAGGGATCTATTATATAGTCATTACACACAGAGGGATCTATTATATAGAGTCATTACACACAGAGGGATCTATTATATAGAGTCATTACAGAGGGATCTATTATATAGAGTCATTACACACAGAGGGATCTATTATATAGAGTCATTACACACAGAGGTATCTATTATATAGAGTCATTACACACAGAGGGGTCTATTATATAGAGTCAATACACACAGAGGGATCTATTATATAGAGTCATTACAGAGGGATCTATTATATAGAGTCATTACACACAGAGTGATCTATTATATAGAGTCATTACACACAGGGATCTATTATATAGAGTCATTACACACAGAGAAATCTATTATATAGAGTCATTACACCCAGAGGGATATATTATATAGTCATTACACACAGAGGGATCTATTATATAGAGTCATTACACACAGAGTGATCTATTATATAGAGTCATTACACACAGAGGGATCTATTACATAGAGTCATTACACACAGAGGGATCTATTAAATAGAGTCATTACACACAGAGGGATCTATTATATAGAGTCATTACACACAGAGTGATCTATTATATAGAGTAATTACACACAGAGGGATCTATTATATAGAGTTATTACACACAGAGGGATCTATTATATAGAGTCATTACACACAGAGAGATCTACTATATAGAGTCATTACACACAGAGGGATCTATTTTATAGAGTCATTACACACAGAGGGGTCTATTATATAGAATCATTACACACAGAGGGATCTATTATATAGAGTCATTACACACAGAGGGATCTATTATATAGTCATTACACACAGAGGGATCTATTATATAGAGTCATTACACACAGAGGGATCTATTATATAGAGTCATTACAGAGGGATCTATTATAGAGAGTCATTACACACAGAGGGATCTAATATATGGAGTCATTACACACAGAGGGATCTATTATATAGAGTCATTACACACAGAGGGATCTATTATATACAGTCATTACACGCAGAGGGATCTATTATATAGAGTCATTACACACAGAGGGATCTATTATATAGAGTCATTACACACAGAGGGATCTATTATATAGAGTCATTACACACAGAGGGAACTATTATATAGAGTCATTACACAGAGCGGTCTATTATATAGAGTCATTACACACAGAGGGATCTATTATATAGAGTCATTACACACAGAGGGATCTATTATATAGAGTCATTACACAGAGGTGTCTATTATATAGAGTCACTACACACAAAGGGATCTATTATATAGAGTCATTACACGCAGAGGGATCTATTATATAGAGTCACTACACACAGAGGGATCTATTATATTGAGTCATTACACACAGAGTGATCTATTATATAGAGTCATTACACACAGAATGATCTATTATATAGAGTCATTACACGCAGAGGGATCTATTATATAGAGTCATTACACACAGAGGGATCTATTATATAGAGTCATTACACACAGAGTGATCTATTATATAGAGTCATTACACACAGAGGGATCTATTATATAGAGTTATTACACACAGAGGGATCTATTATGTAGAGTCATTACACACAGAGGGATCTATTAAATAGAGTCATTACACACAGAGTGATCTATTATATAGAGTCATTACACACAGAGGGATCTACTATATAGAGTCATTACACACAGAGGGATCTATTATATAGAGTCATTAAACACAGAAGGATCTATTATATAGAGTCATTACACACAGAGGGGTCTATTATATAGAATCATTACACACAGAGGGATCTATTATATAGAGTCATTACACACAGAGGGATCTATTATATAGTCATTACACACAGAGGGATCTATTATATAGAGTCATTACACACAGAGGGATCTATTATATAGAGTCATTACACACAGAGGGATCTAATATATGGAGTATTACACACATAGGGATCTATTATATAGAGTTATTACACACAGAGGGATCTATTATGTAGAGTCATTACACACAGAGGGATCTATTATATAGAGTCATTACACACAGAGTGATCTATTATATAGAGTCATTACACACAGAGAGATCTACTATATAGAGTCATTACACACAGAGGGATCTATTATATAGAGTCATTACACACAGAGGGGTCTATTATATAGAATCATTACACACAGAGGGATCTATTATATAGAGTCATTACACAGAAGGATCTATTATATAGTCATTACACACAGAGGGATCTATTATATAGAGTCATTACACACAGAGGGATCTATTATAATGAGTCATTACAGAGGGATCTATTATATAGAGTCATTACACACAGAGGGATCTAATATATGGAGTCATTACACACAGGGGGATCTATTATATAGAGTCATTACACACAGAGGGATCTATTATAAACAGTCATTACACGCAGAGGGATCTATTATATAGAGTCATTACACACAGAGGGATCTATTATATAGAGTCATTACACACAGAGGGATCTATTATATAGAGTCCTTACACGCAGAGGGATCTATTATAAAGAGTCACTACACACAGAGGGATATATTATATAGAGTCATTACACACAGAGTGATCTATTATATAGAGTCATTACACACAGAGGGATCTATTATATAGTCATTACACACAGAGGGATCTATTATATAGAGTCATTACACACAGAGGGATCTATTATATAGAGTCTTTACACACAGAGGGATCTATTATATAGAGTCATTACACACAGAGGGATCTATTATATAGAGTCATTACACAGAGGTGTCTATTATATAGAGTCACTACACACAAAGGGATCTATTATATAGAGTCATTACACGCAGAGGGATCTATTATATAGAGTCACTACACACAGAGGGATCTATTATATAGAGTCATTACACACAGAATGATCTATTATATAGAGTCATTACACGCAGAGGGATCTATTATATAGAGTCATTACACACAGAGGGATCTATTATATAGAGTCATTACACACAGAGTGATCTATTATATAGAGTCATTACACACAGAATGATCTATTATATAGAGTCATTACACGCAGAGGGATCTATTATATAGAGTCATTACACACAGAGGGATCTATTATATAGAGTCATTACACACAGAGTGATCTATTATATAGAGTCATTACACACAGAGGGATCTATTATATAGAGTTATTACACACAGAGGGATCTATTATGTAGAGTCATTACACACAGAGGGATCTATTATATAGAGTCATTACACACAGAGTGATCTATTATATAGAGTCATTACACACAGAGGGATCTACTATATAGAGTCATTACACACAGAGGGATCTATTATATAGAGTCATTAAACACAGAGGGATCTATTATATAGAGTCATTACACACAGAGGGGTCTATTATATAGAATCATTACACACAGAGGGATCTATTATATAGAGTCATTACACACAGAGGGATCTATTATATAGTCATTACACACAGAGGGATCTATTATATAGAGTCATTACACACAGAGGGATCTATTATATAGAGTCATTACAGAGGGATCTATTATATAGAGTCATTACACACAGAGGGATCTAATATATGGAGTCATTACACACAGAGCGATCTATTATATAGAGTCATTACACACAGAGGGATCTATTATATAGAGTCATTACACGCAGAGGGATCTATTATATAGAGTCATTACACACAGAGGGATCTATTATATAGAGTCATTACACACAGAGGGATCTATTATATAGAGTCATTACACACAGAGGGATCTATTATATAGAGTCATTACACACAGAGGGATCTATTATATAGAGTCATTACACAGAGCGGTCTATTATATAGAGTCATTACACACAGAGGGATCTATTATATAGAGTCATTACACGCATAGGGATCTATTATATAGAGTCATTACACACAGAGGGATCTATTATATAGAGTCATTACACACAGAGGGATCTATTATATAGAGTCATTACACACAGAGGGATCTATTATACAGAGTCATTACACACAGAGGGGTCTATTATATAGAGTCATTACACAGAGGGGTCTACTATATAGAGTCATTACACACAGAGGGATCTATTATATAGAGTCATTACACGCAGAGGGATCTATTATATAGAGTCATTACACACAGAGGGATCTATTATAGAGTCATTACACACAGAGCGATCTATTATATAGAGTCATTACACACAGAGGGATCTATTATATAGGGTCATTACACACAGAGCGATCTATTATATAGAGTCATTACACACAGAGGGATCTATTATATAGAGTCATTACACACAGAGGGATCTATTATATAGAGTCATTACACACAGAGGGGTCTATTATATAGAGTCATTACACACAGAGGGATCTATTATATAGAGTCATTACAGAGGGATCTATTATATAGAGTCATTACACACAGAGGGATCTATTATATAGAGTCATTACACACAGAGTGATCTATTATATAGAGTCATTACACACAGGGATCTATTATATAGAGTCATTACACACAGAGAAATCTATTATATAGAGTCATTACACACAGAGGGGTCTATTATATAGAATCATTACACACAGAGGGATCTATTATATAGAGTTATTACATACTGAGGGATCTATTATATAGTCATTACACACAGAGTGATCTATTATATAGAGTCATTACACACAGAGGGATCTATTATATAGAGTGATTACACACAGAGCGATCTATTATATACAGTCATTACACACAGATGGATCTATTAGATAGAGTCATTACACACAGAGCGATCTATTATATAGAGTCATTACATACAGAGGGATCTATTATATAGAGTCATTACACACAGAGGGATCTATTATGTAGAGTCATTACACACAGAGGGATCTATTATATAGAGTCGTTACAGAGGGATCAATTATATAGAGTCATTACACACAGAGTGATCTATTATATAGAGTAATTACACACAGGGATCTATTATATAGAGTCATTACACACAGAGGGATCTATTATATAGAGTCATTACACACAGAGGGATCTATTATATAGTCATTACACACACAGAGGGATCTGTTATATAGAGTCATTACACACAGATCGATCTATTATATAGTCATTACACACAGAGGGATCTATTACATAGAGTCATTACACACAGAGGGATCTATTATATAGAGTCATTACACACAGAGGGATCTATTAAATGGAGTCATTACACACAGAGCGATCTATTATATAGAGTCATTACACACAGAGGGATCTATTATATAGAGTCATTACACACAGAGGGATCTATTATATAGAGTCATTACACACAAAGGGATCTATTATATAGAGTCATTACACACAGAGGGTTCTATTATATAGAGTCATTACACACAGATGGATCTATGATATAGAGTCATTACAGAGGGATCTATCATATAGAGTCATTACACACAGAGGGATCTATTATATAGAGTCATTACACAGAGCGGTCTATTATATAGAGTCATTACTCACAGAGGGATCTATTATATAGAGTCATTACACGCAGAGGGATCTATTATATAGCATCACTACATACAGAGGGATCTATTATATACAGTCATTACACACAGAGTGATCTATTATATAGAGTCATTACACACAGAGGGATCTATTATATAGAGTCATTACACACAGAGGGATCTATTATATAGTCATTACACACAAAGGGATCTATTATATAGAGTCATTACACGCAGAGGGATCTATTATATAGAGTCATTACACACAGAGGGATCTATTATATAGAGTCATTACACACAGAGGGGTCTATTATATAGAATCATTACACACAGAGGGATCTATTATATAGAGTTATTACATACAGAGGGATCTATTATATAGTCATTACAAACAGAGTGATCTATTATATAGAGTCATTACACACAGAGGGATCTATTATATAGAGTGATTACACACAGAGTGATCTATTATATACAGTCATTACACACAGAGGGATCTATTAGATAGAGTCATTACACACAGAGCGATCTATTATATAGAGTCATTACATACAGAGGGATCTATTATATAGAGTCATTACACACAGAGGGATCTATTATGTAGAGTCATTACACACAGAGGGATCTATTATATAGAGTCGTTACAGAGGGATCTATTATATAGAGTCATTACACACAGAGTGATCTATTATATAGAGTCATTACACACAGGGATCTATTATACAGAGTCATTACACACAGAGGGATCTATTATATAGAGTCATTACACACAGAGGGATCTATTATATAGTCATTACACACACAGAGGGATCTGTTATATAGAGTCATTACACACAGATCGATCTATTATATAGTCATTACACACAGAGGGATCTATTATATAGATTCATTACACACAGAGGGATCTATTAAATAGAGTCATTACACACAGAGCGATCTATTATATAGAGTCATTACACACAGAGGGATCTATTATATAGAGTCATTACACACAGAGGGATCTATTATATAGAGTCATTACACACAAAGGGATCTATTATATAGAGTCATTACACACAGAGGGTTCTATTATATAGAGTCATTACACACAGATGGATCTATGATATAGAGTCATTACAGAGGGATCTATCATATAGAGTCATTACACACAGAGGGATCTATTATATAGAGTCATTACACAGAGGGGTCTATTATATAGAGTCATTACTCACAGAGGGATCTATTATATAGAGTCATTACACGCAGAGGGATCTATTATATAGCGTCACTACACACAGAGGGATCTATTATATAGAGTCATTACACACAGAGTGATCTATTATATAGAGTCATTACACACAGGGATCTATTATATAGAGTCATTACACACAGAGGGATCTATTATATAGAGTCATTACACACAGAGGGATCTATTATATAGAGTCATTACACAGAGCGGTCTATTATATAGAGTCATTACACACAGAGGGATCTATTATATAGAGTTATTACACACAGAGGGATCTATTATGTAGAGTCATTACACACAGAGGGATCTATTAAATAGAGTCATTACACACAGAGTGATCTATTATATAGAGTCATTACACACAGAGGGATCTACTATATAGAGTCATTACACACAGAGGGATCTATTATATAGAGTCATTAAACACAGAGGGATCTATTATATAGAGTCATTACACACAAAGGGGTCTATTATATAGAATCATTACACACAGAGGGATCTATTATATAGAGTCATTACACACAGAGGGATCTATTATATAGTCATTACACACAGAGGGATCTTTTATATAGAGTCATTACACACAGAGGGATCTATTATATAGAGTCATTTCACACAGAGGGATCTAATATATGGAGTCATTACACACATAGGGATCTATTATATAGAGTCGTTACAGAGGGATCAATTATATAGAGTCATTACACACAGAGTGATCTATTATATAGAGTAATTACACACAGGGATCTATTATATAGAGTCATTACACACAGAGGGATCTATTATATAGAGTCATTACACACAGAGGGATCTATTATATAGTCATTACACACAGAGGGATCTGTTATATAGAGTCATTACACACAGATCGATCTATTATATAGTCATTACACACAGAGGGATCTATTACATAGAGTCATTACACACAGAGGGATCTATTATATAGAGTCATTACACACAGAGTGATCTATTATATAGAGTCGTTACAGAGGGATCAATTATATAGAGTCATTACACACAGAGTGATCTATTATATAGAGTAATTACACACAGGGATCTATTATATAGAGTCATTACACACAGAGGGATCTATTATATAGTCATTACACACACAGAGGGATCTGTTATATAGAGTCATTACACACAGATCGATCTATTATATAGTCATTACACACAGAGGGATCTATTATATAGAGTCGTTACAGAGGGATCAATTATATAGAGTCATTACACACAGAGTGATCTATTATATAGAGTAATTACACACAGGGATCTATTATATAGAGTCATTACACACAGAGGGATCTATTATATAGAGTCATTACACACAGAGGGATCTATTATATAGTCATTACACACACAGAGGGATCTGTTATATAGAGTCATTACACACAGAGGGATCTATTATATAGAGTCATTAAACACAGAGGGATCTATTATATAGAGTCATTACACACAGAGGGGTCTATTATATAGAATCATTACACACAGAGGGATCTATTATATAGAGTCATTACACACAGAGGGATCTATTATATAGTCATTACACACAGAGGGATCTTTTATATAGAGTCATTACACACAGAGGGATCTATTATATAGAGTCATTTCACACAGAGGGATCTAATATATGGAGTCATTACACACATAGGGATCTATTATATAGAGTCGTTACAGAGGGATCAATTATATAGAGTCATTACACACAGAGTGATCTATTATATAGAGTAATTACACACAGGGATCTATTATATAGAGTCATTACACACAGAGGGATCTATTATATAGAGTCATTACACACAGAGGGATCTATTATATAGTCATTACACACAGAGGGATCTGTTATATAGAGTCATTACACACAGATCGATCTATTATATAGTCATTACACACAGAGGGATCTATTACATAGAGTCATTACACACAGAGGGATCTATTATATAGAGTCATTACACACAGAGTGATCTATTATATAGAGTCGTTACAGAGGGATCAATTATATAGAGTCATTACACACAGAGTGATCTATTATATAGAGTAATTACACACAGGGATCTATTATATAGAGTCATTACACACAGAGGGATCTATTATATAGTCATTACACACACAGAGGGATCTGTTATATAGAGTCATTACACACAGATCGATCTATTATATAGTCATTACACACAGAGGGATCTATTATATAGAGTCGTTACAGAGGGATCAATTATATAGAGTCATTACACACAGAGTGATCTATTATATAGAGTAATTACACACAGGGATCTATTATATAGAGTCATTACACACAGAGGGATCTATTATATAGAGTCATTACACACAGAGGGATCTATTATATAGTCATTACACACACAGAGGGATCTGTTATATAGAGTCATTACACACAGATCGATCTATTATATAGTCATTACACACAGAGGGATCTATTACATAGAGTCATTACACACAGAGGGATCTATTATATAGAGTCATTACACACAGAGGGATCTATTAAATGGAGTCATTACACACAGAGCGATCTATTATATAGAGTCATTACACACAGAGGGTTCTATTATATAGAGTCATTACACACAGATGGATCTATGATATAGAGTCATTACAGAGGGATCTATCATATAGAGTCATTACACACAGAGGGATCTATTATATAGAGTCATTACACAGAGCGGTCTATTATATAGAGTCATTACTCACAGAGGGATCTATTATATAGAGTCATTACACGCAGAGGGATCTATTATATAGCATCACTACATACAGAGGGATCTATTATATACAGTCATTACACACAGAGTGATCTATTATATAGAGTCATTACACACAGAGGGATCTATTATATAGAGTCATTACACACAGAGGGATCTATTATATAGTCATTACACACAAAGGGATCTATTATATAGAGTCATTACACGCAGAGGGATCTATTATATAGAGTCATTACACACAGAGGGATCTATTATATAGAGTCATTACACACAGAGGGGTCTATTATATAGAATCATTACACACAGAGGGATCTATTATATAGAGTTATTACATACAGAGGGATCTATTATATAGTCATTACACACAGAGTGATCTATTATATAGAGTCATTACACACAGAGGGATCTATTATATAGAGTGATTACACACAGAGCGATCTATTATATACAGTCATTACACACAGAGGGATCTATTAGATAGAGTCATTACACACAGAGCGATCTATTATATAGAGTCATTACATACAGAGGGATCTATTATATAGAGTCATTACACACAGAGGGATCTATTATGTAGAGTCATTACACACAGAGGGATCTATTATATAGAGTCGTTACAGAGGGATCTATTATATAGAGTCATTACACACAGAGTGATCTATTATATAGAGTCATTACACACAGGGATCTATTATACAGAGTCATTACACACAGAGGGATCTATTATATAGAGTCATTACACACAGAGGGATCTATTATATAGTCATTACACACACAGAGGGATCTGTTATATAGAGTCATTACACACAGATCGATCTATTATATAGTCATTACACACAGAGGGATCTATTATATAGATTCATTACACACAGAGGGATCTATTAAATAGAGTCATTACACACAGAGCGATCTATTATATAGAGTCATTACACACAGAGGGATCTATTATATAGAGTCATTACACACAGAGGGATCTATTATATAGAGTCATTACACACAAAGGGGTCTATTATATAGAGTCATTACACACAGAGGGTTCTATTATATAGAGTCATTACACACAGATGGATCTATGATATAGAGTCATTACAGAGGGATCTATCATATAGAGTCATTACACACAGAGGGATCTATTATATAGAGTCATTACACAGAGGGGTCTATTATATAGAGTCATTACTCACAGAGGGATCTATTATATAGAGTCATTACACGCAGAGGGATCTATTATATAGCGTCACTACACACAGAGGGATCTATTATATAGAGTCATTACACACAGAGTGATCTATTATATAGAGTCATTACACACAGGGATCTATTATATAGAGTCATTACACACAGAGGGATCTATTATATAGAGTCATTACACACAGAGGGATCTATTATATAGAGTCATTACACAGAGTGGTCTATTATATAGAGTCATTACACACAGAGGGATCTATTATATAGAGTCATTACACACAGAGGGATCTATTATATAGAGTCATTACACAGAGGTGTCTATTATATAGAGTCACTACACACAAAGGGATCTATTATATAGAGTCATTACACGCAGAGGGATCTATTATATAGAGTCACTACACACAGAGGGATCTATTATATTGAGTCATTACACACAGAGTGATCTATTATATAGAGTCATTACACACAGAATGATCTATTATATAGAGTCATTACACGCAGAGGGATCTATTATATAGAGTCATTACACACAGAGGGATCTATTATATAGAGTCATTACACACAGAGTGATCTATTATATAGAGTCATTACACACAGAGGGATCTATTATATAGAGTTATTACACACAGAGTGATCTATTATGTAGAGTCATTACACACAGAGGGATCTATTAAATAGAGTCATTACACACAGAGTGATCTATTATATAGAGTCATTACACACAGAGGGATCTACTATATAGAGTCATTACACACAGAGGGATCTATTATATAGAGTCATTAAACACAGAGGGATCTATTATATAGAGTCATTACACACAGAGGGGTCTATTATATAGAATCATTACACACAGAGGGATCTATTATATAGAGTCATTACACACAGAGGGATCTATTATATAGTCATTACACACAGAGGGATCTATTATATAGAGTCATTACACACAGAGGGATCTATTATATAGAGTCATTTCACACAGAGGGATCTAATATATGGAGTCATTACACACATAGGGATCTATTATATAGAGTTATTACACACAGAGGGATCTATTATGTAGAGTCATTACACACAGAGGGATCTATTATATAGAGTCATTACACACAGAGTGATCTATTATATAGAGTCATTACACACAGAGAGATCTACTATATAGAGTCATTACACACAGAGGGATCTATTATATAGAGTCATTACACACAGAGGGGTCTATTATATAGAATCATTACACACAGAGGGATCTATTATATAGAGTCATTACACACAGAGGGATCTATTATATAGTCATTACACACAGAGGGATCTATTATATAGAGTCATTACACACAGAGGGATCTATTATAATGAGTCATTACAGAGGGATCTATTATATAGAGTCATTACACACAGAGGGATCTAATATATGGAGTCATTACACACAGGGGGATCTATTATATAGAGTCATTACACACAGAGGGATCTATTATAAACAGTCATTACACGCAGAGGGATCTATTATATAGAGTCATTACACACAGAGGGATCTATTATATAGAGTCATTACACACAGAGGGATCTATTATATAGAGTCCTTACACGCAGAGGGATCTATTATAAAGAGTCACTACACACAGAGGGATATATTATATAGAGTCATTACACACAGAGTGATGTATTATATAGAGTCATTACACACAGAGGGATCTATTATATAGTCATTACACACAGAGGGATCTATTATATAGAGTCATTACACACAGAGGGATCTATTATATAGAGTCTTTACACACAGAGGGATCTATTATATAGAGTCATTACACACAGAGGGATCTATTATATAGAGTCATTACACAGAGGTGTCTATTATATAGAGTCACTACACACAAAGGGATCTATTATATAGAGTCATTACACGCAGAGGGATCTATTATATAGAGTCACTACACACAGAGGGATCTATTATATTGAGTCATTACACACAGAGTGATCTATTATATAGAGTCATTACACACAGAATGATCTATTATATAGAGTCATTACACGCAGAGGGATCTATTATATAGAGTCATTACACACAGAGGGATCTATTATATAGAGTCATTACACACAGAGTGATCTATTATATAGAGTCATTACACACAGAGGGATCTATTATATAGAGTTATTACACACAGAGGGATCTATTATGTAGAGTCATTACACACAGAGGGATCTATTATATAGAGTCAATACACACAGAGTGATCTATTATATAGAGTCATTACACACAGAGGGATCTACTATATAGAGTCATTACACACAGAGGGATCTATTATATAGAGTCATTAAACACAGAGGGATCTATTATATAGAGTCATTACACACAGAGGGGTCTATTATATAGAATCATTACACACAGAGGGATCTATTATATAGAGTCATTACACACAGAGGGATCTATTATATAGTCATTACACACAGAGGGATCTATTATATAGAGTCATTACACACAGAGGGATCTATTATATAGAGTCATTACAGAGGGATCTATTATATAGAGTCATTACACACAGAGGGATCTAATATATGGAGTCATTACACACAGAGCGATCTATTATATAGAGTCATTACACACAGAGGGATCTATTATATAGAGTCATTACACGCAGAGGGATCTATTATATAGAGTCATTACACACAGAGGGATCTATTATATAGAGTCATTACACACAGAGGGATCTATTATATAGAGTCATTACACACAGAGGGATCTATTATATAGAGTCATTACACACAGAGGGATCTATTATATAGAGTCATTACACAGAGCGGTCTATTATATAGAGTCATTACTAGTGTTGAGCATTCCGATACTGAAATATCGGGTATTGGCCGATATTCACTGTATCGGAATTCCGATACTTAATTCCGATACTTTTATAATATCGAATACCGGAATCGGAAGTTCCCATAATGCCTGCGCTCTGCAGTGTCTGTGAAGGATGACAAGCTGGATGGCAGCGCTCAGCTGCGATCCAGCTTGTCATCAGAATGCCATCCCAGCGTGGGAGAATTCTCCTGATTGTTTAAAAGCCGGCGGGCGGTAAAAAGCCGCCGGCTTTTAAACAATCACACAGCCCCATACTGCTTCCCCGCAGCCTCCCACCTCGATCCTCCGCTCCCCTCGCCACCTCCAATCCCAATCGTAAATTAGGACCGGGCGGGGAGCGCAGCACCAAGGAGCGAAGGACCCGGGCGGGGAAGCCGGCAGTGAAAAGACTTCACCGCCGGCTTTCCCGTTCTGTGCTGCGCTTTCCCGCCGGTTATTTCAAATGAACAGCTGAGGTATCAGGTGATGCCGATCAGCTGTTCATTTGAAGTAGCCGCGGTGCCCTCAGAGGGTTCATGTGAGTTCATGCTTGACTGCATGAACTCACATGAACTTTCCCACGGCCGCACAGGTCAGCCTCACCTCCCAGACCCGTCATGATTAGTGTGTGCGGGGTGTGTGTGTGTGCGGGGTGTGTGTGCGGGGTGTGTGTGTGCGGGGTGTGTGTGCGGGGTGTGTGTGTGCGGGGTGTGTGTGCGGGGTGTGTGTGCGGGGTGTGTGTGTGCGGGGTGTGTGTGTGCGGGGTGTGTGTGTGCGGGGTGTGTGTGTGCGGGGTGTGTGTGTGCGGGGTGTGTGTGTGTGCGGGGTGTGTGTGCGGGGTGTCTGTGCGTGCAGGCAGACATAGGCCGATGTGACACTACTACTCCCATCGGCCTATGTCTGTCCCCCGTCCACTCCTGCCAGCAGGATCAGCTCGATGGGAGCAGTAGTTCCCATCAGCCTGATCCTGCTATATAAATTGCCCTACTGTGTCCCCAATAAATGTTAGATACATGTCATTGGTGGCCAGTGGTTACCTAAAAGAAATTAGTTTATACATTACCTGTCCCCGCCGAACGCCACCTAAAATAAAGTAAAAAATAAAAAACTACACCTATACTCACCTAGACACCTAATTCCCCGAAGCCATCGATCTCCTGTAATAAAATATAAAATAATAAACCACAACCTTATCCTTACCCCTCCGTAGCAGTCCAATGTGACCGCTCTGAACCGCTGCCGCCGCTAGAATGACGGGGCCGTAAGGGTTCACCAGAGTTAAGGCAGCGCTGCTCCGGTTAGCTGCTTTACGGCACTGCTGTATCGTGAGAAATTCCCACGGTACAGCACTGCCGTAAAGGAGGTCTCCGGAGCTGCGCTGCCTGAATGCACTCCGGTAACTTCAGTCAGTGGCTCCCGCTGCCGGGAGCGGACGTGTTCCCGGCAGCGTGAGCTTACAGCAGCCATGCACAGCTGTCACCATCTCCAGATGTGACAGCTGTGCATGGGAGATCAGCGCAGGAACGTGGACAGGTAACTATTTTTTTTTAGTAAACTAAGAATTAAATAAAATGGTGTTTTATTTCAAATAAATTATTTTTTTCTGGGTGTAGTGTGTTTTTTTTCTTTTTAACACTTTGTAGGTTAGTAATGGGGGTGTCTTATAGACACCCATCATTACTAACCTGGGCTTCATGGCAGCTGGCGCTGACATGAACCCCACCACTATTACCCCCTGCCACCGCACCAGGGCAGCGTGGAAGAGCGAGGCTAAGTGCCAGAATTGGCGCATCCTATGGAATTCTGGGGCGGCTGACGGCTGGTGTTTCTAGCCTGGGAGGGGGCCAATATTCATGGCTCCCTTCCTGGGCTATTAATATCAGCCCCCAGCTGTCTGCCTAGCCTTTGCTAGCTATTAAATTAGGGGGGACCCCACATCATTTTTTTGGGGGGGGTCCTCCATTTTAATAGGTAGTAAAGGCTAGGTATTCAGCTGGGGGCTGATATTAGTAGCCTGGGAAGCTCCGTGGGTATTACCCCCTTCCCAGGCTTCAAACATCTGCCCCAGCTGTCTGCTTAACCTCCGCTAGAGACTAAAATTACGGGGAACCCCACGCCAATTTTTTTTAATAATAAATCCTTTATTTTAATACTAAATGACATTTGAGGACTTAATAAAGATGCAGATTCATGAATTTCATGAAATAATTAAAAAAAAATTGACGTGGGGCTTCGCACTATATTTGTGTCCAGCCAGGTACAGCAGGCAGGAACGGGCTGCCCCCAACCACCAGCTGCCTATTTGTACCTGGTTGGACACAACAATATAGGGAAGCCCTTTTTTTCTTAATTATTTCATGAATTTCATGAAATAATTAAAAAAAAAAAATACGTGAAGCTTCTCCCTATTTTTGTGTCCAGCCAGGTACAACTAGGCAGCTGGGGGATGGAATCTGCAGCGCAGGGAGGCCCAAGCTTTCAACCCCCCCCCCCCCCCGCTGAAAATTGCAGTCCGCAGCCACCCCGGAAAATGGCGCGTTCATAGAAGCTGGATGCTGGCATACAAAAATATGGCGAAGCCCACGTCAAAAGTTTTGGGAAAAATTAATTGAAAAATAAATAATAATTTAGGGACTGCATCTTTATTAACTCCTCAAATGTCATTTAGTGTTAAAATAAAGGATTTATTTTAAAAAAAATTGACGTGGGGCTTCGCCCTATATTTGTGTCCAGCCAGGTACAGCAGGCAGGAATGGGCTGCCCCCAACCACCAGCTGCCTATTTGTACCTGGTTGGACACAACAATATAGGGAAGCCCTTTTTTTCTTAATTATTCCATGAATTTCATGAAATAATTAAAAAAAAAAATGCTTGGGGCTTCGCCCTATTTTTGTGTCCAGCCAGGTACAACTAGGCAGCTGGGGGCTGGAATCCGCAGCGCAGGGAGACCCAAGCTTTCTGGGCCACCCCCGCTGCAAATTGCAGTCCGCAGCCGCCCCAGAAAATGGCGCGTTCATTGAAGCGCCATCTTCTGGCGCTGTACCCAACTCATCCAGGGCCCTGGTGCGGTGGCTCACTGGGTAATAAAGGGGTTAAGGCCAGCTTGGTATTATCAGCTGGCCCTAAGCCCAAAATTCATGGGGTCACGCCAATATTAGACATGACCACCATGAATTTCTAGTAAAGTATTTAAAAAAACACAACACCCAGAATAAAGTCCTTTAATTGAAATAAAGACACAATTCTTTATTGTTCTAAATTAAACCATACTTACCATCACGCCCATTCCAGCTGAAGCCAACGATCTCCTGCAATAAAAGAAAAATAGTAAAGCAACCTCATCCTTACCTTTCGATGGTTCCCAGGACAGCTTCAGCTCTGCTACATCGAGATGACAGGCTGGACCGCAGCAGAACGCTGCCATCCATCCTGTCATCCCGCAGACACTGAGAAGCACAGGCATGCTTGTGCTCCTCAATGTCTGGCTGTGACGGCATAAAGATGAGCCGAGGTCATGTCCAATGAACTCAGCTCACCTCATGCACGTCACTGACAGCGTGGGAGAATTCTCACGCTGAAGCGCTGAGTGCAGGAGAACTTTCCCACGCTGTCAGTGACGTGCATGAGGTGAGCTGAGTTCATTGGACATGAACTCGGCTCATCTGGATGACGTCACAGAGAGACACTGAGGAGCGCAAGCATGCCTGCGCTTCTCAGTGTCCGCGGGATGACAGGCTGGATGGCAGCGTTCTGCTGCGGTCCAGCCTGTCATCTCGATGTAGCAGAGCTGAAGCTGTCGTGGGAACCATGGAAAGGTAAGGATGATGTTGCTTTATTATTTTTCTTTTATTGCAGGAGATCGTTGGCTTCAGCTGGAATGGGCGTGATGGTAAGTATGGTTTAATTTAGAACAATAAAGAATTGTGTCTTTATTTCAATTAAAGGACTTTACTCTGGGTGTTTGTGTTTTCTTTTAACTTTGACTATGGGGTTAGTAATGGGGGTGTCTTATAGACGCCTCTCCATTACTAACCTGGGCTTGATGTCAGCTGGCATTATAAGCTGACATCAACCCCAACCCTATTACCCCCTGCCACCGCACCAGGGCAGCGTGGAAGAGCGAGGCTAAGTGCCAGAATTGGCGCATCCTATGGATGCGCCATTTCTGGGGCGGCTGACGGCTGGTGTTTCTAGCCTGGGAGGGGGCCAATATTCATGGCACCCTTCCTGGGCTATTAATATCAGCCCCCAGCTGTCTGCCTAGCCTGTGCTAGCTATTAAATTAGGGGGGACCCCACGTTATTTTTTTGGGGGGGTTCCCCCATTTTAATAGCTAGTAAAGGCTAGGTATTCAGCTGGGGGCTGATATTAGTAGCCTGGGAAGCTCCGTGGGTATTACCCCCTTCCCAGGCTTCAAACATTTGCCCCAGCTGTCTGCTTAACCTCCGCTAGAGCCTAAAATTAAGGGGAACCCCACGCCAATTTTTTTTTAAATAAATCCTTTATTTTAACACTAAATGACAAGTACAGTAATCAACACTGTCACTGTACTTCATATATATGTGACTGACATGTTTCTATCTATCTAATCTATGTGTGATTCTCTATTCTGTCTGTTATAAATTGTCGGGTACCGCTGCTGAATTGCCGGCCGGCTTTCTTAAAGAGACGGTGCACGAAAACACTATTATTTTTTTAAATAAATCCTTTACACTAAATGACAAGTACAGTAAGCAACACTGTCACTGTACTTCATATATATGTGACTGACATGTTTCTGTCTATCTAATCTATGTGTGATGCTCTATTCTTTCTGTTCTAAATTGTCGGGTACCGGTGTATGCCGCTGATGAATTGCCGGCTTTTCATGTCATTCTACATTATTCTTAGTTGTTTTACTTCATGTAGAATTAACCTACAAGGAAAGAAAGGGTTTATTTTCATTCCGATATTTGTGTCCCATTGACTTGCATTGGTTTCCGGTATCGGAATCGGCGATATCCGATACTTTTTGGGTATCGGCCCGATCCAATCCGATACGATATTTCCTGATATCGGAAGGTATCGCTCAACACTAGTCATTACACACAGAGGGATCTATTATATAGAGTCATTACACGCAGAGGGATCTATTATATAGAGTCACTACACACAGAGGGATATATTATATAGAGTCATTACACACAGAGTGATCTATTATATAGAGTCATTAGAATCATAGAATCATAGAATGGTAGAGTTGGAAGGGACCTCCTGGGTCATCTGGTCCAACCCCCTGCTCAAAGCAGGATTCACTAAATCATCTCAGACAGATGTCTGTCCAGCCTCTGTTTGAAGACGTCCATTGAAGGGGAACTCACCACCTCTCGTGGCAGCCTGTTCCACTCATTAATCACCCTAACTGTCAAAAAGTTTTTTCTAATATCTAATCTGTGTCTCCTCCCATTTAGTTTCATCCCGTTGCTTCTAGTCTTTCCCTGTGCAAATGAGAATAAAGATGATCCTTCTACAATGTGACAGCCCTTGACATATTTGTAGACAGCTATTAAGTCTCCTCTCAGTCTTCTTTTTTGCAAGCTAAACATTCCCAAATCCTGCAACCGTTCCTCATAGGACATGCTTTGCAGACCAGTCACCATTCTGGTCGCTCTTCTCTGAACTTGTTCCAGTTTGTCTATGTCTTTTTTAAAATGTGGTGCCCAAAAATGTACACAGTATTCCAGATGAGGTCTGACCAAAGAGGAGTAAAGACCGATAATGACTTCATGTGATCTAGACTGTATGCTTCTGTTAATACATCCCAGAATTGTATTTGCCTTTTTTGCTGCTGCATCACACTGTTGACTCATGTTCAGTCTATGATCTATTAGTATACCTAAGTCTTTTTCACATGTACTGTTGCTTAGCTCTATTCCTCCCATTCTGTATATGCTTTTTTCATTTTTATTGCCCAGATGTAGTACTTTGCATTTTTCCCTGTTAAAAACCATTCTGTTGGTTGCTGCCCACTGCTCCAGTTTATTTAGGTCTTTTTGAATCCTCTCTCTCTCTTCTCTAGTATTAGCTATCCCTCCTAGCTTTGTGTCATCAGCAAATTTAATCAGTTTACCCTCAATTCCTTCATCTAAATCATTGATGAAGATGTTGAACAATACAGGTCCCAGGACAGAGCCCTGTGGTATCCCACTTGAGACATTCATCCAGCTGGATGTGAAGCCATTTACAACCACCCTTTGAGTCCGATCACTAAGCCAGTTATGAATCCACCTAACAGTTGCCTGGTCCATTGCATACTTGGTCATTTTTTCAATAAGGATGGTGTGAGATACTTTGTCAAATGCTTTGCTGAAGTCAAGATATACTATATCTACAGCATTTCCCTGATCCACCCAGTCAGTGATTCTGTCATAGAAGGAAATTAAGTTAGTCTGACATGACTTGTTAGTTACAAACCCATGCTGACTCTGGTTAATCACTTCATTCTTATCCAGGTACTTACATACATGATGTTTAATAATTTGTTCAAAGATCTTTCCTGGTATAGAAGTCAGACTCACCGGCCTATAGTTCCCTGGGTCCACCTTCTTCCCCTTTTTGAAGATAGGAACAACATTTGCTCTTCTCCAGTCTTCTGGGACTTCTCCTGTTCTCCAAGAATTTTCAAAGATTATGGAGAGTGGTTCTAAAATTTCTTCTACGATCTCCTTCAGTACTCTGGGGTGTAATTCATCTGGACCTGGAGACTTGAACTCATTTATGTTAGCTAAATATTCCCTCACAATCTTTCTGTTTACAGATAACTTTGATTCCTCTATTCCTTTAAAAGGACAGTGAAGATCAGTTGATGTTACATTTTCTTTCTGAGAGAAAACAGATGCAAAATAGGAATTAAAAAGTTCGGCCTTCTCAACATCCTCTCTTACCATTTCTCCATTTTCATCCTGTAAAAATCCTATAGCATCTTTGACTTTTCTTTTACTTTTGACATACCCCCAAAATCCTTTTTTATTGCTTTTGACATCTCTTGCAAGCCTTAATTCATTGTCAGCTTTAGCTAACCTGATACCTGCCCTTCAGGATCTGCAGACTGCATTATAATCTTCTTTAGATATGCCTCCCTCTTTCCATTTAATAAACATTTCTTTCTTTCTTTTTAGCATGTGTTTAAGTTCTGTGTTCATCCATCCTGGTTTCCTTAAATGCTTCCCATTCTTCCTACTTTTCGGGATTGTTAACGATTGTGCTTTGAGAATCTCATTTTTAAAAATTTCCCATCCTTCCTGGACATTTTTGTCCTTAAGGACATCCAGCCATTGGATCCCTCCTATTCTCTTTCTGAGTCTCTTAAAATCTGCCTTTCTAAAATCTAACCTTGAAGTTTGAGTCTTCACATGTCTTCCTCCTCTAGTTATCCAAAATTCTATAATAGCATGATCGCTGCCTCCTAGGGTCCCAGCCACCTTTACCTCCTCAACCATTTCCTCCCTGTTTATAAGGATTAGATCCAAAGTAGCAGATCCCCTTGTTTTCTCCCCTACCTTTTGGAAGATAAAGTTGTCAGCAAGAGAGGATAAGAATTTGCTTGACCTGTTAGTTTTACTTGAGAGAGATTCCCAACAAATGTCTGGATAGTTGAAATCTCCCATGACCACTACGTCATATTTTTTGGAGAACTTGGTCATTTGATACATAAAGAGTTCATCCATATCTTCAGCTTGCCCAGGTGGCCTGTAGTAAATGCCTACAATGGTGTCCTTTCCGTTGTTCTCTCCTTGTATTCTTACCCAAACAGTTTCCACAGAACTCCCAGTCTCTGAAGCTTCAATCTCTGTGCAGATATACGCTTTTCTAACATACAATGCGACACCTCCTCCTCGTTTATCAATTCTGTTTCTTGCAAATAAGTTGTATCCTTTTAGCCTTTTATTCCAATCATGTGTATCGTCCCACCAAGTTTCAGTGATTCCAATGACATCATATTTCTTTTCCTGCATTAGTAGTTCCAATTCTCCTTGTTTGTTGCCCATGCTTTGTGCATTTGTATAAAAACATTTTAGTTTGTGATTGGTTTCTCTTCCTCCCATATTTTTATTTAGATTTTTTTGTCTTTGTTCTTTCTTTCCACTTCCAGTAGCAGAGATCTCAATAGTATTTGTCAGCTGTATGGCTTTTTCTGGCCTTTTGCTTCCCTTCCCACATTGTTCTAGTTTAAAGCTCTCCTGATGAGTGTAGCAAGGCGACTTCCAAATACATGTTTTCCAGTCTTCGTAAGGTGCACCCCATCTCTAGCAAGTAGTCCATCGTATAGGTAATTCATCCCGTGATCCAGAAATCCAAATCCTTGTTGACGGCACCATCGACGTAGCCAGTTGTTCACCTGTAGAATCTTATTCCACCTCATTGTTCCATGGTCATCCACTGGGAGGATGGATGAGAAGACCACCTGCGCTCCCAATTCTTTCACTTTCTTGCCTAAGTCTTCAAAGTCACTGCAGATGGTTTCCAGGTCCTTTCTTGCGGTGTCATTTGTCCCCACATGTATTAGCAGGAATGGGTAGTGATCTGTAGGTCTGAAGAGTCTTGATATCCTGTCAGACACATCTTTAATTTTTGCTCCAGGAAGACAGCACATTTCTCTTGAGGTTATGTCTGGTCTGCAGATAGCGGCCTCTGTTCCTCTTAACAGGGAATCCCCCATGATCACCACTCTTCATTTTTTCTTCACAACATTCTTCTTTCTCCATCCAGGAGGATTCTGAGGACTTACAAAGTTATTCATTGCTGGCAAAGTCTTATTTTGCTGTATTTCTTCATGGTTCTCCTGCGTGAGAGCCTGGTACTGGTTCCTGAGCAGTATGGGTGCTGACTGCCTCTCGATCCTCCTGCTTCTCTGGGTCACAGGCTTCCATTCCTCTGTTTCCTCAGGTGCAGTTCGAATTTCTTCTCTTTCTGAATCATGAAGAGATAATTCTGCTCTGTCTAAGAACTCTTCACCTTCCTTAATGATTTTCAAGGTAGTTAACCTCTCTTCTAGATTTCGCAACTTTTCCTCCAACAGGGACACAAGCTTGCATTTCTGGCATGTGAAGTCTGGCTTTTCCACTGGCAAGTCTGTGAACATGTAGCAGGATATGCAGCTCACCAAATGGCTCCTGGACTCTTCCATGTTCTTACTGTTAATGTTCTGAAAACAGTGAAAAACGCCTCAAAAAGCGCGCGCCGTTAGGCGTGCGGTTTACCGATGTCCTCTTTTCAGCTCCAACAGCCAAAATCCAGTGTTCTTTGAGCTCGCGGAGACTCTTCACTTACCCCAAAATGCAGTGGAAATATGCAAATTATCTCCTCAGGACTCCTCCCCTGGTTTACCGATGTCCTCTTTTCAGCTCCAACAGCCAAAATCCAGTGTTCTTTGAGCTCGCGGAGACTCTTCACTTACCCCAAAATGCAGTGGAAATATGCAAATTATCTCCTCAGGACTCCTCCCCTGGTTTACCGATGTCCTCTTTTCAGCTCCAACAGCCAAAATCCAGTGTTCTTTGAGCTCGCGGAGACTCTTCACTTACCCCAAAATGCAGTGGAAATATGCAAATTATCTCCTCAGGACTCCTCCCCTGGTTTACCGATGTCCTCTTTTCAGCTCCAACAGCCAAAATCCAGTGTTCTTTGAGCTCGCGGAGACTCTTCACTTACCCCAAAATGCAGTGGAAATATGCAAATTATCTCCTCAGGACTCCTCCCCTGGTTTACCGATGTCCTCTTTTCAGCTCCAACAGCCAAAATCCAGTGTTCTTTGAGCTCGCGGAGACTCTTCACTTACCCCAAAATACAGTGGAAATCTGCAAATTATCTCCTCAGGACTCCTCCCCTGGTTTACCGATGTCCTCTTTTCAGCTCCAACAGCCAAAATCCAGTGTTCTTTGAGCTCGCGGAGACTCTTCACTTACCCCAAAATGCAGTGGAAATATGCAAATTATCTCCTCAGGACTCCTCCCCTGGTTTACCGATGTCCTCTTTTCAGCTCCAACAGCCAAACTCCAGTGTTCTTTGAGCTCGCGGAGACTCTTCACTTACCCCAAAATGCAGTGGAAATATGCAAATTATCTCCTCAGGACTCCTCCCCTGGTTTACCGATGTCCTCTTTTCAGCTCCAACAGCCAAAATCCAGTGTTCTTTGAGCTCGCGGAGACTCTTCACTTACCCCAAAATGCAGTGGAAATATGCAAATTATCTCCTCAGGACTCCTCCCCTGGTTTACCGATGTCCTCTTTTCAGCTCCAACAGCCAAAATCCAGTGTTCTTTGAGCTCGCGGAGACTCTTCACTTACCCCAAAATGCAGTGGAAATATGCAAATTATCTCCTCAGGACTCCTCCCCTGGAGTCACACAGAGGGATCTATTATATAGTCATTACACACAGAGGGATCTATTATATAGAGTCATTACACACAGAGGGATCTATTATATAGAGTCATTACACACAGAGGGATCTATTATATAGAGTCATTACACACAGAGGGATCTATTATATAGAGTCATTACACAGAGGTGTCTATTATATAGAGTCATTACACACAAAGGGATCTATTATATAGAGTCATTACACGCAGAGGGATCTATTATATAGAGTCACTACACACAGAGGGATCTATTATATTGAGTCATTACACACAGAGTGATCTATTATATAGAGTCATTACACACAGAATGATCTATTATATAGAGTCATTACACGCAGAGGGATCTAATATATAGAGTCATTACACACAGAGGGATCTATTATATAGAGTCATTACACACAGAGGGATCTATTATATAGAGTCATTACACACAGAGGGATCTATTATACAGAGTCATTACACACAGAGGGGTCTATTATATAGAGTCATTACACAGAGGGGTCTACTATATAGAGTCATTACACACAGAGGGATCTATTATATAGAGTCATTACACGCAGAGGGATCTATTATATAGAGTCATTACACACAGAGGGATCTATTATAGAGTCATTACACACAGAGCGATCTATTATATAGAGTCATTACACACAGAGGGATCTATTATATAGGGTCATTACACACAGAGCGATCTATTATATAGAGTCATTACACACAGAGGGATCTATTATATAGAGTCATTACACACAGAGGGATCTATTATATAGAGTCATTACACACAGAGGGGTCTATTATATAGAGTCATTACACACAGAGGGATCTATTATATAGAGTCATTACAGAGGGATCTATTATATAGAGTCATTACACACAGAGGGATCTATTATATAGAGTCATTACACACAGAGTGATCTATTATATAGAGTCATTACACACAGGGATCTATTATATAGAGTCATTACACACAGAGAAATCTATTATATAGAGTCATTACACACAGAGGGGTCTATTATATAGAATCATTACACACAGAGGGATCTATTATATAGAGTTATTACATACAGAGGGATCTATTATATAGTCATTACACACAGAGTGATCTATTATATAGAGTCATTACACACAGAGGGATCTATTATATAGAGTGATTACACACAGAGCGATCTATTATATACAGTCATTACACACAGATGGATCTATTAGATAGAGTCATTACACACAGAGCGATCTATTATATAGAGTCATTACATACAGAGGGATCTATTATATAGAGTCATTACACACAGAGGGATCTATTATGTAGAGTCATTACACACAGAGGGATCTATTATATAGAGTCGTTACAGAGGGATCAATTATATAGAGTCATTACACACAGAGTGATCTATTATATAGAGTAATTACACACAGGGATCTATTATATAGAGTCATTACACACAGAGGGATCTATTATATAGAGTCATTACACACAGAGGGATCTATTATACAGAGTCATTACACACAGAGGGATCTATTATATAGAGTCATTACACACAGAGCGATCTATTATATAGAGTCATTACACACAGAGGGATCTATTATATAGAGTCATTACACACAGAGGGATCTATTATATAGAGTCATTACACACAAAGGGATCTATTATATAGAGTCATTACACACAGAGGGTTCTATTATATAGAGTCATTACACACAGATGGATCTATGATATAGAGTCATTACAGAGGGATCTATCATATAGAGTCATTACACACAGAGGGATCTATTATATAGAGTCATTACACAGAGGGGTCTATTATATAGAGTCATTACTCACAGAGGGATCTATTATATAGAGTCATTACACGCAGAGGGATCTATTATATAGCATCACTACATACAGAGGGATCTATTATATACAGTCATTACACACAGAGGGATCTATTATATAGAGTCATTACACACAGAGGGATCTATTATATAGAGTCATTACACACAGAGGGATCTATTATATAGTCATTACACACAAAGGGATCTATTATATAGAGTCATTACACGCAGAGGGATCTATTATATAGAGTCATTACACACAGAGGGATCTATTATATATTGTCATTACACACAGAGGGGTCTATTATATAGAATCATTACACACAGAGGGATCTATTATATAGAGTTATTACATACAGAGGGATCTATTATATAGTCATTACACACAGAGTGATCTATTATATAGAGTCATTACACACAGAGGGATCTATTATATAGAGTGATTACACACAGAGCGATCTATTATATACAGTCATTACACACAGAGGGATCTATTAGATAGAGTCATTACACACAGAGCGATCTATTATATAGAGTCATTACATACAGAGGGATCTATTATATAGAGTCATTACACACAGAGGGATCTATTATGTAGAGTCATTACACACAGAGGGATCTATTACATAGAGTCGTTACAGAGGGATCTATTATATAGAGTCATTACACACAGAGTGATCTATTATATAGAGTCATTACACACAGGGATCTATTATATAGAGTCATTACACACAGAGGGATCTATTATATAGAGTCATTACACACAGAGGGATCTATTATATAGTCATTACACACACAGAGGGATCTGTTATATAGAGTCATTACACACAGATCGATCTATTATATAGTCATTACACACAGAGGGATCTATTATATAGATTCATTACACACAGAGGGATCTATTAAATAGAGTCATTACACACAGAGCGATCTATTATATAGAGTCATTACACACAGAGGGATCTATTATATAGAGTCATTACACACAGAGGGATCTATTATATAGAGTCATTACACACAAAGGGATCTATTATATAGAGTCATTACACACAGAGGGTTCTATTATATAGAGTCATTACACACAGATGGATCTATGATATAGAGTCATTACAGAGGGATCTATCATATAGAGTCATTACACACAGAGGGATCTATTATATAGAGTCATTACACAGAGGGGTCTATTATATAGAG
This sequence comes from Phyllobates terribilis, assembly GCF_046119375.1. NCBI lineage: Eukaryota > Metazoa > Chordata > Amphibia > Anura > Dendrobatidae > Phyllobates > Phyllobates terribilis. The sequence goes on along the minus strand of NW_027363385.1, from coordinate 439,857 downwards.
TCATTACTCACAGAGGGATCTATTATATAGAGTCATTACACGCAGAGGGATCTATTATATAGCGTCACTACACACAGAGGGATCTATTATATACAGTCATTACACACAGAGTGATCTATTATATAGAGTCATTACACACAGAGGGATCTATTATATAGAGTCATTACACACAGAGGGATCTATTATATAGAGTCATTACACACAGAGGGATCTATTATATAGAGTCATTACACGCTGTCAGGCAAAAGGTATTTTTGCCCGAGTTTTAAAAAATGAGAGATGTTTTAAAAAAGAAAAAAAAAACCCACCCCCTATCTGTTTGTAAGTGAAGACATAGAACTCACTTTTGCTTTTCCCCAAACCAGGAATTTTTATGACCCGCCATAAAACCTCAGTCCAGGGCAAGCACTGGAACAAACCGGAAAATCCCTCCAAAAAATCCCATTGTTTAATTGTACAAACGTTTTATGCCAATTTTAATCACACACAGGTCTGACAGAAACATCGGAACCACGTTTTTTGAATGCTCACCTTTTTCCCATTACAATAGTATAACTTGCATAACTGAGGAATGACCGGGAACTGAGATAATGGATTCTGAGCTTCTGAGCGTCATAGAGGTTTCATATTTAATATCTATCTTCATGAATATTGGTGACGGTCAAGATGATGTCTCCCTCTTGGATGTGGGACCCCCCCACACCAAGATATGGAATCTGAAGGATCTTTTAGGTCTTCTGCAGCTGGGTGGGCTCGCAAAGCCGAGCCCCCCTTGTAAGGTAAATAAGGGGTGTTCCCCAGAGTTTTGGCTGCTTGCTAAAAACCAGATCGGCCATTTTTCAAGCCATTCCAACCAGGGACGCAGACGCATGCACTACACGCTGCGTGAAGGAATCAAGTCTAATTTCCGGGCAGCCGTCCCCCCCACAGAATCTGAGACCATCACCTTGTGAAGCAGGTTTTGCTATTACTTATCCCTTTTATTTTAATAACTGTTGATGCATACATGTAAATTGTCTCCTTTATAATATCTTGTATATATTTTGTAAACACTGCCCACCTTTTGGGAGTAAATCATTAATTATTTACCAGCTTCGTTCTTCTTGTCCTATGTCGAGCAAACACGTTCCTCACCCGCTAATTCACGTTACCTACCAGGTACCCGATCCACCTGTTAAGCGATCGGTGGTGGCAGTATACCAGTATTTATGTGATATTGTGGTTTGAGGGTGGCTGGTTGGAGGTATATATACGTTCCTGGAAGGAACTGGTGGTATATATACGTCCTGTCACATCACGTGCCACAATAGTCGACATAAATTAGAGCAGCTGCACCCGTGCTTATCCTCGGTCAATACCGTGTTTGACCAGCAGGATAAGGGGGCGCCAGAGAGCTGCAAGGTCTGACCCAAGAGTGGGTGTTGTTTTCATGACAAATTGGTGGCAGCGGTGGGATCATAGGACATTAGTGATCTGGTTTGAGCAATCATTCCTCTCACTAAAAACTTGCACAAAAGTTTTGAAGATCGAACTCAGTGTTTATTAGATCTGAGACAATACTGTATGTGTAGCAGTTACCCCTACCCTTCTTCGCTTTTTCTTTTCTATTTTTATTTTGGTGATCATGGTCGTAGTTGGGGAGTCCTGGTATCACCAGCAGAAAAAGGACACTCTTACTGGAATATGTATAACCAAAGGCATTGACCCCCACGGCAAAAGCAAAGAACAAATGATTTCTGAACTGTTACAAGATGCTGCAGAGCCCGTCCGACAGCAGAGCCCTGATGAGGGGGCGGCCAGCCAGGGCCCGGATGGTGTTGCTGCCGGGGTCCAACCGGTGATTGCCAGCCATACCCGCAACCAGGGTAGTGTGGACCCCCACCTGCAGATGGCCTTGGAGGAGCTCGCCACAGACAATCATGATGGACGACTGGAGCTGATCCTGAAATTCCAGGAGCGGGCTGAGCGACAAGCCCAAGCTGACCGAGAGGCTGCGGAGCGACAAGCCCAAGCTGACCGAGAGGCTGCTGAGCGACAAGCTGACCGAGAGACTGCTGAGCGACAAGCTGACCGACAACACCAGCTGGAGCTAGCCCGGATTCAGAAGGAGTCGCCCTCTACGCAGACCCGTGAGTCCAACAGTGCCAGCTGCTTTAAACCTCGTCCTGAGCACTTCCCTGTGATGGAAAAGGATGGGGACTTGGACACATTTCTGCGAGGCTTTGAAAAGGCCTGCAGGCAGTATCAGCTGCCCATGGACCAATGGGCAAGATATTTGACTCCAGGGCTCAGAGGAAAAGCTTTGGAGGTGTTTGCTTCCCTCCCTCGAGAGCAGGATGGAGACTATGAGGCCGTCAAGCAGGCCCTGATAAAAAAGTACCAGCTGACTCCGGAGGTTTACCGGAAAAAATTCAGAACCCTCCAACGTGGACCACAGGACACCTACCGTGATGTGGTAGACGGGCTCAGAATCAACTTTGAGCAGTGGATCCAAGGACTGTCAGCGACCACCTTTGAGCAGCTAAAGGACCTGATGGTGAAGGACCAGTTCCTGCATCTGTGTCCGACTGAGGTACGGCAGTTCGTGATGGATCGGGAGCCACCTGATGCCAATAAAGCAGCGCAGATCGCAGACACCTACGAGGCCAACCGGAGACCAGAGGTGCGGAAGCCGGTCGTCGCCAGCTGGAAAGGGGGTAAGCCATCAACCACCATCCCTGCCCCTGCCAGCCGACCTTCCGGAGGCCTTTTTCCCGTTGCCAAGGCCCTGCCTGCATCCGATGCCCGCAGGTGTTATTCCTGCAACCAGACTGGTCATCTCAGCGCCACTTGCCCAGAGAAGCAGAGGAAGAACCCCCCATCCAAGGCCCCAGGGCCTAATGCTTCAGTTCTTTTGGTGGGTGGGCCGGTTGGGAGGGCCTGTGAAAACTTTCAGTCTGTCAGGGTGGGGGACACTCTCACTGTAGGCCTCAAGGACACTGGGGCCGAACGAACCCTCATCCGACCCGAACTGGTGTCCCCTGAAGCGCTTATTCCAGGAAAGACCCTGACTGTCACTGGGATTGGGGGCGTCCGATGCCCCTTGCCCATGGCCCGGGTTTTTATTGATTGGGGTGCGGGGAGTGGGGTGAAGGAAGTGGGAGTATCCAAAAACCTACCTGCAAATGTTTTGTTGGGAACTGATTTGGGGAGGATGTTTGCTTATTATGTCACTGACACCCCTCCCCGATCTGATACGGTTGGTAAGGTTAATGCTAATAATGTGAATGTCAATGCTTTACATGATGATGGTGATGATGATGATGATGATGATGATGATGATGATGATGTTGTTGTATTGGAAGGTGCAGGAGAATTCAGCCATGTCACTCTGCGGGGTGATGTTGCTGAGGATCCCCTAGCAGGAGCAACGGTCAGTGCCAAGGGTAATGGGGAGAGGCACGAGGACCATGAAGCAGGTGGTGCTGTGCCAGTGACCAGTGTCACAACAGAAGGTGACCTGGCTGATGGTAGCTGCCGCATACGTAGCACTGTGCCTGAGGTAATGGAGGATGACCCCCTCTTGGACATGCTCGCCCAAGCGAAGGCCAGCGGGTCCCTAGAGGATGTAGAGCTAAGCGACTTGCTATCCGCAGACCAGAGGTCTCAGATGCAAGCAGTGCTGAAACCCTTCCAAGCAGTGTTCACCAACCTGCCTGGCAGGACTGAAGTGGCGGTCCATGAAGTGGACACCGGGAATCATGCCCCACTCCGGCGGACAGCCTATCGAATCTCCGACGAGGTGCAGCATGTCATGCGCCAGGAGGTCGAGGAGATGCTGCAGTTGGGGGTGATTAAGCGGTCCAAGAGCGCGTGGGCCTCACCTGTAGTCCTGGTGCCTAAGAAGGACCGGACCACCCGGTTCTGTGTGGACTACAGGGGGCTCAACGCTATCACCGCCTCTGACGCACAACCAATGCCAGGCATTGAGGAGCTGCTGGAGCGGTTAGCCAGCGCGAGCTATCTCTCCATTATGGATTTGAGTCGGGGATATTGGCAGATTCCCTTGAGCCCCGGGGCTCAGGAGAAGTCCGCCTTTATCACCCCCTTCGGATTGTATGAATCCACGGTCATGCCCTTCGGCATGAAAAATGCCCCTGCCACGTTCCAGCGAATGGTCAACCACCTGCTCCAGGGACTGGAGAGGTACGCAGTAGCGTACCTGGATGACATTGCCATCTTCAGTCCCACCTGGGAGGATCACCTCGAGCATCTGCAGCAGGTGCTCGGGCGCATTCACCAGGCGGGCTTGACCATCAAGCCGGGAAAGTGCCAGATGGGCATGAACGAGGTCCACTACCTGGGGCACCGGGTAGGTGGGGGTACTCTGAAGCCAGAGCCTGGGAAGGTGGACGCTATCGTGTCCTGGCCCACCCCCAGGACCAAGAAGCAGGTGCAGTCCTTCTTGGGCACCGCAGGGTACTATAGACGCTTTGTGCAGGACTATAGTAGCCTTGCGAAGCCCTTGACAGACCTCACCAGGAAGAGCCTACCCCATTCCGTCAAATGGACGGATGAATGCGAGGTGGCCTTTAGGGCTTTGAAGACTGCCCTGAGCAGCTCTCCTGTACTAAAGGCGGTCGACGGCACACGGCCACTCTTAGTACAGACCGACGCCAGTGAATTTGGCCTCGGTGCTGTACTCAGCCAGGTCGACTCGGGGAACCAAGAACACCCCGTGTTGTACCTAAGCCGGAAACTGCTGCCGAGGGAAGTGGCCTATTCCACCATAGAGAAGGAGTGCCTGGCCATTGTATGGGCCCTCAACCGCTTACAGCCTTACTTGTACGGGCGCCCCTTCACTGTCGTGACTGACCACAACCCCCTGAGTTGGCTGCACACCATGTCAGGTGCCAACGGAAGGTTGTTACGCTGGAGCCTCACCCTCCAGCAGTACGAATTTACCGTTCAACACCGCAGGGGCAGCGAGCATGGCAATGCCGATGGGTTGTCCCGGCGAGGGGAGCCTCCAGACATACGCTTGGAGGAGTACCAGAAGGTCCTACCTCCATAGCGCAGTCAAAAAGGGGGAGGTGTCAGGCAAAAGGTATTTTTGCCCGAGTTTTAAAAAATGAGAGATGTTTTAAAAAAGAAAAAAAAACCCACCCCCTATCTGTTTGTAAGTGAAGACATAGAACTCACTTTTGCTTTTCCCCAAACCAGGAATTTTTATGACCCGCCATAAAACCTCAGTCCATGGCAAGCACTGGAACAAACCGGAAAATCCCTCCAAAAAATCCCATTGTTTAATTGTACAAACGTTTTATGCCAATTTTAATCACGCACAGGTCTGACAGAAACATCGGAACCACGTTTTTTGAATGCTTACCTTTTTCCCATTACAATAGTATAACTTGCAAAACTGAGGAATGACCGGGAACTGAGATAATGGATTCTGAGCTTCTGAGCGTCATAGAGGTTTCATATTTAATATCTATCTTCATGAATATTGGTGACGGTCAAGATGATGTCTCCCTCTTGGATGTGGGACCCCCCCACACCAAGATATGGAATCTGAAGGATCTTTTAGGTCTTCTGCAGCTGGGTGGGCTCGCAAAGCCGAGCCCCCCTTGTAAGGTAAATAAGGGGTGTTCCCCAGAGTTTTGGCTGCTTACTAAAAAGCAAATCGGCCATTTTCAGGTCATTCTTCTCAGGGACGTCGAACGCACGCACATCACGCGGCGTAAGAAGAATCACCTCTAATTTCCGGGGAGCCGTCCCTCCCACAGAATCTGAGACCATCACCTTGTGAAGCAGGTTTTGCTATTACTTATCCCTTTTATTTTAATAACTGTTGATGCATACATGTAAATTGTCTCCTTTATAATATCTTGTATATATTTTGTAAACACTGCCCACCTTTTGGGAGTAAATCATTAATTATTTACCAGCTTCGTTCTTCTTGTCCTATGTCGAGCAAACACGTTCCTCACCCGCTAATTCACGTTACCTACCAGGTACCCGATCCACCTGTTAAGCGATCGGTGGTGGCAGTATACCAGTATTTATGTGATATTGTGGTTTGAGGGTGGCTGGTCGGAGGTATATATACGTTCCTGGAAGGAACTGGTGGTATATATACGTCCTGTCACATCACGTGCCACAACAGTCGACATAAATTAGAGCAGCTGCACCCGTGCTTATCCTCGGTCAATACCGTGTTTGACCAGCAGGATAAGGGGGCGCCAGAGAGCTGCAAGGTCTGACCCAAGAGTGGGTGTTGTTTTCATGACACACGCAGAGGGATCTATTATATAGAGTCATTACACACAGAGGGATCTATTATATAGAGTCATTACACACAGAGTGATCTATTTCACGCGTTTATTTCAATTAAAACCCCTTACTGGCCAAGGGCATATTAGTCCACCCCAGGCCATCACCCCGGTTCAGCACGGCTCTGGCTCCGAGCCCTTACTGAACCGGGCATATGTCTGCTGATTATTACATCTGACATGTGCGCACAACAGCGGCAGGTGGAATCGCGATCCACCTGCGGCTGTTAACATGTTAAATGCCACTGTCAATCTCTGACAGCGGCATTTAACAGCGCTGTGCCAGAAGCACGTCACTTACCCCACCCATCGGTGACCCCGTCACATGATCGCGGGTCACTGATAGGTGGGCATGGCAACCCAGGGTCTGCAGCAGACCCCAGTGGTTGTCATGTAAAGATTACTATGAGCGCCACCTAGTGGTCGGCGCTCATAGCACAGGAGCATTTCTGCTACATAGAGGTGATCTGCTCATCACCTCTATGTAGCAGAGGCGATCAGACAAGTGCGGCTTCTCGTCTCCTATGGAGACGATAGAAACAAGCAAAAAGTGTAAAAAAATGTTTTTAAAAATATAAAAAAAAAAATATATATATAAAAGTTTATATCACCCCTCTTTTGCCCCATTCAAAATAAAATAATAAAAAATAAACCCCACATATACATATTTGGTATCGTCGTGTTCATAATCGCCAGATCTATCAAAATAAAAAAATAATTAATCCAATCGGTAAACAGCGTAACGAGAGAAAAATTCCAAACGCCAAAATTACGTTTTTTTGGTTGCTGCAACATTGCAATAAAATGCTATAATGGACAATCAAAACATCGGATCTACCCAAAAATGGTATCAATAAAAACATCAGCCCGGCCCCAGATCCCAAAAAATGGAGATGCTACGGATCTCAGAAAATGGCGCCATTTTTTTAAAGTCATTATCACAGTAAGTTTGAATAATTAACAAAAAACACCTGCGAAGTCTTCCTAAGCATTTAAAAAGCTCCCTTAGTCTGTTTCAGTAGGCTCCACAATCATGGGGAAGACTGCTGACTTGACAGATGTCCAGAAGGCAGTCACTGACGCACTCCACAAGATCCCAGAGTCTGGAGGAAGAGTGGAGAGGCCACAATCCAAGCTGCTGGAGGTCTAGTGTGAAGTCTGCACAATCAGTGATGGTTTGGGGAGCCATGTCATCTGCTGGTGGAGGTCCACTGTGTTTTATCAAGACCAAAGTCAGCGCCGCCGTCTACCAGGAAATTTTACAGCACTTCATGCTTCTCTGCCGACAAGCTTTTTGGAGATGGAAATGTCATTCTCCAGCAGGACTTGGCCCCTGTCCACATGGCCAAAAGTACCAATACCTGGTTTACACACAACAGTATCACTGTGCTTGATTGTCAGCAAACTCGCCTGACCTTAACCCCATAGAGAATCTATTATAGAGAATCTGTGGGGTATTGTCAAGATGAAGATGAGAGACCCCAGACCCAACAATGCAGACGAGCTGAAGGCTGCTATCAAAGCCACCTGGGCTTCCATAACCCCTCAGCAGCCACAGGCTGATCCCTCCATGCCACAGGCTGATCCCTCCATGCCACAGGCTGATCGCCTCCATGCCACAGGCTGATCCCTCCATGCCACAGGCTGATCCCTCCATGACACAGGCTGATCCCTCCATGCCACAGGCTGATCCCTCCATGCCACATTGCCGCATTGATGCAGTAATTGATGCAAAAGGAGCCGCAACCAAGTATTGAGGGCACTTACTGAACAGACATTTCAGATTTTAAAAACATTTTTCCAGCTGTTGTTATAAAGTATTCTAATTTACTGAGATAATGACTTTTGTGTTCTCATTGGCTGTAAGCCATAATCATAAACATTAACAGAAATAAACAAATGAAATAGATCCCTCTGTGTGTAATGACTCTATATAATAGATCACTCTGTGTGTAATGACTCTATATAATAGATCCCTCTGTGTGTAATGACTATATAATAGATCCCTCTGTGTGTAATGACTCTATATAATAGATCCCTCTGTGTGTAATGACTATATAATAGATCGCTCTGCGTGTAATGACTCTATATAATAGATCCCTCTGTGTGTAATGACTCTATATAATAAATCACTCTGTGTGTAATGACTCTATATAATAGATCCCTCTGTGTGTAATGACTCTATATAATAGATCCCTCTGTGTGTAATGACTCCATATATTAGATCCCTCTGTGTGTAATGACTCTATATAATAGATCAGTCTGTGTATAATGACTCTATATAATAGATCCCTCTGTGTGTAATGACTCCATATAATAGATCTCTCTGTGGGTAATGACTCTATATAATAGATCCCTCTGTGTGTAATGACTCTATATAATAGATCCCTCTGTGTGTAATGACTTTATATAATAGATCCCTCTGTGTGTAATGAATCCATATATTAGATCCCTCTGTGTGTAATGACTCTATATAATAGATCAGTCTGTGTATAATGACTCTATGTAGCGCCGGCGTCCCTGCCCTCTGCTAGGCAGGGACGCTGTTCCCCTCACCTCTCTGCTCCAAGCCCGGCGTCCTCCTCCCGCTCTGCTGGCAGCGCGCGCTCCTTCCCGGCCACTGTGCTTAGGGCGCGCGCGCGCTCCCTCCCTCTTAAAGGGGCCGCGCGCACCGTCCTAAGGAGTCCCCGGCCAATGGCCGGAGGACTTCACCATATATAAGGCACCTCCTCCAAAATGGAGGTGCCCGAGCAATGTTGTTGCACTGTTCACTACTCTGCTTCAGCCCTCAGGTCCGTTGCCAGTTACCTGCCAGAATCCTGCCAGCTTGCTGTCTTATTCCTGCCTGATATACTGCTACCTGCCTGCTAGCCTGAGGTCCGATGGTCTGCCTTCCAACTCTTGTCAGTCTGTCTAAGGACCAGCTTGCCCGCTCACCTGGGAGCGCAGATCTGCTACCTGTCTGCTTGCCTGAAGTCCGACGGTCTGCCTTCCAACTCCTGTCAGTCTGTCTATGGACCAGCTTGCCCGCTCACCTGGGAGCGCACATCTGCTACCTGCCTGCTAGCCTACCTGGAGGCTCCGCCGTCACGTGCAGTGACCACCCGCCTGTCCAGAGACTCTTGCCCGCTCACCCGGGAGCGCTCTTCTGCTGCCTGTCTGCTAGCCTACCTGGAGGCTCTGCCGTCACGTGCTGTGATCACCCGCCTGTCCAGAGACTCCTGCCCGCTCACCTGGGAGCGCTCATCTGCTGCCTGTCTGTTGGTCTTCCTGTAGGCTCCGCCGTCACATGCTGTGACCACCCGTTTATCCAGAGACTCTCGCCTGCTCACCTGGGAGCTCACGTCTACCATCAGCCGCCACAGGTCGTACCAACTCTTTACCCAGAGACTGCCCCGGTCACTTGCCGTGACCTCCTGCCCATTCATCCAGAGACTGTCCAGGTCACTTGCCGTGACCTCCTGCCCGTTCATCCAGAGACTGTCCCGGTCACCTGCTGTGACTGCCTGCCCGTCTTCCCTGGTCGCCACCCGCTCCCTTACAAGGACCGCCCCCTTGTATAGTAGCTCAGAGGTTCCGCCTCCCAGACCCGTTACAGTTTGCTCGGGCCATGGAATCCGGTGGCACCCAAGCTCCCTCGCTCTCAGACCTGTGTCATGAACTGTCCCGTCAGAAGTCCCAACAGGAGTCCATCCTGGGTCACCTGCGGAATGTCAATTCTCGCCTGGACACTCTGACTGCTCCGCCAGCAACCACCGCCAGTGCCATGACTCGCAATCCGGCAGCTCCGCTGTCCACTAATACCATGATATCCTACCCCGGACCCCGGCTTTCTGCACCTCCTCGCTTCGGAGGCGACTCCGCCCAGGCTCGAGGTTTCATAAATCAGTGCACCCTGCACTTTGAACTTCTGTCCCACCAGTTTAACTCCGACCGGGCCAAAATTGCCTTCATCATGTCCCATCTCACCGGGGAGGCCCTGGCCTGGCTAAATCCTCTATGGGAGAGAGGAGACCCCTGGTGTCCGACTTGCCTGCCTTTCTCACGGCTTTCCGGAAAGTCTTCGGCGAACCTTGACGGAAGACCTCATCCGCATCATCACTGCTACGCCTCCGTCAGGGTAGTCTCACCGTGGGCCAATATGCCATACGGTTCCGTACCATTGCCTCGGAGCTGGCCTGGGATAACGACGCCCTGGTATCCGTCTTCTGGGAGGGTCTGTCCGGCCGTATTAAAGATGAACTCGCCGGTCGGGACATTCCTACCACTCTCGATGACCTGATAACTCTTGCCACCCGGATTGACCTACGGTTCCAGGAGCGTGCCAAAGAGGTCATCCGTGAGAGGAGGTTTCCACGTCTAGCTCCTACTTTTCAGAAACCCGTCACTCCCTCCGTCTCTCCCCAGGTACACTCTCCTGAGCCTATGCAGGTCGACCAGACCAAGATGGTTAAAACCCGTCAGGACTTACGCCGTGCCGAGGGGAGCTGCTTCTACTGTGGCAGTAAGGAGCACCGGATCCGTGTCTGCCCGGAGAGGTCGGGAAACGCCTGTGTCTAGGTTCGCTCAGAGAGGTCGACCTAGACAAGAATAAATCCTCTCCATCTCTGCTGTTGTCAGTCTCAATCGTCTGCGGGGAGAACCGTTATTTCGAACTAGCCCAACTGGACTCTGGAGCAGCCGGGAATCTTATTTCACAGTCCCTGGTAGAAAAATACCGCATCCCCACCAAACCTCTGGCTGTACCCTTGTCTGTTGCTGCCGTGGATGGGGGCCTCTTACCACGCCCCATCCAACTCATCACCGAATCCATTACTCTGCAGGTGGGAATGCTGCATTCTGAGAGTATCTCCTTTCATGTTCTGCCTGGACTCTCTCACGCCCTCTTGCTAGGCCTACCTTGGCTCCAGAGACATGCACCCATGCTTGACTGGCAGACCGGAGAAGTCCTTCGCTGGGGACAGGACTGCCATAAGACCTGTCTGGTTCCCGTCCATCCCGTCCGTCCTTCTCCTAACCCAGCTAATCTACCTGGACTTCCGATTCCTTATTGGTCTTATGCTGATGTCTTTAATAAAAAGGAGGCAGAGACACTACCCCCTCATAGACCATACGACTGCCCTATCGACCTGTTACCCGGCACTACTCCTCCCCGTGGGCGTATTTATCCATTATCCGCTGCTGAGACCCGGTCGATGTCCAAATATATTGAGGAGAATCTGGCCAGGGGATTCATCCGGAAATCTACCTCCCCAGCGGGAGCAGGCTTCTTTTTCGTCAAAAAGAAGGACGGCTCTCTCCGTCCCTGTATAAACTATAGAGGCCTTAACCAGATCACGGTGAAGAATAAGTACCCCCTTCCGCTCATTCCGGAGTTATTTGATCGTCTGAGGGGGGCTAGAATCTTCACCAAACTGGACCTCCGTGGGGCGTACAACCTGGTCCGTATCCATCAGGGGGATGAATGGAAGACGGCATTCAACACCCGGGACGGCCACTATGAATATCTGGTTATGCCCTTTGGTCTCTGTAACGCTCCTGCCGTCTTTCAAGAGTTGGTCAATGACATCTTCCGGGACCTTCTCTACTCCTGCGTAGTGGTGTACCTGGACGACATCTTGGTCTTCTCTCCGGATCTCCAGACTCACCGGAGGGACATTCGTCAGGTCCTGCTCAGGCTCAGGCAGAATCACCTCTTCGCTAAATACGAGAAGTGCCTCTTTGAGCAGACCTCGCTTCCGTTTTTGGGCTACATTATTTCTCAGACCGGCCTACGAATGGATCCAGAGAAACTGTCTGCCATCGAGAAATGGCCTCGACCGGAGGGGTTGAAGGCCATTCAGTGGTTCCTGGGCTTCGCCAACTACTACCGCCTCTTCATACCACACTTCTCTTCCCGGACTTCTCCAATTTCCGCACTCACCCGTAAGGGTACTAATCCCAAAGAGTGGCCACCCGAAGCAGAGGAGGCCTTTCTTTCCTTAAAACAGGTCTTCTCTTCCGCCCCGGTGCTGCATCGTCCGGACGGCAACAAGCAGTTCTTCCTGGAAGTTGACGCCTCCTCCTCTGGAGCCGGAGCGGTACTTACTCAAAAATCATCTTCCGGGAGGATGGTAACTTGCGGCTTCTTCTCTAAACTCTTCTCCTCCTCAGAGCGCAATTATTCCATAGGAGACCGAGAGTTATTGGCCATCAAACTGGCATTGGAGGAGTGGCGTTACCTGCTCGAGGGGGCTCTTCACCCAGTAATAATTTACACTGACCACAAGAACTTGGCTTACCTCCAGCATGCCCAGAGACTTAACCCGCGCCAAGCCCGGTGGTCCTTGTTTTTTGCTCGCTTTGATTTTGTTCTTCATTTTCGCCCGGCTGACAAAAACGTCAAGGCGGACGCCTTGTCTCGATCCTTTCTAGTGACTGATCTCGAGGAAGATCCGAAACACATCATCGATCCCGCCAGAGTAATGCAGGTGGCTCCCGTGAGTCTAAATCGTCTCCCTCCCGGAAAGACTTTCGTATCAGTACCTGATCGGGAGAAGATCCTTCACTGGGGTCACTCGTCTAAACTGGCTGGCCACGCCGGTCAGAAAAAGACCCTCCAGCTTATTACCCGGCACTACTGGTGGCCTACCCTGCACAAGGACGTAATAGACTTTGTTTCTGCCTGTGTGTCCTGCGCCCGCAACAAGGTTCCGAGACATCTGCCAGCCAGTCGCCTCCTTCCGCTTTCTGTACCTGCTGCCCCCTGGCAGCATATTGCAATGGACTTTATAACTGACCTTCCAGTCTCTGCCGGTTGTACGGTCATTTGGGTGGTCGCTGACCGCTTCTCCAAGATGGCTCATTTCGTTCCCCTGCCAAGCCTCCCGTCTGCACCCGAGCTAGCTAAAGACTTTATTCGTCACATCTTTCGTCTTCATGGCCTGCCCCTCCACATCGTGTCGGATCGTGGGGTACAGTTCACCTCACGCTTCTGGAGAGCCACTTGTAAACTGCTAAACGTCACCCTGGACTTCTCTTCCGCTTACCACCCACAGTCTAATGGTCAAGTGGAGCGGATCAATCAGAACCTGACCAGTTACCTCCGGCACTTCGTTAATGCCCATCATTCAGACTGGGTGGATCTCCTACCATGGGCCGAGTTCTCTTACAACAATCACGAGAGCGAATCCTCCTCCAAATCCCCGTTTTTTGTAGTCTTCGGTCAGCATCCTCGGATTCCTTTTCCTGTCTCCACCTCTGTGGACAACCCGGCTGCGGAATCTCTCGTTAGCAAATTTTCCTCCATTTGGGAGAGTACCCGATCCGCACTCCTTCAGTCGTCCGAGCGGATGAAAAGACACGCTGACAAAAAACGCCTGGATCCTCCACAATTTCGTTCTGGAGATAAAGTCTGGCTCTCATCTAAATATGTCCGACTCAAGATACCTTCTTACAAGTTAGGGCCTCGGTTCATCGGTCCTCTGGAGGTCATCAGTCAGATCAACCCGGTGGCCTATAAATTGAAACTCCCGGCCAACTTACGGATCCCTAACTCCTTCCATGTATCTCTCCTCAAACCTGTGGTACTTAACTCTTTTTCCAAGTCTACAGGTACGCCTCCTGTTCCGGTTTCTGCTGAAGACGAGTTTGAGGTTGAGAACATTCTTGCCACCAAAAGGGTAAGAGGAAAGATGTTTTTTCTAGTAGATTGGAAGGGGTTTGGTCCTGAGGAGAGAACGTGGGAGTCCCGGGAGAACATCCACGCCCCTCTCATCCTAGCTAAATTTCTGTCTGGCCTAAAAAAGGGGGGGCCTAAAGGGGGGGGTACTGTAGCGCCGGTGTCCCTGCCCTCTGCTAGGCAGGGACGCTGTTCCCCTCACCTCTCTGCTCCGAACCCGGCGTCCTCCTCCCGCTCTACTGGCAGCGCGCGCTCCTTCCCGGCCACTGTGCTTAGGGCACGCGCGCGCTCCCTCCCTCTTAAAGGGGCCGCGCGCACTGTCCTAAGGAGTCCCCGGCCAATGGCCGGAGGACTTCACCATATATAAGGCACCTCCTCCAAAATGGAGGTGCCCGAGCAATGTTGTTGCACTGTTCACTACTCTGCTTCAGCCCTCAGATCCGTTGCCAGTTACCTGCCAGATTCCTGCCAGTTTGCTGTCTTATTCCTGCCTGATATACTGCTACCTGCCTGCTAGCCTGAGGTCCGACGGTCTGCCTTCCAATTCCTGTCAGTCTGTCTAAGGACCAGCTTGCCCGCTCACCTGGGAGCGCACATCTGCTACCTGTCTGCTTGCCTGAAGTCCGACGGTCTGCCTTCCAACTCCTGTCAGTCTGTCTATGGACCAGCTTGCCCGCTCACCTGGGAGCGCACATCTGCTACCTGCCTGCTAGCCTACCTGGAGGCTCCGCCGTCACGTGCAGTGACCACCCGCCTGTCCAGAGACTCTTGCCCGCTCACCCGGGAGCGCTCTTCTGCTGCCTGTCTGCTAGCCTACCTGGAGGCTCTGCCGTCACGTGCTGTGACCACCCGCCTGTCCAGAGACTCCTGCCCGCTCACCTGGGAGCGCTCATCTGCTGCCTGTCTGTTGGTCTTCCTGTAGGCTCCGCCGTCACATGCTGTGACCACCCGTTTATCCAGAGACTCTCGCCTGCTCACCTGGGAGCTCACGTCTACCATAGGCCACCACAGGTCGTACCAACTCTTTACCCAGAGACTGCCCCGGTCACTTGCCGTGACCTCCTGCCCGTTCATCCAGAGACTGTCCAGGTCACTTGCCGTGACCTCCTGCCCGTTCATCCAGAGACTGTCCTGGTCACCTGCTGTGACTGCCTGCCCATCTTCCCTGGTCGCCACCCGCTCCCTTACAAGGACCGCCCCCTTGTATAGTAGCTCAGAGGTTCCGCCTCCCAGACCCGTTACACTCTATATAATAGATCCCTCTGTGTGTAATGACTCTATATAATAGATCAGTCTGTGTATAATGACTCTATATAATAGATCCCTCTGTGTGTAATGACTCTATATAATAGATCCCTTTGTGTGTAATGACTATATAATAGATCCCTCTGTGTGTAATGACTCTATATAATAGATCCCTCTGTGTGTAATGACTCTATATAATAGATCACTCTGTGTGTAATGACTGTATATAATAGATCCCTCTGTATGTAGTGATGCTATATAATAGATCCCTCTGCGTGTAATGACTCTATATAATAGATCCCTCTGTCTGTAATGACTCTATATAATAGATCCCTCTGTGTGTAATGACTCTATATAAGAGATCCCTCTTGTCAGGCAAAAGGTATTTTTGCCCGAGTTTTAAAAAATGAGAGATGTTTTAAAAAAGAAAAAAAAAACCACCCCCTATCTGTTTGTAAGTGAAGACATAGAACTCACTTTTGCTTTTCCCCAAACCAGGAATTTTTATGACCCGCCATAAAACCTCAGTCCAGGGCAAGCACTGGTACAAACCGGAAAATCCTTCCAAAAAATCCCATTGTTTAATTGTACAAACGTTTTATGCCAATTTTAATCACACACAGGTCTGACAGAAACATCGGAACCACGTTTTTTGAATGCTTACCTTTTTCCCATTACAATAGTATAACTTGCATAACTGAGGATTAGAGATGAGCGTTGTTCTACTCGAACTGTTCGCCAATCTCAAATTCGAGCTGTTTTGGGCGGTGTTCGAGCCGGTCGGCGAACACGAACAATTTGAGAAAAATTCGGCTGTTCGAGGTTATGTTCGATAACTGTTCGTGCACCAAAATCATAACTGGATTTTTTCTCAGTAATGATGAAAATTAATGTTAATACGCAGTTTGAGTGTACAGCGGGGCGGGGGGAGGGGCAGGGGATGGATCTCTGCAGGAACAATGAAGATCTCCATTTTTTTTTCTCTTTCCCGCATTTGCAGTGGGGAGGTGCAATCTGTCAGCCTATCAGCAGCGCACACACGGAGCGAAGTGCTTTTTTTCACACAAGCAAGGGCATGTGTCATTGGCAGTGTATGTCACATGTCCTTGCCCTATAAGACCAAGCCATTTTCCCCGTCGCCACCATTTTCTCACTGCTGCAGCTGCGTGTTAGACGGCACCGCTGTTGCTGTGTGCGCTATACCTTGTTAATTTCAAGCCAATTTTCGCACAAATATACAGATAGCTTGGGAGTAGGGAATAGTTGTGATTGCAGTCCTTTTAAGGACTATGTTACAGCATTTCCTATGACTTTTATCAGGCAGGTCTGTGCTCTTAAATAGATAGATTGTGGGAGTAAAGACTAATTGTAATTGCAGTCCTTTTCAGGACTAGGTTACATCAGTTCCTATCAGTTTTTGCCAGGCAGGTCTGTGCCAGTGCTGTGCAAGTTTTTTTCACAGCATTTGGCTGAATCTAGCAAAGCTAATCCTTTTTGGCCTATTGCAGAGTGTGTTAGTCAGTGGAGTAGCCTATCTGTGTTGCAAGATATACCACCTGTGTATAGAATACCAATTTTTTTACTGCACCTAGTGAAGTAAAATCTTTTGGGCATAGCATCATTCTATTAGTCCATCTATACCGACCTCCATCAGGTTGCAAACTGAATATATTTTTTTCTGCATCTACCTCTGAAAAAATATTTGGGCTTCTAGCTGTGTGTGGGACTTTCTCTATTAGTCCTTCTATACTGACCTCCATCAGGTTGCAAATTGAATATAATTTTTATCTGCATCTAGCTCTGAAAAAATATTTGGGCTTCTAGCAGTGTGTGGGACTTTCTCTATTAGTCCATCTATACTGACCTCCATCAGGTTGCAAACTGAATATATTTTTTTTCTGCATCTACCTCTGAAAAAATATTGGGCTTGTAGCTGTGTGTGGGACTTGTTCTATTAGTCCATCTATACTGACCTCCATCAGGTTGCAAATTGAATATAATTTTTTTCTGCATCTACCTCTGAAAAAATATTTGGGCTTCTAGCTGTGTGTGGGACTTGTTCTATTAGTCCATCTATACTGACCTCCATCAGGTTGCAAATTGAATATAATTTTTTTCTGCATCTAACCCAGCCAATAGTTTTGGCCTAATACCACAGTTTGGCCACTCAGCTCTGCTCGGTTCCCATCCATTGTTTTTTTGTGCAAACAACTCCAGAGTTGTGAATTAGTTAACCACCAAAATGAGTGGAAAAAGGCCTGCTGCTGGTGGAAAGGGGAATAGGCGTGTTGAGAAGGGGAAAAAAGGTTGTGTCCGTGGGGTAGGTGTTAAAGCAACAGTAACATCTGCAGAAGAAAGACCATCTTCCAGCCAAACTAAAATGTCTACTTCTTTTAGCGGACAATGTGATAAGATCCCTTTCTTACGGCCACGCCAATCGCTACAAATTCCAGATGAGGCACAAAAACAGCAGGTGCTTCAACGGATATCAAGTGCTCCTTTAAGTGGGCTCTCCTCCACATCAACTTCAACATCACAAATACTCCAGTCCTCAAAGGTGTCACCCCAATCGCACTTGCTTCCTCACAGCTCCCAAATCTCCAGCTGCCCGTCTGAGTATGAGGTAGAACAGATGGTTGAGTCTGCAGAGCTGTTTACTCATACTATAGCCTGGGAATCAGAGGTCGACTCCAGCGCTTCTGTGAATCCAGACGAGGAAATGATCTGCACTGATGCCCAGAATCTTTATGAGTCGGATCCAGGACCAGACGCAGAAGGTTCTGACCATAATGTAGACCCTCATTCCCAAACTGTAACTCCTGTTGGTGGAGACAATGAGGAAGACGATGATAAGACTCAAATACCTGATTGGAGCGACAACTTTAGTTTTTTGTCAGGGCAGGAACAGGTTGGCTCTGAGGACGACGGGTGTGATAACGCACAGGGTGATGATGATGAGGTTGGAGATCCCACTTACTGTCAACCCACAGTCAGCCAAGAGATGAGGTCAGCAGAGGAGGTGGAGGAAGATGCTAGTGACGACGAGGTCAGGTTGCGCCTTCCTGGACAGAGACGTAGTACTGGAAGCACGTCAACAACTGCATCCTCAAACACAACTCTGCCTCTCACCACAAGTCGTGGTGGCTCTTCAGGTCGCATGGGTGCTAAGCCTTGCATAGCCTGGGCATTTTTTCAGATCGATAAAGATGACTCAACTCGTGTTATCTGTAACATTTGTCAGCAAAAGCTAAGTAGAGGCCAAAAAATACATAGTTTGAGTACTTCATGCATGAACCGGCACATGGACATGAAGCATAAGTTGCAGTGGGAAGCTCAGTGTGCTACAATGCGGCCTAGCCAGCCGGGCCAACCACCGTCTGCCATATCTTGTGCATCCGCGGCCTCTTCATCCTCTGTGACTGGGGGGACAGCAGTCACACCTGTTTTGGGGCGCAGACCTGCCACCTCTTTACCCGCAACAGCCAGCGTGATTGGCAGGTCATCATTTTCTTTGGAGGTGGTAACACCAGCTGGTGTTGAGCGCTGTCCGACATCGATAGCACCACCTTTGGATCAAGGCAACCTAACATGTCCGCCTGCATCTTCCTCACAGACCGGCAGTTTGCCGGGGACACCCTTATCAACCCCATCTAAGCACAATAGCCAGCCCTCGGTCCCTCAGATGTGGACAAGTAAAAGACCATTTCCTCCTAGCCATGAGAAAGCTAAGAGGTTGAATTTCACCATCTGCAAGCTCTTGGCTACAGAAATGCTGCCTTTCCGCCTGGTGGACACAGAGGATTTTCGAGACCTTATGTCCGTCGCAGTGCCCCAGTACCAGATGCCCAGTCGGCACTACTTCTCAAAGAAAGGTGTGCCTGCGCTCCACCAGCATGTCGCACACAACATCACCGCTTCTTTGAGAAACTCTGTGTGTGACAGGGTGCATTTCACCACAGACACTTGGACGAGTAGGCATGGACAGGGGCGTTACATGTCGCTGACTGGGCACTGGGTAACTATGGTGACAGCAGGACAAGGGGCTGCTGTCCAAGTCTTGCCGTCCCCACGAGTTGTGCGTCAATCCTCTTTATGTCAAAGTTCCTCCACTGCTTCTGCCTCCTCAACCTCCTCTCGGTCTTCCACCTGCACCCAAAGCCTGTCTGGTCATGCCACAAGCTTTCTAACTGCGCAGAAGGGATCCTGCACACCTCCTTACTATGCTGGCAGTAGGGCTCAACGTCATCAGGCGGTTTTTACATTGAAATGTCTGGGAAATGTGAGTCACACAGCTGAGGAGTTGTGGTCAGCTCTGGAGAACCAATTTCATGAATGGTTGTCTCCACTGGACCTGAAACCAGGGAAGGCCGTGTGCGACAATGCTGCAAACCTGGGTGCGGCCCTTCGCCGGGGCAATGTCACACACGTGCCTTGTATGGCTCACGTGTTGAACCTGGTTGTCCAGCAATTTTTAGCCCACTATCCCAGACTAGATGGCCTTCTGCAGAGGGCACGGTCGCTGTGTGCTCACTTCCGCCGTTCGCATCCCGCAGCTCAGCGACTTACATCTCTACAGAAGTCGTTGGGCCTGCCACTTCACCGGCTAAAATGCGATGTGCCTACCCGGTGGAATTCAACTCTGCACATGTTGCAGCGACTGTGGCAGCACCGACAAGCCCTGGTGCAATACGTTCTGACGTATAGCCTGGGCCAACGAGATCCAGAGGTGGGGCAAATCACGCTGGAGGAGTGGTCTCAGATCAGGGACCTATGCACCCTTCTGCACAGTTTTGAAATGGCGACGAAGATGTTTAGTGCTGACGATGCCATTATCAGCATGACTATTCCGGTGATTTACATGCTGGAGCACATGTTAAACAGAATTCGGAGTCAGGTGGTGGCACAAGAGGAGGTGGAGGAAGTAGAGGAGGAGGAGTTGTATGCGGAAGGGCTAACATCTGCAAGGTCCAGACGGTCGGCAGCACATGTGAGGGTGGGGGAGATGGTTTTACCAGGGCGCATGGTAGCAGCCAAACTAGTGAGGAAGGTGCAGGAGCCCAGGAAGAAGTGGAGGACGAACTGATGGAAGACTCATCAGATGAGGGAGACCTTGATCACATTTCTGTTGTGCGAGGTTGGGGGGAGAGGACAGAGGAAGGAAGCATGATTGTTACCTCGCCACCAACACAACAGGGACTTGGTGCTCCTAGATGCGCAACACACATGAGTGCCTTCTTGCTGAACTACCTGCAACATGACCCTCGAATTGTGAGAATTAGAAATAATCCTGACTACTGGGTTGCCACACTGTTAGATCCCCGGTACAAAAGTAAATTTGCAGAAATTATTCCTGCCATAGAAAGGGATGCACGCATGCAGGAGTATCAGCAGAGACTGTTGCAGAATCTTACATGTGCTTTTCCACAAAATACCAGTGGTGCACGTAGTGAATCTCACAGTTCCAACTTGCCAACCGTGGGACCGTCAAGTGTTCAGCACTCAAACCGTAACAGAACCACAGTATCTGCTGGTAACATCAATTTTGTGGAATCATTTCACCACTTTTTTAGCCCATCCTTTGCAAGGCCACAGGAGACAAGAAGTCTGACACATAGTCAACGCCTAGAGACGATGGTACAGGAGTATCTCCTAGTAAACATTGAAGCCATGACTGTGTCACTGGACCCTTGCTCTTTTTGGGCTTCCAATCTGGATAAATGGCCGGAGCTAGCCACTTACGCCTTGGAGATCTTGTCATGCCCCGCAGCCAGCGTTCTGTCTGAACGTGTGTTCAGCGCTGCTGGTGGTGTGCTGACAGATAAGCGCACGCGGCTCTCCACTGATAATGTAGACAGACTCACGTTCATAAAGATGAACAAATCATGGATCCGAAACGACTTTTCTACCCCTGTGTCATCCTGGGGAGAGTAAAAGCTTGATGATTGGTTAAAATCACCCTACCAACCGTTTTAAGCTTTCAAATTACTAATCATGTTTATCTGTATCTTGACTGGAAAATAATTTGGGCTTTGTAGCAGTGTGCAGCACTGATGCTATTAGGCCATCTATAATAAGCTCCACAAGATTTAAAATTAATAATAATTTTTAGCTGCATCTAGCCCGGAAAATAATTTTGGGGCTCCGAGATGCGCAAGACACATAAGTGCCTTCTTGCTGCACTACCTGCAACATGACCCTTATATTGTCAGAATTCGAAGTAATCATGACTACTGGGTTGCCACACTCTTAGATCCCCCAAACTTTTCGATCAACCTTTTCATTTTAATAAAGACCAAAAAAATGGTCATTTTTGAAGTTATAAGCATTAGCAGGTTATTAGAAACTGAAATCAAACAGTTTTCAACTCAAAACTTTATTCTAGGTGATGTTACATTTTCACATACGACCCCTTGTTCGAAAGGAGCTTCTGAACTCTCTCGTCCATTGAATTTGTCAGGTTTTGGATGGTTTCTGCTTCAATTGTTTTGCATGAGGACAGAATACCCTCCCAGAGCTGTTGCTTAGATGTGAACTGCCTCCCGCCATCATAGACACTCCTTTTAATGATGCTCCAAAGGTTCTGAATGGGGTAGAGGTCAGGGGAGCATGGGGGTCACACCATAAGTTTGTCCCCTTTTATGCCCATATCAGCCAGAGATGCAGATGTTTTATGTGCAGCATGAGATGGTGCATTATCATGCAAAAAAATGATCTTGCTGTGAAATACACGGTTCTTCTTCTTAAACCATGGCAGGAAGTGCTGTTTGAGAAAATCCACATACATTATGGAGTTCATCTTTAGCGCCTTCAGGGATCCTAAAGGGGCCGACAATCTCTCTCATGATTCCAGCCCAAAACATTACTCCACCTCCTCCTTGTTGGCGCTGTAGCCGTGTTTGCGTGGGGTGTCCATCAACCAGCCATCCTCCACTCCATCCATCTGGAACATCGAGCGCTGCATGGCACTCATCCGTGAACAAAACAGTTTTGAAATCAGTCTTCATGTAATGTTTGGCCCACTGGAGCCGTTTCTGCTTGTGTGAAGTGGATAGAGGAGGTCGACAGGATGGCGTATGCACAGCTGCAAACCTCTGAAGGACCCTGCATCTTGTTGTTCGGGGGACGTTGGAGGCACAAGCAGCTTCAAAAACTTGTCTGCTGCTATGACAAGGCTTTCTTGCCGCTGCTCTTTCAACCTGACGTAATTGCCTGTAGGAAAGAGTCCTCAATTTGCCCTTATCAGCACGCACACGTGTGTACTGTGAATCAGCTACATACTTCTTGATTGCCAAGACACTTCATCCTGATCATCGCACAATGTTGATTGTAGTCATGCCTTGACCTAAACACTCCACAATTTGTTGCTTCTCAGCAGCAGACACATCCTTTTTCTTTCCCATTTTGGCAGAAAATGTAGGCTGCTTAATAATGTGAGAGAGCCTTCTTAAGTAGTCTTGCCTTTCATTGGACACACCTGCCAAACTAATTAGCACAGGTGTCTGCAATTGCTTACAGTGATATAAAGAGCCCTGACACACATCACCATCAATGAGTTTAACTGACAAACAAACAAATTCTTCCCTTATCACTCCTAAACACTTTTTGCATAATAATTTGGAACGCGGTGTACATGTGCTATTCCATAAAACACCAGCGGTTCACGTAGTGAATCTTACAGTTCTAACTTGCCAACCGTGGTCTGTATGGAGTTGTTCAATAAAGGGCCCAAAATTAAGATAACATAGATGGGAGAGGTCTCTATGAATAGGAATTCCTAAGTATTTGATACCCTGTGAGGGCCAGGCAAAGGGAAAGTTGGACTGGATGGAATCCTATATGGATTTGGGGAGGGAGACATCGAGGGCCTCAGACTTCGCTGCATTGATTTTAAAATTTGACCATGTAACAAAGTGATCTATTTCAGCCATAACAGCAGGGATGGATATATGTGATTGAGTGATATATACTAGGACATCATCAGCAAATAGAGAGCACTTGTACTCGGTGCCTCCCACCTCAATCCACCTAATATTGGGGTTATGGCGAATTGATGAGAGCAGGTGCTCCGTCACTAGGATGTATAAGAGAGGGGACAGAGGACATCCCTGCCTTGTCCCATTGGTGATTGTGAAAGGTGATGAAAATGTTCTGACGCGCCCCCTGGGCCTTGGGACACCCGGAGCCGGACCCTTTTTGGTGGATGCTGGTGGTTGTAGTCTCCGTGGCGGCGACCCGGTTCCGTGGCTCAGGGCGGTCAAACCAGTGGCGGAACTATTTATGTGGTTTTGATGTTTAAATGTCCGACTACGCCACCCGTGGATTGCGGTCAGAGTGAACCGCCGCTCCAGGGCAGACCGCTGAGGCTGGTGTTGTGGGTGCAGCAGAGCGTAGCATAACTCCCCACGGGAGGAGTATAGCCTCAGGGCAGTGTATGCGGAGGATGGGGCTGATGGTGCAGGGCAGCAGCAGTAACGACACAGAGTCAGTGATGCAGTCCAGGGCCTTTACTCACAGTTCTTATTATCCAGACCACGTCTGCAGGTAACGGCTGCCCACGTCGTACTGTGCTCACCAGGTGAGGGGCTCAGACAACTCCCAGATAACTTTGGAGCGCTTCACAGGACCCCCTTTGTGTGTCCTTTGTCTGGCCTTTCTTACCAACCCTTCTGTCCGGCTGCCTCGGGCCTCCTCTTGGTAAACTTGGCGCCAGTTTCCCTGACCCTATGTGGTGCCTTCCTAGTGGGTGTAGCGAGGGGCTGCGCCACATAAAATGTCACAGCCTCCGGTTTCTAGCTGAGGGTCGTTTCCTGCCTCCACTAGTTTCGGGGACCGGTCTCCCCCTTTGGCCTGACTACTCCACGCAGGTGGATTCGGGCGTGCGGTGGCGACTCGCCCGTCCGCACCCCTGGGATCCCTTCATTCCTCGTTCCTGGAGCCTTCTCCGCTCCTCTTCCTTCCTTCTCCCTCTTCCAGGCCTGGGCCTCTGTTACTAGGCCCGCCTCCGGAGCAGAGCTCATGCAGAGCCCCTGCTCCCTGCCACTTCTGCTCAGACTTCTCTGCACTGAACTAAGATGGTGCCCACCTTTTATACTCCCTTCTCAATGCACCCAGGAACTGCTTCCTCCCTGCTCCTGCACTACAGGGTTCCCCTTCCTCAGTGTTCCCTCCCCCCACTCCAGCCAGGGACAGGGACTGTCGTGCCCATCTCAGAGGCATATTGGTCGCCCTGCCCCACGGCAATGTGGTGTAATGCATGCAGGTGTCGGGTCTTGATCCACACTCCATCCTTACCTGAGAGTGAGATATCACACCTCTGGATGAGGTGCAATACCTCTGTAGCAACCGAGCCCTCAGGGTGCTACAGTTCCATTTATCTTCAGCCTAGGTGACGTATTGTGATACAGGGCCGTGATTTTGGCTATAAAAGGGTCCCCTAGACCCCTACCCCAAGCTTTTTAAGAGAATCATATATGGCGTGCCAGGAGACTCTATGGAATGCTTTCTCAGCATCCAACGAGAGTATCTAATTACAAATTTTTAACTGCATCTAGCCCAGGAAATACTTTGTGCCTAGTAGCAGTGTCTGCTAGTCAGCGGATTATCCCGGCTGTTAAGCAAGCTACACCACCTGTAGTTTAGACACTTAATTTTTTCAAAGGAAATGCTTCGGGACCATGGGATACTCAGTGAAGAGCATCAGGAGGCACCCCAAGGCATAGGGGCTGGGACTGGCAGTAGGATGCCTTGCGGTGGACAGTCGAGCTCGATCCTTATAAAAGCTTTTTAACTGCAGCAGCTTTAGTGGACGCTACTGGAGCTGGAATTACGCGGCTGCTGGCATGAGACTTGCCCTCCAATAGATCCTTGTAAATGGATTTAAAGTGTATTCATTCAAATTAGAGAGACAATTTAAATTAAAAAGCTTAGAGCTGCCTCCACCACAGGGGGGCTCGCTCGACCCACCAGCGGACAGGCACCAGTATTGGGAGAGGGGGGCTGGCCATCAGGGTTCACCGCGGCTCTGGCACAAACCCGGCGACACGGAGGTGGCACGGGCAGGAGCGGACTGGCCGTGTCGGCTTCTCACTTTTTGGATTTTAGAAGGGCATGACATGCCTATATCTGTGTCTCCCCCTCCTTTTACTCCTCCACCTCTTTTATTTTCGCATGACTAAATGTACTTGTCACTTTTCCATGTGTTAGTTATGTCTT
Organism: Phyllobates terribilis; assembly: GCF_046119375.1. Lineage (NCBI taxonomy): Eukaryota > Metazoa > Chordata > Amphibia > Anura > Dendrobatidae > Phyllobates > Phyllobates terribilis. Next base: position 414,426 of record NW_027363385.1, on the reverse strand, counting down.
CTGAGCAGTTTGTCAGCTTTTGGACACCTTTGAAGGTGTTTTCTATGTGTTTCTATGTGTTTTTGTTTGCCTGCCATTGGTTTTAACGGTGTTCGAAGGTGTTCGACGAACAGTTCGATGAACAGTTCGGCGAACACACGGGTGTTCGACGAACCGAACCGAACTCGAACACTACGGGGGTGGCTCAACACTACTCATCAAGAGAATGCCAAGAGTGTGCAAAGCAGTCATCAAAGCAAAAGGTGGCTATTTTGAAGAAACAAGACTATAAGACATATTTTCAGTTGTTTCACACTTTTTTGTTAAGTATATAATTCCACATGTGTTTATTCATAGTTTTGATGCCTTCAGTGTGAATGTACAATTTTCAAAGTCATGAAAATACAGAAAAATCTTTAAATGAGAAGGTGTGTCCAAACTTTTGGTCTGTACTGTATATATATATGTATATATATATATATAAATATATATCTCCATCTGAACTAACAGTCCTTCTGAGGACTAATCCAGATGCATATAATCATTGCTAGGCAGGAGTTAGGTAGGCAGACAGTGTATGTGGCAGACTGCAGTGCATATAGCACAAAAGGGTCCATTGAATGTTCCTGCTGCTGTAGTAATTTCAGATATTTGTAGACATAGTCCCAGATATCAGGGGCCAGAGCAATTTTTTTTTATCTTAATCTTGATTATTTGCTTAAAAAGAAATCCACAGTACACCATTTTTGTGCTCCATTTGCTCTTTAGGACTGCAGAATACAGCCAGATCTTTTCCATATTACAGCGATAAAAATCCAGAAATTTGTAGTGAACGTGGAAAATATTGGCCTCCATTTCCATTTTATTGCAGTGTGTCAGTGAAGCTATTCACACCAGGTTGCTGTGAAGAATAGTATTAGTAAACTATAGGCCCGCATTTTAAAACTGTGGTTGTCCGTCAGACATATCATATATAACTGAGTTCCAAAATTAGCCATTTCTGGGCTCCATTTACATTTTGTTGCAGTGTGTCAGTGAAGCTATTCACACGAGGCCGTTGTAAAGAATAGTAAACTACAGGACCGCTATTTAAAACCGTGGTTTTCAATCAGACGTATCACATATAACTGCGGTTCAAATCCAATTATTTGTAGTGAATGTGAAAAATATTGTCCTCCATTTAAAATGGGCAAGATGTGTGGCAAGGGACGGGGAAGTGGATGTGACGGTGATGGTACATGCAGAGGCCGAGGTTGTGGGCAAGCTCAAATTGTCCCACAACAAAGACCCACATCTTGTCGCTTGATCTTCCTGTCCCAATTACTAGGGGACCGCAGAACACCACTATTGAACACAGAGCAGAGTTAAAAGGTTGTTGGTTGGATAGCAGATAATGCTTCCAGTCACTTTGCCACCACCACCACCTTGTCTTCCACCCGGTCAAGTCTCATTAGCCGTGAGTCTGGACCAGATATTCCTCACTCTGATCCTCATTCCTCCCACCATGCCGAGTGCCTCGCAAGAGCAGGCAGATCTGTGGCTGACAGCCCTGACCCTACAGCCAGGCATGGTCTTGTGTTACAATGGCCAGAACCTAATGGCGGCTCTGAAGCGAGGCAAACTCCCACACATACCATGCCTGGCAAATGTGCTCAACCTCGTGGTTCAGCGATTTCTGAAAACCTACCAGATCTGCCGGATCTGCTTGTCAAAGTACGCTGCGTGTGTGCCCATTTTAGAAATTCAGCTACAGCTTCCTCCGCTCTAGCCGTGCTTCAGCAACGTTTGCAGCTTCCAGCTCACCAACTGGTGTGTGATGTCCCTCAGCTGTGTATCCACCTTACTTCTGCACAACACAACTGATGGTCCCAACCCCATTTCTAAGGTAAGAAATCCCACTTATTAAACCTGACAGGGCACACCTGTGAAACGAAAACCATTTCCGGTGACTACCTCTTGAAGCTCATCAAGAGAATGCCAAGAGTGTGCAAAGCAGTCATCAAAGCAAAAGGTGGCTACTTTGAAGAACCTAGAATATAAGACATATTTTCAGTTGTTTCACACTTTTTTGTTAAGTATATAATTCCACATGTGTTAATTCATAGTTTTGATGCCTTCAGTGTGAATGTACAATTTTCAAAGTCATGAAAATACATATGACGCGCCCCTGGGCCTGTGTCGCGCTGCGGTGCGCACGCGGGAGCTTACCCGGAGCCGGATCCGTGGAGGGTTGTAATCTCGTGGCGGTGACCCGGTCCGTGCCCAGGGAGTCAAACTAGACGGCAGTCTATTAGTAGTAAATAGTTGATGACTACGCCACCCGTTGAGTGCAGCCAGGGAGCTGCTGCTGCAGGGCAGACCGCTGAGGCCGGTGGTAGGATTGTGCAGCGTGATAGTATAACCCCCAACGGGAGGGGTATGGCCTCAGGGCAGCCGACGTGGATGATGGGGGTAGCAGGAACCACTCAGAGACGGTACGGTGTAGTTCAGGGTCTTTACTGGTAACAACGACAGACCCTCCCGGAGTACTTGCTAGCAAACGGGGCCTGGTCAGTCTTTGAGCAGATGGGATCTCCCCTGGCCAGGCGTAGTTGTAGGCCTCCCAAACTGACTGTACTCTTCTGGCTACCTTGCTAGAAGCTGATGTAAGTAGCCCACGTCCCTGAGTGTACCGTGTGGTGCTCACCCGTATGGCCGGTGACTCGGGGCCTTCTAATGGCTTCCGCTCCACGATGGCGGTGCTGGTCCCACGTGTGTGACCGTGCCTTCGGGCTTCTGGGCCAGAGGACCTGAAATCCCCTGCCCGACGGATTCTGCTGCTGGGTAGGAGTTAGTCCCCACAGCCTCGGACTCCGGGTCCGGTAAAGAATCTTCTTAGTCAGGGCGAGCTCTGTAGCTGCCAGCCCCTGACTCCTTGTAACTCTGCTGTTTCCTATGCTGCTTCTCTTCTCCACTCTCCTTGTCTGACTCACCCTGCCTCAGCCCCGGGTTTATACAGGGGAAGTTCTTCCCCTCCCAAGACTGGGCAGGAGGTGTGGCATGCACAGGATCCCTGACCAAAGGACCTCCCACCTGCTCTCAGACATAACATTACATTACTGTGGAAAACCAGACCCCTGGGGTGCCACATTCCCCCCTAGTGAAATTTAGTACTCCGGGACTAAACACATTTAGAAAATCATAACAAGGCAAAAACATTAATAATACAATAAGAAAACATATAAAGATGGTTACGGCGTGTCCGCAACCGGGTGCAGTCTCTGAAGAAAGCAAGGTGTCCATTTCACCAACACAGGGAGACGTAACCAGGTAGGGGTCTGTCCTACCCCGAGTCCTTAACAGTCTCTAGTCCATCCTGGGTTACGCTCCAACTATGTACAAGGATTCCCGGTAAATCCACCAAGGATTCCCTAAAAATAACTAGAAACACAAAATTATATACAAGCAACAAGACACAGAAAAACATAAATAAAACAATTTACACACTTCAAATTCTCCAGCGTGCGGGTAACTGGCCTCTAGTGGCCCGAGTGGACCTACGGAGCTGACTGTCTGGCCCTGAACTACAGGGTGTAGGAACTGTCAAGGGTAAACTGGGCAGCTGTCTACCGGCTCTTTGTCTCACTAGGGGTACGGCAGGCTCACTATAAGCAGAGGGTTGATTCTCCTGTTCTGCTTGTGTGGAGTCTTCTGCCTCCTGGACCGGCTGTTCTTCCAGCTCTACCCGTTGCTCCGTAGGTTCTTGGGATGATGGTTGGAGGAAGGTGAGTACGGGTACCACAACTGCACCATTGACTTGAGTCCAAGACTGAGGGAAGTCCCCGAGCACGGTACTAACCATATCTTCCCTTTCTTCCACGGGTCGATGGTCTTCTTGTTCCTCTTCAGGGTTCCTCAGTTGTTCGGGACACTTCTTCAGGTGGTCCCGGGATACAATGGCTGTGGTTTCCCCTCCGTCTTTACTGATGGTACAGACCTTCGGGTTCTCGTGGCTTGAGGGCAGTACGGTGTACGGGTCCTTCTCCCACTGGTCGTCCAACTTGTGGAGCCGTCTCTTCCTCTTCAAGACCTGCTCTCCGGGTACCAGGGGAACAGCGGGAGCATACTGGTTGTAAGTTTTCTCTTGTCTTTCCCTAGCCTGACAGAGACTTCGCTCCACGCTCTCCTGTACTCTCCGGTACTGCTGCTGCCTCTCTGTGTCCCAGTCTGTTTCTGGTGAAGTGTCCTCGGGGGTCAGGACTCCCATTTCCAGGTCAACAGGTAACTTACCAGGTCTTGCCCTCATTAGGTAAGCCGGGGTACAGTTGGTGGAACCTACCGGGATGTGGTTGTATAGGTCCACCAGGTCGGGCAACTTTTCAGGCCACAGACTGCGTTCTTCCAGGGGCAACGTTTTTAGAAGATCCATTACCACCTGGTTCATTTTTTCACAAAGTCCATTAGTCTGCGGATGGTAGGGTGTCGTCCTTATCTTCCGGCAGCCATACAGATTGCAGAATTCCTGAAAGACCTCCGCTTCAAAGGCAGGTCCCTGGTCCGTCAGCACCTGGTCCGGGTACCCGTGTGGACGGCAGAAGTGCTGCTGGAAGGCTCTAGCTGCTGTTTGAGCCGTTAAGTCCTTGACGGGGACGACAACCAAGAACCGGGAGTAATGATCCACGATGGTTAACGCGTAGACGTAGCCACTTCTGCTTGGGGTCAGTTTTACATGATCCAAGGCTACCAGTTCCAACGGTTGCCGGGTGACGATGGACTGCAGGGAAGTCTTCTGGCTGGCTCGGTCCTTCCTTCTCAGGTTGCACGGGCCACAATCTCTGCACCACTTCTCGATGGTTCCCCTCATGCCTACCCAGTGGAACCGCTCGCGCAGCAGGAACTCCAGCTTTTTCCACCCGAAGTGTCCAGCTCCGTCGTGGTATGCCTCCATCACCATGGCTGCGTCTCTTCGTGGCACCACTACTTGCCAGAGTAGTTCATGCGTCCGGGAGTTGACCATTCTGCGGCACAACTTCCCCTTGTAAAGGAATAGTCGACTCTTCTCCGCCCATAGTTGTTTGGCTTCCTCCGGAGCGTCTGGTTCAAGGCGAGCCTCCGGCCGAGTCAGCATTTCCTTCACTAGTCGGACGGCAGGGTCGCTGTCTTGCGTTTCCGCCCAGTTGTAGTGGGGTAAGGGGTTCAACGTAGCAGCCTGCTTACCCCTTACCCGGTGGGAATACTGGATAGTCCCATGACGGTGGAACGCAGGGAGTTCAACTTCTTCCAGTCCCTCCGGATCTTCTCCTTCGTCCGGCAGGTTGGGCATCCTGGACAGGGCATCCGCGTTAGTATTGGAGCGTCCTGCCCGGTATTTGATTGTGAACTCGTAGTTGGACAGACGGGCCATCCACCTCTGCTCCAGGGCACCGAGTCTTGCCGTGTCCAGGTGTATCAACGGGTTGTTATCCGTGTATACGGTGAACCGGGAAGAAGCGAGGTAATGCCTAAAGCGCTCGGTGACTGCCCATACCACGGCCAGGAACTCTAGCTTAAATGAACTGTAATTCTCGGGGTTCCTTTCGGTGGGTCGCAGTTTTCGGCTGGCATAGGAGATCACTCGTTCTCTCCCCTGCTGAATCTGGGATAGTACGGCTCCTAGCCCGATGTTACTGGCGTCGGTGTAGAGGATGAAGGGCTGGCTATAGTCTGGGTACGCCAAGATTTCATCCCCCGTGAGGGCCATCTTCAGCTGGCGGAAGGACTCTTCTTCTGGCTCTTCCCATTTGAAGGGCGGCTTCTGGTTCTTGGCCTTCCGGGACTGGCCTATCAGGAGGTCCTGCATAGGTGCTGCCTTTTTGGTGAAACCGGGAATAAACCTTCGGTAGTAGCCTACCAACCCGAGGAACTGCCGCACTTCTTTTACGCTGGAGGGGCTTGGCCATCCCTTAATTGCGGTGATCTTATCGGGGTCGGGAGCCACTCCGTCAGCGCTCACCACGTGTCCCAGGTACTGCACCTTTGGTTTCAGGAGGTGACACTTGGAGGGTTTCACCTTTAGGCCGTAACTCGCCAGAGCCTCGAACACTTCCGCCAGGTGTTTCAGGTGGTCCTCATACGTCTTGGAATATACGATGACATCGTCCAGGTACAACAGGACCGTCTCGAAGTTTCTGTGGCCCAGACAACACTCCATTAGGCGTTGGAAGGTTCCTGGTGCGTTGCAGAGTCCGAACGGCATGCAGGTGAACTCGCTAAGTCCCATCGGGGTGGTGAATGCGGTCTTCTCCCGGTCCGCCTCTGCTACAGGAACCTGCCAGTACCCGCTAGTGAGATCCAAGGTAGAGAAGAAGTTAGCAGATCTTAAAGCAGCCAATGACTCCTCTATCCTTGGTAAGGGGTACGCATCCTTGTGTGTGATACGGTTGATTTTCCGGTAATCTACACACATCCTCATGGTGTTGTCTTTCTTTTTGACTAAAACTAATGGGGCTGCCCAGGGGCTACAACTATCCCGGATTACCCCAGCCTCCTTCATATCTCTAAGCATCCCCTTGGCGTGTTGGTAATGTGCAGGGGGTACGGGTCGATACCTCTCTTTTATGGGAGGATGATCTCCCGTGGGGATGCGATGTTCTACCCCCTTGACTCGCCCGAAGTCTAACGGGTGTTTACTAAACACTCTCTCATACTCTTGAACCACCCGATAGACTCCTTGTTTCTGATGTGAGGGAGTGGAGTCAGTACCCAAATGTAGTTGCTGACACCAGTCCTCCATGTCTTTCTTAGAGCCGTTACCTTCCTCCGGGTGAGATGGAGGCAAGGGTTCCACAGATTGTATAGAACTTTGATTAGTGGTATATAATTTGGCTAGCGTGGCATACCGGGGCAGGTACACTTCCCTCTCCCCGATATTTATTATGCGAATGGGCACCCTCCCATGGCGTACATTGACCACCCCCCGTGCTGTCAAAATGGTGGGCCTACTGTCTGAGTAAACTGGTTCTACCATTGCCTGGTAATCTCTACCTCTCAGACCAATAGCTGCCCGGCACCAAATCATCATTTCACTTTTTGGGGGCATGGCAATAGGAAAAGGGTCACACATTCTTACGCTACCAATCTCACCGCCGGAGAGTTCCACTTGTTGCCGTTGCATCAGTGCCCGGATCTCTTTCTGGAGCACCCGCTGCTCGCCGGAGCTGGCATTCTTGGCAACCTGCTGTAAAAGGAAAATCACCTCTGCAAGACAATTTTCAATTACATTAGTTCCTAGAGTTATTTTTGGGTGACTCTCATGTTTATCGATATCTACAATGATCAGTCCCTGTGCGGCCAGTTCGACTCTACCAATTTTGATGGTCACCTCTTTAAATCCGATCTGTGGCACGGGCTGACCATTGCTGGCGATGATACTCAAGTCGTCGTCGGGGTAGCGGGTAATATCCGAGTCATTCCAGTACTGCTTGAAGAGCACGTACGGGATGGTGGTGACCTGTGACCCGGTGTCCAGTAGGGCACTCATGGGAATGCCATCCAGTACCACAGGCAAGACTGGACGTCCTCCCACATATCTGTCGCGCCAGTTCGATGGGCCTGGTGATCTTTTTCCTGGGGGTTGGCCCTCTACCCCAGGTTGTGCCCGTTTAAAGAACAGTACCTTGCCATATGTCCGGGTTGATTGCAGCGGCGGTAGATGGGTCGTCCATCCTCACTGTATCGGTCACTGGGTCTTCCTCTGGCCGGTGGGGTCCTCCTTGGTCGACGCCACGGGATGTCCTCCGGTCCGGATGCCAGCTGGATCTTCCCTGGGGTGGAAACCTGTAAAGACTGCACAGTTCGGGTTAGCGCAGCAACGCTCTTAGCTAGCTCTTGGACCTGATGGTGTAGGTCTGGAGCCGGGTCATTGTCCAAAGCCTGCGCATCAGCTCCCACAGGCCCTGCTGACAAGGGCGCCGCCTCCTGGTAGTAAGTGGTAGTGGGGCGTCTGTGGGTCACAACGCCACCTGGTGCCGGTTCTCGGAGCACCCGGATGGCTCTGTCCTTGAACTGTGCAAAGTCCAGATGGGGATCCTGTAAGGCCATTGCCCGCAACTGGGTTCGGTGGGCATTGCAATATAAACCCTCTATAAATTGTTCAGTCAACAGCCTGTCCTCGTTTCCCACCCCATCAGGGTCGGTCTGCTTTATGGCCCTCAGGGCCTCTTGTAGGTTTAGTGCATAGTCCCTTATACTCTCATGCGCTCGCTGCTTGCACCCGTAGAATCTAAGCTTAATCTCGGCTGAGGTGCGGGTATCAAAGGTGTCCTTCAGCCGGGTTAGTATCCCTGCGACAGTCTTCCTCCCAGGTGGCCAGGATTTTACTTCCCTTTTGGCTGCCCCGGTTAGTTGGGCCACCAGGATGCTCACTTTTTGCTCTTCTGTGAGGGGGTACACCTGGAAGAGGCTATCCAGCTTTTCTCTAAAGTCATGCAGGGTATGTGACTCCCCTGAGTACTGGGGTAGCCAAGCTGCTCCCGGGATATAGGGCATGGTGAAGGGCATAACTGCAGCAGCGGTAGCGCTGGCGGGGGTTGAGGCAGTGAAGCTCTCCTCCGTATCCGACATCTTCCTCCCCCCTAGTGGACCGTGGCCTACCTTGCGATGATCCTCTTCCGTAGGCCGCGGCTCCGCAGTGGATCGTCAGGGTTGAGGACCTTCCGTCGCGCTCCTGTGACGTCGGCGTCTGCTGGGCTCCTTCCAGGACCTTACGCAACGTCCGGACGTGAGGCGGGGCTTCAGTTCTCGCGCGCTTTCGGAGTCCACGCCCCTCTTCTTCCCGCGCGGCGTCCTCAAGATGGCGTCCAATGGCGGGAAAACTCCACGGATGGCGGGAAGAAGGTCGAAGATGGCGCCGGATGGCGGGAAACCTTCACCACTGGTAAGTTTGAACAGTCTTTGCTTTTCAGGCACGCAGTACCCGGTGGTTGCGGGCACGAAATCCTGCCGACTACGCCAAAGTTGACGCGCCCCTGGGCCTGTGTCGCGCTGCGGTGCGCACGCGGGAGCTTACCCGGAGCCGGATCCGTGGAGGGTTGTAATCTCGTGGCGGTGACCCGGTCCGTGCCCAGGGAGTCAAACTAGACGGCAGTCTATTAGTAGTAAATAGTTGATGACTACGCCACCCGTTGAGTGCAGCCAGGGAGCTGCTGCTGCAGGGCAGACCGCTGAGGCCGGTGGTAGGATTGTGCAGCGTGATAGTATAACCCCCAACGGGAGGGGTATGGCCTCAGGGCAGCCGACGTGGATGATGGGGGTAGCAGGAACCACTCAGAGACGGTACGGTGTAGTTCAGGGTCTTTACTGGTAACAACGACAGACCCTCCCGGAGTACTTGCTAGCAAACGGGGCCTGGTCAGTCTTTGAGCAGATGGGATCTCCCCTGGCCAGGCGTAGTTGTAGGCCTCCCAAACTGACTGTACTCTTCTGGCTACCTTGCTAGAAGCTGATGTAAGTAGCCCACGTCCCTGAGTGTACCGTGTGGTGCTCACCCGTATGGCCGGTGACTCGGGGCCTTCTAATGGCTTCCGCTCCACGATGGCGGTGCTGGTCCCACGCGTGTGACCGTGCCTTCGGGCTTCTGGGCCAGAGGACCTGAAATCCCCTGCCCGACGGATTCTGCTGCTGGGTAGGAGTTAGTCCCCACAGCCTCGGACTCCGGGTCCGGTAAAGAATCTTCTTAGTCAGGGCGAGCTCTGTAGCTGCCAGCCCCTGACTCCTTGTAACTCTGCTGTTTCCTATGCTGCTTCTCTTCTCCACTCTCCTTGTCTGACTCACCCTGCCTCAGCCCCGGGTTTATACAGGGGAAGTTCTTCCCCTCCCAAGACTGGGCAGGAGGTGTGGCATGCACAGGATCCCTGACCAAAGGACCTCCCACCTGCTCTCAGACATAACATTACATTACTGTGGAAAACCAGACCCCTGGGGTGCCACACATAAAAATCTTTAAATGAAAAGGTGAGTCCAAACTTTTGGTCTGTACTGTATATATATATATATATATATATATTGCTGTGGATGTGGAATACCCATACCTAACTAATAAACTGCCAATTCTCTCCCTAGCTCAGCAGCATTTCTCCCTACTCTGGCTGTTTGAACGTTACACTGTGACGAGCATAGGGTCACCGGGTCTGATACAGCCAATCACTGTAATGCCACAACCAACATGACTGCGACTTTACAGTAAGTGGCAGGCAACCATGGCATGTTTATTCACTGTTACGACAGTGCCAATCATCCGAGACGTGGACTCCTGCTCCCGCCCGAGCATCCCGAAAGTACTCGTCGAGAGCTGAGTATCTCGAGCAGTGATATGCTTTGGCGAGTACATGGCAGAAGCGAGCACACTCGCTCATCACTATTGAATAGCTGTTTAGGGTTGTGAGACAGGGAGAATATGAGAAATGAGATGTATGTTTGCTTTCCTGCAGTGAGTGTGGACTTGATAGTAGTGAGGGACTGTTTGAATGCGATGAAGTGCTCTTTGAAGTGGGATCATTTCCATCTCCGCTCAGCAACTCTGGAAGCCCATATCAGTTCTTTAGTCAGACTGGTGTGCCAGGGTTGCCTGTCGATTGTTCGAGCTTTGATATGTGTTAGAGGGGAGGGGGCAATTAGAGAGCTGCAGCTATTGTGGTGTTATATAAAGCGGCAGCAGCATCTGCATTGCATAAGGAACTTATGTCTGTAAGAGGGAGAAAGGATTCAAAAAGTGAGTGTAGATCAAAGTGTTTAAGATTTCTGCGAGGGTATGAAGGATGGTGGAGTCAAGGTTGTGGACCTTGAGAGGAGAGGAAAGAGAATGTAAGTAGGTTGTGGTCAGAAATAGAGAGGGGTGAGTTACAGAGGTTACATGGGGAACAGAGGCGGGTGAAGATGAGGTCCAGAGTGTGGCCATCTTTGTGATTGGCTGCAGCAGACCATTGAGTGAGGATAAAAGAGGAAGTGAGAGATAGAAGCTTAGAGACCGATAAGTGAAAGTGTCAATTGGGATGTTGAGGTCGCCCATGATGATATTGGGAATGTCAGTGAAAAGGAAATGAAGCAACCAGGTGGTGAAGTGGACGAAGAAGGTGGCGGCTGACCCTGGGGGGTGTTAAATGACAGCCAGTTGGAGGTTGGTGGGGGAGTAGATGTGCACACAGTGCACCTCAAAAGAGGGGATGGTAAGGGAGGATGGCAGTGGAATTGGGGTGTAGGAGCAGATATCTAACTGGAGAAAACCAACTCCTCCGCCATGCTTACCAATGGAGTGGGGTGTGTGAGAAAGATGGAATCCACCGTACAAAAGTGCAGCTGGAGAGGCTGTGTCAGAGGGGGTGAGCCAGGTTTTGGTGTTGCAGAGGAAGGAAAGTTTGTTAGTAATGAAAACATCATGGATGTATGAAAGTTTGTTCCAGACAGAGCGAGCATTTCATGGGGCTCCTGTAAGTGGGACTGGGGAAGCAGGGCTGGATAAAAGGGCATAAGCTTAGAAGGGTTATGGAAATTTGTGGTAGATCGTGGGTAGGAGGTAGAAGTGACTGTAGGGATATGGTGAGGAGGACCAGGATTTTTGGAGATATCGCCAGCAGTGAGGAGGAGCAGAGAAAGTGTTAGCAGGTGGGAGCAAGAGAGGGCATGAGGTGGCTGTCTGTTTTTGGAGACACAGGATTGAATGGTGAGGAATAGTTCTGAGGAGGAGATGAGATGGATGGGGAGGATTGAGGGAGAGATGACCAGTTCCTTACTAGGTGTAGGGATTGGGGGTGGTTGTAAAAAGTGAAGGATTAAGGGGTGAGAGTGAAAACAAAGACAAACATTGTTTACAATGTCCAAGTATCTAGTTACCTTCAGTTCCCTTCTGATATAATTCATAATTCTACACTTAAGCAATGAGACACTTAAGATGGTGGACGCAGGCAAAAGTCTATGCAGAAAAGTAACTCACAATATATTTGCTACAGAATGCATTGAAGTGTGAACCAGAGGGGAGTGGTCTGTGCTCATCTTGATCAGTTGATTAAGGCTGAGCCACATGCTGGATATTCAGGGCAGAATAAACAAGAAGGTCAGAAATAAAAGTGGGAAAGTGGAGGTAGAGCAGTGGTTAGTTGAAGAACATACCAAGTGAATGCAAGGAGCAGAGGTAGAGAAAATCACAGGATGGAAAAGCTGGGTGACATACAGTATATATATATTCCTTTTGCTGTTACTAGTAAGGGTTAATAGTTTCATAGGTTCTAGGGCATTTTAACTCCATTCCCTTTGGCTTTCTCCCAGGGTGTTGCTTTCTCTATAAATTTTGTTTTTCCGGATACACTTTGTCATGACTAAGAGCTTGTTGCTTAAAATGCGTAAATCCTGTATCTCTCCTTTTTTCTCCTTTTCATTTTTCATTTTTAATTCTTCCTCAGTTTTAATGTTCTAATAAATGTGATGTTTTAACCCCTTTACCCCCGAGGGTGGTTTGCACGTTAATGACCGGGCCAATTTTTACAATTCTGATCAGTGTCATTTTATAAGGTAATAAAACTGGAACGCTTCAACAGATCCCCCTGATTCTGAGATTGTATTTTCGTGACATATTGTACTTCCTGATAGTGGTAAAATTTATTCGATATGACTTGCGTTTATTTGTGAAAAAAATCTGAAATTTGGCGAAAATTTTTAAAATTTCGCAATTTTCAAACTTTGAATTTTTATGCCCTTAAATCAGAGAGATATGTCACACAAAATAGTTAATAAATAACATTTCCCACATGTCTACTTTACATCAGCACAATTTTGGAACCAAAATTATTTTTTTGCTAGTAAGTTATAAGGGTTAAAAGTTGACCAGCAATTTCAAATTTTTCCAACAAAATTTACAAAACCATTTTTTTAGGGACCAAAGTAAGTTTGAGGGGCCTTTATGACAAAAAATACCCAAAAGTGACATCATTCTAAAAATTGCACCCCTCAAGGTGCTGTAAACCACATTCAAGAAGTTTATTAACCCTTCAGGTGCTTCACAGGAATTTTTGGAATATGGAAGAAAACAGTGGACATTTTTTTTTCACAAAAATTTTGTTTTGGACTCAAATTTTTGCAAGGGTAACAGGAAGAAAATTACTCCAAAATTTGTTGCGCAATTTCTTCTGAGCACGCTGATACCCCATATGTGGGTGAAAACCACTGTTTGGGCGCACAGCAGGGCTTGAAAGGGAAGGAGCGCCATTTGACTTTTTAAATGTAACATTTTTTTGAACACCAGCAGACACCATGTCGCGTGTGGGGAGTTCCTGATGTGCCTACACAATGGAAACCCTCACAAGTGACACTATTTTGGAAACTAGAACCCTTAGGAAACTTATCTAGATGTGTGGTGAGCAGCTTGAACCCCCAGATGCTTCACAGAAGTTTATAACATTGAGCTGTAAAAATAAATTTATCACATTTTTCCCATAAAAAAAATTTCAGCTACAAATTTTGCATTTTCATAAGGGTAACAGGAGAAATTGCACCAAATCATTTGTGGTGCAATTTCTAAGTAAGCCCTTGATGTGACTTTGCTTGGCTGGTTTGATGGTGCCATGTTAAATGCGTAGGAAACCTTTGCAGGTGTTTTTTGTTAATTATTCTAATTTACTGAGATGACTTTTGTGTTTCCATTGGCTGTAAGCCATAATCATCAACATTAACAGAAATAAACACGTGAAATAGATCACTCTGTTTGTAATGACTTTATATAATATAGGAGCTTCACTTTTTGTATTGAAGAACTGAAATAAATTTACTTTTTGATGATATTCTAATTTTGTGAGAAGCACCTGTATATTGATCTACTGATCATTAATGTTTGCATTAGGATCTGTGGAATTGGACTCTACCTGATGGATATTTACAATACCTTCGACCATATATGTGTGATCATAGGCCAGATTGCTCTCATTATAATATGTGCGGCGCCGCAGCACATACCGGCAGTCAGAGGCGGGGGGGCCCCCGGACCACTCCCCCAAGCAGCAGCGCACGGCCGCTACTTCTTCTTCACCTGTTAACTTCCCTGTGTGCTGGCCCGCCGCGTCACAGCTAGGAGACACAGCCCTGTGTGCGGCCGTGTCTGCTAGTGTGACGTCACGCAGTGCACGCTCTGCACTGCTACTTACCACCAGAGAGGAGCTGGACGACTGGAGCTGGGGGATGATGTGTGTGTATGTTATTGTGTGTGAGTGTGAGTGTGTGTGTGAGTGATTGAGTGAGTGTGTGTGTGCAGACAAATATCATTGTGTGATGTCTGTTTATATGTATTTTTGTGTTTCAAATGTGTTTATGCGTGTATGTATATGTCTGTATATGTTTGTGCGTGTGCGCGACTGCGTGCAGCCTCCCGCTGTGTATAGATGGCGCCGTGCAGCCTCCTGCTGTGTATAGATGGCACCGTGCGGATTCCTGCTGTGTATAGATGACTACGTGCGGCCTCCTGCTGTGTATAGATGGCTATGTGCGGCCCCCTGCTGTGTATTGATGGCTATGTGCGGCCTCCCACTGTGTATAGATGGCTACGTGCGGCCTCCAGCTGTGTATAGATGGCTACTGCGGCCTCCTGCTGTGTATCGATGGCTACGTGCGGCCTCCTGCTGTGTATAGATGGCTATGTGCGGCTTCCTGCTGTGTATAGATGGCTACATGCAGCCTCCTGCTGTGTATAGATGGCTCTGTGCAGGCTCCAGTTGTGTATAGATGACTACATGCGGCCTCCTGCTGTGTATAGATGGCTACGTGCGGCCTCCTGCTGTGTATAGATGGCTACGTGCAGCCTCCTGCTGTGTATAGATGGCTACCTGTGCTCAATATTGAGTCATACAATTAATGTAAGGCTATGTGCCCATGATGCAGAAATGCTCCGGATTTTTTTTGAGCGTTTCTGCATCTCCCTGGCAGAAAAAACGCATGCGGATTGTACATGCGTTTTTCCTGCCAGGGACATGCAGAAGTGAAGCGTTCTTCACATGCATTTCCGCATGCGGGTTGTGATTTTAGCATCACTTGGAAAGTGCTTGACAACTTGGTCACACTATATAAATGCATGCAACCAGCATGTATTTATATAGTGTGACCGTAAAAGAATGGTAAAAAATAAAAAATATATACTTACCTTCTGATGGCCTGCCGACGTCAGCGGTCGCGTGACTCGTCACATGACTAAATGACGTCACGGCAGGTCCTTTTCAGACAATCGCGAGCTGCTGGCCAGCCAGGACGCATCGGATAAAGACACCGGGTGCCATCAGAAGGTAAATATAACATTTATTTTTTATTTTATTATTTTTTTACAGGTTCTATGGTACCCGGGTCTGGAGGAGAGTCTCCTCTTCTCCAAACCCGGGTACCATCCGCACATTGAAAAGCATGGATTCTGCATGTACAGATGCAGTGATGCGGATTCCATGCGTTCCAATGCAAGTCAATGGCGGAGAAAACACTGCGCTTCCGCAAAATAATTGGTAATGCTGCGGATTTTTCCGCAATGATAATCCGCAGCGGAGATTTCTGCAGCATGTGCACAGCACATGCGGATTATCATTGGGGAACATGGCAGACCTTCCACCAAGCATTTTTTAAGTGTTTCTGCAGCGGAATTGCCACTGCGGAAACGCTTAAAAAACGCATCGTGGGCACACAGCCTAAAAAAAAAGGGTGCCAGTCACACAGATATGTGTGATGCAGTGTCTGGCTTGCAGCCTATTGATGATGCCCATACTATTAGATCAGGGGGGCTGCCCAGCACTATAATACGTGCACCCACACGGGACAGACGCCCCAATTCACCCAGCCAACACTAAAGAGACCTGGGTGCATCCTGCATAAAAATGTGCAAAAAAGATGAAAAATGGTGTATAAGATAAATACACCACATGGGGTATTAGTCGATATTTTGGCCAAAATAGGTAAGCTCGCAACCCAGTGTCAAGGGTCCTCATACTTGCGAGTCCTAACACTAAACATTAAAGGAGTTAACATTAGACATCATTTCAAAAAGCATCACAGCAAAAGATAATACCTTATCAACACCAGGCCAGATTAACAATGCACTTCAGGATGCAGCAAGCCTCCATGATAAAGGCGGGGGCAGCACATGTACAGGATACTGATGCAAACAGCCACTCACTAACCTACCAATTCATGGAGGGGGTGGCTGTGTAGTATTATAATGCCCACCGATAGAGTATGCTTAGCGCCATCCCCCGTATAGCAGCAACCACCAACAGACAATACCATCTAGCAACAACCACCAACAACCACCACCAGCCAATACCATCTGGCAAAAACCACCATTACCAGCCAATACCATCTGGCAACAACTACCGGTGCCAATAACATCTGGCAACAACTAAAACCACTGGCCAATAGCATCTAGCAACAACCACCACCACCAGTCAATACCATCTGGCAACAGCCAATACCATGAGCCAATACCATCTGGCAACAACCACCACGAGCTGCCTCCAGCCCCTGTTGGTGTGTGGCCTCCAGCCCTTGTGTGTTGGCGTGTGGCCTCCAGCCATAGTGTGTTTGGGTGAGGCATGCATCCACTGTGTGTTGGTGGCCTCTTTGCTGGTGTGTTGACTCCAGCCACTCTTTGTTGGTGTGTGGATTCCAGCTCATTTGTGTTTTGGCTCTCAGCTCAGCCTGTTTGTGTTGGTGTGTGGCTTCCAGCCCAGCCCCTGTGTGTGTGGCCTGCAGCCCCCATATAGCAACAACTACCAGCAGCTAATACCAGTTCTGGCAACAGCAACCACCACCAGCCAATACCATCTGGCAACAACAATCACCACCAGCCAATACCATCTGGCAACAACAACCAACACCATCCAATACCATCTGGCAACAACAACCACCATCAATGCCTAGGTACCATCTGGCAACAACCACCACCAGCCAATACCATCTGGCAACAACCACCACCACCAACCAATATCATCTGGCAACAACCACCACCACCAGCCAATATCATCTGGCAACAACCACCACCACCAGCCATTATAATCTGGCAACAACAACCACCACCATCCAATACCATCTGGCAACAACAACCACCACCAGCCAATACCATCTGGCAACAACCACCACCAGCCAATACCATCTGTCAATAACCACTACCATCAGCGGTCTCCAGCTGCTGTTGGTGTGTGGGCTCCAGCCCCTGTGTGCTGGTGTGTGGCCACAAGCCACTGTGTGCTGGTGTGTGGCCACAAGCCACTATGTGCTGCTGTGTAGCTAGCGTACAGCCTCTTTGTGCTGGCATGTGGTCTCTCAGCCCGTTTGTTGGTGTGTGGCGTCCAGCCCCTCTAGATGTTAATGTGTGACCTCCAGCATGTGTGGCTAAGCCTCCTTCCCTGCTCATAGCTGTGTAGGTGTGTGGTCTCGAACCCCTTTTTGTTGATGTGTGGCCTCCAGCCCCTGTGTGTTGGTGTGTGTTGCCTCCATCCCCCGTATAGCAATAACCACCAACAGACAATACCATCTAGTAACAACCACCAATAACCACCACCAGCCAATACCATCTGGCAAAAACTACCACCTCCAGCCAATGCCATCTGGCAACAACCACCTGTGCCAATAGTATATGGCAACAACTAAAACCACCGGCCAGTAGCATTTGACAATAACCACCACCGCCAGTCAATAGCATCTGGCAACAGCCAACACCATGAGCCACTACCATCTAGCAACAACCACCAACAGCCAATACTATCTGGCAACAACAATCATTAGCCAATACCATCTGGCAACAACCACCACCAGCTGCCTCCAGCCCCTGTTGGTGTGTGGCCTCCAGCCCTAGTGTGTTTGTGTGAGGCCTGCATCCCCTGTGTGTTGGTGGCCTCTTTGTTGGTGTGTGGACTCCAGCCGCTCTCTGTTGGTGTGTGGATTCCAGCCCATTTGTGTTGTGGCTTTCAACTCAGCCTCTTTGTGTTGGTGTGTGGCCTCCAGCCCAGCCCCTGTGTGTGTGGCCTGCAGCCCCGTATAGCAACAACCACCAGAAGCTAATACCAGTTCTGGCAACAGCAACCACCTCCAGCCAATACCATCTGGCAACAACAATCACCACCAGCCAATATCATCTGGCAACAACAACCACCATCGATGCCTATACCATCTGGCAACAGCCACCACCACCATCAGCCAATACCATCTGGCAACAACTACCACAAGCCAATAGCATCTGGCAACAACCTCCAGCCAATAGCATCTGCAACAACTACCACCACCAAACAATATCATCTGGCAACACTACCACCACCCAATACCATCTGACAACAACCATCAGGACACAGGGGCACAGGGGCTGGAGGCTAGTTCTTATTTTCAGATGGTATTTGCTGGTGGTGGTTGTTGTCAGATGGTATTGGCTGGTAGTGGTTGTTGTTGCCAGATGGTTGGTATTGGCTGATGGTGGTTGCTGTTGCCAGATGGAATAATATTAGCTGGTGGTTGTTGCTATACGGGGGCTGGAGGCCACACACCAACACCCATGGGCTGGAGGCCACACACAAACTAAGAGGGGCTCGAGACCATACACCCACACAGCTAAGGGCTGGGCAGGAGGACTCATATGCTGGAGGCCACACATGTATAACAAGTGGGGATGAGAGTCCACACAGAGGCTGTAGGCTACACAGCAACACAAAGTGGCTTCAACACACAGTGAATGAAGCCATTGGTGTGTCTTCCAGCCCCTGTGTGTTGGTGTGTGGCCACCAGGCCCTGTGTGTTGGTGACTGGAATCCACACACCAATAAAGAGGGGCTGGAGGCCACACCAACACATGTCAACTGGAGCTGGAGGCCGCTGGTGGTGGTGGTTGTTGACAGATGATACTGGCTGGTGGTGGTTGTTGACAGATGGTACTGGCTGGTGGTGGCTGTTGCCAGATGGTACAGGCTCGTGGTGGTTGTTGCCAGATGGTGGTGGTTGTTGCCAGATGGTACAGGCTCGTAGTGGTTGTTGCCAGATGGTGGTGGTTGTTGCCAGATGCTACTGGCTGGTGATTGTTGCCAGATGGTATTGGCTGGTGGTGTTGGTTGTTGCCAGATGCTAATGGCTGGTCGGTGGTTGTTGCCAGATGCTATTGACGTTGGCGTGTGGCCTCCAGCCCTAGTGTGATTGTGTGTGGCCTCTAACCCCTATGTATAGGGGTGTGTTGGTGTGTGGCCTCCAGACCCTCTTTATTGGTGTGTGGACTCCAGCTGCTCTTTGTTGGTGTGTGGATTCCAGCACACACACACACCAACAAATAGGGGCTGGAGGACACATCAACACCGAGGACCCCTGTGTCTACGTAGGTAGGTGTGTGAGCTTCCCCTGTGTGCTGGTGTGTGGACTCTCAGCCACTGTTAATTGGTGTGTGGCCTCTAACCCCTCTATGTTAATGTGTGGCCTCTAGCAAATGTGTTTTGATGTGTGACCTCAAGCATGTATGACCTCTGTGTAGGTGGCCCTTTGTTGATGTGTGTGGCCTCCAACCCCCATATAGCAACAAACACCACCAGCTAATACCATCTGGCAACAGTAACCACCATCCGGCATCAACAGAAACCACAGGCCAATAACATCTGGCAACAACCACCACCGCCAGTCAATACTATCTGGCAACAACCGACACCACCAGCTAATACCATCTGGCAACAACAACCAACAGTCAATACCATCTGGCAAGAACCACCATCAGCCAACCATCTGGCAGCAACCCACACCAGCTGCAGCCCCTGTGTGTTGGCGTGTGGCCTTCAGCCCTAATGTGTTTGTGTGAGGCTTGAATAGCCTGTGTGATGGGGTGAGGCCTGCAACCCCTGTATGTTGACGTGTGTAGCCGTCCGCCCCTCTTTGTTGGAATTTGGCCTTCAGACATGTATGTTGGTGTGTGACCTCCATCCCCAGGGTGTGTTTGAGTGTCGCCTCCAGCCCAGCCGCTGTGTGTTGGTGTGTGGTCACCAGCCACCGTATAGCAACAACCACCAGCAGCTAATACCATCTGGCAACAGCAGCCACCACCAGCCAATACCATCTGGCAACAACAACTACCAGCCAATATCATCTGGCAACAATAACCACCACCAGCCAATACCATCTGGTAACAACAACAACCAGCATGATTGCAATACCATCTGGTAACAACAACCACCACCAGCCAATACAATCTGTCAACAACTACCACCATCCAATACTATCTGGCAACAACCACCACAACAAGCCAATAAATACCATCTGGCAACAAACACCACCACCAGCTAAAAGCATCTAACAACAACCACCACCACTAGCCAATACACCACCACCAGTCAATAGCATCTGGCAACAACCACCACCAGCCAATAGAATCTGGCAACAACCACCAATAGCCAATAACATCTGGCAATAACCACCACCACCACCAGTGGCCTCCATCCCCTGTTGGTGTGTGGCTTCCAGCCACTGTGTTTTGGTGTGTTGTCTCCATTCCCTGTGTGTTGTTGGGTGAACTCCAGCCTGGGTATGCAGATGTGTGAACTTCAACACCTGTCCTGTGTGTTGGTGTGTGACCTACATGCAGCCCAGCCCCAGCGTTGGAATGTGAACTCCAGCCCAGATCCTTAGTGTGTGGCCTCCAGCCCCTCTATGTTGGTGTGTGGCCCCATATAGCAACAACCACCAGCTAATACCATCAGGCAACAGCAACCACCACCACCCAATACCATCTGGCAACAACAAACACCGGTGATCCAATGCCATCTGGCAACAACCCCCACCAACAGCCAATACCATCTGGCAACCAACACAACCACCAGTCAATGCCGTCTGGCAACAACCAACACCACCAGCCAATACTATGTGGCAACAACCACCAGGTACAGCCAATACTATTTAGCAACAACCAACACCACCAGCCAATACCATCTGGCAAAAACAACCACCACCACCATCCAATACCATCTGGCCACAACCACCACCACCAACAACCAATAGCATCTGGCAACAACCACCACCACCAGCCAATACCATCTGGCAACACATGTGGCAATAACAAAAACCACCAGCCATCTGGCAACAACCACAACCACAAGCCAATAGCATCTGGCAACAACCAAAACCACCGGCCAACAGCATCTGGCAACAAGCCAATACAATCTGGCAACAACCACCACCAGCTGCCTCCAGCCCCTGTTGGTGTGTGACGTGTGGTCTCCAGCCCTAGTGTGTTTGTGTGAGGCCTGCATCTGGTGTGAGGCCTGCATGTTGGTGTGTGGCCTCCATCCACTGTGTGTAGGTGTGTGGCTTCCAGCTCAGCCTCTTTGTGTTGGTATGTAGCCTCTAGCCAAGCCCCTGGGTGCTGGTGTGTGGTCTTCAGCCCCCGTATAACAACAGCCACCACCAGCTAATACCATCTAGCAACAGCAAAAACCACCAGCCAATTCCATCTTGCAACAACAACCACCACCAGCCAATACCATCTGGTAACAACAACCTCCACCAGCCAACAACCATATGGCAATAATCATCTCCATGAGCCAATACCATCTGGCAATAATCACCACTACCAGCTAAAAGCATCTGACAACAACCACCACTATCAGCCAATACCTTCTGGCATCAACCACCACCAACAAACGTCAATATCATCTGGCAACAACCACCACCAGCCAATAGAATCTTGCAACAACTACTACTTGCCAACAGCATCTGGCTACAACCACCACCACCAGTCAATACCATCTAGCAACAACCAACACCTCCAACAAATAGCATTTGGCAACAACCTCCACCAGCCAATACCACCTGGCAATAATCACGACCAGGTAAATACCATCTGCAACAGTAACCACCACCAGCCAATACCATCTGGCAACAACAACAACCACCATCCAATACCATTTGGCAACAACCAACACCAGCTGCCTCCAGCCCCTGTAGGTGTGTGGCCTCCTGCCCCTGTGTGTTGGCGTGTGGCCTCCATCCCTAGTGTGTTGAGGCCAGCATCCCCTGTGTGCTGGTGTAAGGCCTGCATCCCCTGTATGTTGGTGTGTGGCCTCCAGCCCCTCTTTGTTGGTGTGTGGATTCCAGTCCATCTGTGTTGGTGTGTGGCCTTCAGACCTGTGTGTTGATGTGTGGACTCCAGCACCCTGTGTGATGGTGTGTGGCCTCCATCCCCTGTGTGTTGGTGTGTGGCTTCCAGCTCAGCCACTTTGTGTGGGCATGTAGCCTCCAGCCCAGCCCCTGTGTGTTGGTTGGTGTATGGTCTTCAGCCCTTTTGTTTTGGTGTGTGGCCTCCAGCACCTGTATAGCAACAACCACCACCAAATACCATTTGGCAACAGCAAAAACAACCACCAGCCTATAATACCATCTGGCAACAACAACCATCACTAGCCAATACCATCTGACAACAACCACCACCACCACCTAAAAACAACCACCCCCACCACCCAATACAATCTGGCAAAAACAACCACCACTATCAGCTAAAAGCATCTGGCAACAGCCACCACCGCCAACCAATACCATCTGGCATCAACCACCACCACTTATCAATACCATCTGGCAAGAACCACCACTACCAGCCAATAGCGTCTGGCAACAACCACAACTACTGGCCAATACCATCTAGCAACAACCAACACCACCAGCCAATAGCAATTGGCAACAACCACCACCAGCAAATACCATCGGGCAATAATCACCACCAGTTGAATACCATCTGGCAACAGCAACCACCACCAGCTAAATACCATCTGCAACAGCAAGCACCACCAGCCAATACCATCTGTCAACAACAACCACCATCAGTCAATACCATCTGGCAACAACAACCACCACTATCCAATACAATCTGACAACAACCCAAACCACCACCACCTGTCAACACTATCTGGCAACAACAAACACCACCAGCCAATACTATCTGTCAACAACCACCAACAGCCAATACCATCTGACAACGACCACCACCACCTAAAAACAACCACCTCCACCAGCCAATACCATCTGGCAACAACTACTGCTACCAGCTAAAAGCATCTGGCAACAACCACCACCAACCCGCCAATACCATCTGGCAGCAAACAACCACCACCATCTAATACCATCTGGCAACAACCACCACCATCAGCCAATACCATCTGGCAACAACCACCACCAGCCAATACTATCTGGCACCAACCATCAGGTACAGCCAATACTATCTAGTAGCAAACAACACCACCAGCCAATACCATCTGGCAACAACAACCACCACCATCCAATACCATCTGGCCACAACCACCACCACCACCACCAACCAATAGCATCTGGCAACAATCACCACCACCAGCCAATACCATCTGGCAACACATGTGGCAACAACAAAAAACACCAGCCATCTGGCAAACAACCGCAACCACAAGCCAATAGCATCTGGCAACAACCAAAACCACCGGCCAATAGCATCTGGCAACAAGCCAATACCATCTGGCAACAACCACCACCAGCTGCCTCCAGCCCCTGTTGGTGTGTGGCATGTGGCCTCCAGCCCTAGTGTGTTTGTGTGAGGCCTGCATCTGGTGTAAGGCCTGCATGTTGGTGTGTGGCCTTCATCCACTGTGTTTTGGTGTGTGGCTTCCAGCTCAGCCTCTTTGTGTTGGTATGTAGCCTCTAGCCCAGCCCCTGTGTGTTGGTGTGTGGTCTTCACCCCCCATATAACAACAGCCTCCACCGGCTAATACCATCCGGCAACAGCAAAAACCACCAGCCAATATCATCTTGCAACAACAACCACCACCAGCCAATATCATCTGGCAACAACAACCTCCACCAGCCAATAACCATCTGACAATGATCATCTCCAAGAGCCAATACTATCTGGCAATAATCACAACCACCAGCTAAAAGCATCTGACAACAACCACCACCATCAGCCAATATCTTCTGGCATTAACCACCACCAACACACGTCAATACCATCTGGCAACAACCACCATCACCACCAGCCAACAGTATCTGGCAACAACTACTACTGGCCATCAGCATCTGACTACAACCACCACCACCAGTCAATACCATCTAGCAACAACCAACACCTCCAGCCAATAGCATTTGGCAACAACCTCCACCAGCCAATACCACCTGGCAATAACCATGACCAGGTAAATACCATCTGCAACAGTAGACACCACCAGCCAATACCATCTGGCAACAACAACCACCACCAGCCAATACCATTTGGCAACAACCAACACCAGCTGCCTCCAGCCCCTGTAGGTGTGTGGCCTCCAGCCCCTGTGTGTTGGCGTGTGGCCTACAGCCCTAGTGTGTTGAGGCCAGCATTCCCTGTGTGTTGGTGTGAGGCCTGCATCCCCTGTATGTTGGTGTCCATCAGTGTTGGTGTGTGGCCTTCAGACCTGTGTGTTGGTGTGTGGAATCCAGCACCCTGTGTGATAGTGTGTGGCCTCCATCCCCTGTGTTGGTGTGTAGCCTCCAGCCCAGCCCCTGTGTGTTGGTTGGTGTATGGTCTTCAGCCCTTTTGTTTTGGTGTGTGACCTCCAGCACCTGTATAGCAACAACCACCACCAAATACCATCTGACAACAGCAAAAACAACCACCAGCCTATAATACCATCTGGCAACAACAACAAACACTAGCCAATACATTCCTACAACAACCACCACCACCACCTAAAAACAACCACCTCCACCAGCCAATACCATCTGGCAACAACAACCACTACTATCAGCTAAAAGCATCTGGCAACAACCACCATCGCCAGCCAATACCATCTGGAATCAACCACCACCACTAGTCAATACCATCTGGCAACAACCACCACCACCAGCCAATAGCGTCTGGCAACAACCACAACTACTGGCCAATACCATCTAGCAACAACCAACACCACCAGCCAATAGCATATGGCAACAACCACCACCAGCCAATACCATGGGGCAACAACCACCACCAGCCAATACCATCGGGTAATAATCACCACCAGTTGAATACCATCTGGCAACAGCAACCACCACCAGCTAAATACCATCTGCAACAGCAAGCACCACCAGCCAATACCATCTGTGAACCACAACCAGCATCAGTTAATACCATCTGGCAACAACAAACACCACCATCCAATACAATCTGACAACAACCAAAACCACCACCACCTGTCATTACCATCTGGCAACAACAAACACCACCAGCCAATACTATCTGTCAACAACCACCAACAGCCAATACCATCTGACAACAACCACCAACACCACCACCTAAAAACAACCACTTCCATCAGCCAATACCATCTGGCAACAACAATCACTGCCACCAGCTAAAAGCATCTGGCAACAACCACCACCAACCAGCCAATACCATCTGGCAACAAACAACCACCAACAGCTAATACCATCTTGCAAAAACCACCACCACCAGCCAATACCATCTGGCAACAACAACCACCACCATTCAATACCATCTGGCCACAACCACCACCACCACCAACCAATAGCATCTGGCAACAACCACCACCACCAGTAAATACCATCTGGCAACAACCACCACTACCAGCTAAAAGCATCTGGCAGCAACCACAACCCAATAGCATCTGAAAACAACCAAAACCACCGGCCAATAGCATCTGGCAACAAGCCAATACCATCTGCCAACAACCACCACCAGCTGCCTCCAGCCCCTGTTGGTGTGTGGCGTGTTGCCTCCAGCCCTAGTGTGTTTGTGTGAGGCTTGCATCTGGTGTGAGGCCTGCATGTTGGTGTGTGGCCTCCATCCACTGTGTGTTGGTGTGTGGCTTCCAGCTCAGCCTCTTTGTGTTGGTATGTAGCCTCTAGCCCAGCCCCTGTGTGTTGGTGTGTGGTCTTCAGCCAACGTATAACAACAGCCACCACCAGCTAATACCATCTGGCAACAGCAAAAACCTCCAGCCAATACCATCTTGCGGCAACAACCACCACCGGCCAATACCATCTGGCAACAACAACCTCCACCAGCCAATAACCATCTGGCAACAATCATCTCCAAGAGCCAATACCATCTGGAAATAATCACCACCACCAGCTAAAAGCATCTGACAACAACCACCACCATCAGCCAATACCTTCTGGCATCAACCACCACCAACACACGTCAATACCATCTGGCAACAACCACCACCAGCCAACAGTATGTGGCAACAATTACTATTGGTCAACAGCATCTGGCTACAACCACCACCAGTCAATACCATCTAGCAACAACCAACACCTCCAGCCAACAGCATTTGGCAACAACCTCCACAAGCCAATACCACCTGGCAATAACCACGACCAGGTAAATACCATCTGCAACAGTAACAACCACCAGCCAATACCATCTGGCAACAACAACCACCACCAGCCAATACCATTTGGCAACAACCAACACCAGCTGCCTCCAGCCCCTGTAGGTGTGTGGCCTCCAGCCCCTGTGTGTTGGCATGTGGCCTCCAGCCCTAGTGTGTTGAGGCCAGTATCCCCTGTGTGTTGGTGTGAGGCCTGCATCCCCTGTATGTTGGTGTGTGGCCTCCAGCACCTCTTTGCTGGTGTGTGGATTCCAGTCCATCTGTGTTGGTGTGTGGACTTCAGACCTGTGTGTTGGTGTGTGGACTCCAGCACCCTGTGTGATGGTGTGTGGCCTCCATCCCCTGTGTGTTGGTGTGTGGCTTCCAGCTCAGCCACTTTGTGTGGGCATGTAGCCTTCAGCCCAGCCCCTGTGTGTTGGTTGGTGTATGGTCTTCAGCCCTTTTGTTTTGGTGTGTGACCTCCAGCACCTGTATAACAAAAGCCACCACTAAATACCATCTGGCAACAGCAAAAACAATCACCAGCCTTTAATACCATCTGGCAACAACAACCATCACTAGCCAATACCATCTGACAGCAACAACCACCACCAGCCAATACCATCTGGCAACAACAACCACCACTATCAGCTAAAAGCATCTGGCAACAACCACCACCGCCAGCCAATACCATCTGGCATCAACCACCACCACTAGTCAATACCATCTGGCAACAACCGCCACCACCAGCCAATAGCGTCTGGCAACAACCACAACTACTGGCCAATATTATCTAGCAACAACCAAAACCACCAGCCAATAGCATTTGGCAACAACCACCACCAGCCAATACTATCTGTCAACAACCACCAACAGCCAATACCATCTGACAACCTCCACCACCACCTAAAAACAACCACCTCCACCAGCCAATACCATCTGGCAACAACAACCACTGCCACCAGCTAAAAGCATCTGGCAACAACCACCACCAACCAGCCAATACCATCTGGCAACAAACAACCACCACCAGCTAATACCATCTGGCAACAACCACCACCACCACCACCAGCCAATACCATCTGGCAACAACCACCACCAGCCAATACTATCTGGCAACAACCACCACCACCCGGTGCCTATACCATCTGGCAACAACCACCACCAGCCAATACCATTTCCATCTAGCAACAACAACCACCACCAGCCAATACCATCTGGTAACAACAACCACCATCAATGCCTATGCCATCTGGCAACAACCACCACCATCAGCCAAGAAGCCAATACTATCTGGCAACAACCACCACCACCGTTCCGTTCTGGTAACAACTACCACCACCACCACACAATAACCATTTGGCAACAACCACCACCACCAGCCAATACCATCTGGAAACGACCACAAAAAGCCAACAGCATCTGGCAACATCCACCAGTCAATAATATCTGGCAACAACCACCAGCCAATAGCATCTGGCAACAACCAACACTACCAACCAATACCATCTGGCAACAACCACGACCACCAGCCAGTAGCATCTGGAAATACCTTTTGGCAACAGCAACCACCAGCCAGTAAGTGCCATCTGTCAACAACCACCACCAGTGGCCTCCAGCTTCTGTGTGTGTATGGCCTCCAACCCCTGTGTGTTGGTGTTTGGCCTCCAGACCCAGTGTTTGTGTGTTGCCTCTAGCCTCT
The DNA here is from genome assembly GCF_046119375.1 of Phyllobates terribilis. Classification (NCBI taxonomy): domain Eukaryota; kingdom Metazoa; phylum Chordata; class Amphibia; order Anura; family Dendrobatidae; genus Phyllobates; species Phyllobates terribilis. The sequence continues at coordinate 386,454 of NW_027363385.1, read as the reverse complement.
GTGTATTGGTGTGAGGCCTGCATCCCCTGTGTGTTGGTGTGTGACCTCCAGCCCATCTTTATTGGTGTGTGGACTCCAGCTTCTCTTTGTTGGTTTGTGAATTTCAGCTCACACAAGGGCTGGAAGGCACACACCAACACACAGGGCCTGGCGGCCACACACCAACACACAGGGGCTGGATGACACACCAACACACAGGTCTACTGTGTGCAGGTGTGTGGGCTCCATCGCCCTGTGTGTTGTTGGATGACACACCAACACACAGGTCTACTTCGTGCAGGTGTGTGTGCTCCATCGCCCTGTGTGTTGTTGGTGTGTTGCCTCAAGCTACTTTGTGTTGCTGTGTAGCCTACAGCCTCTGTGTCGACTCTCAGCCCCCATGTTAGATGATGTTTGGCCTCACTCTCTATGTTAATGTGTGGCCCCCAGCATGTGTGGCCTCCTGCCCAGCCCTTAGCTGTGTGTGTATGATCTCAAGCCTCTCTTTGTTGGTGTGTGGCCTCCAGCCCATGTGCGTTGCTCCAGCCTCTTTATGTGTTGGTGTGTTGCCTCCAGCCCTCGTATAGCAATAACAATCACCAGCTAATACCATCTGGCAACAACAACCACCATCATGCCAATACCATCTGGCAAAAAAACTCCACCAGCCAATACCATCTGGCAACAACAACCGCCAGCCAATACCATCTGTTAACAACAACCACCACCAGTGGCCTCCAACCCCTGTGTGTTGGCATGTGGCCTCCAGCCCTAGTGTGTTTGTGTGTGGCCTCTACCTCTGTGTATTGGTGTGAGGCCTGTATCCCCTGTGTGTTGGTATGTGGCCTCCAGCTCCTTTTTATTGGTGTGTTGATTCCAGCCCACACAAGGGCTGGAATCCACACACCAACACACAGGGCAACAAATAAGGGCTGGAGGACACATCAACACACAGGTGTGTGGGCTCCTGTATGCTGGTGTGTGACCTCAAGCCACTTTGTGTTGCTGTGTAACCTATAACCTCTGTGTGCTGCTGTGTGGACTCTCAGCCACTGTTAGTTGATGTGTGGCCTCCAGACCGTGTAAGTTGGTGTGTGGCCTCCTGCCCCTCTATGTTAATGTGTGGCCTCCAGCAAATGTGTATTGATGTGTGGCCTCCAGCATGTATGGCCTCTTGCCCAGCCCATAGCTGGGTAGGTGTGTGGTCTCCAGCCCCTCTGTGTTGGTGTGTGTGGCCTCCAACCCCCATATAGCAACAACCACCACCCGCTAATATCTGTCAACAGCAACCACCACCAGTCAATACCATCTGGCAACAAAAACGACCACCAGCCAATACCATCTGGCAACAACCAACACCACCAGGCAATAACATCTGTCAACAACCACCAACAGCCAATACCATCTGTCAACTACCACAGACACTAGCCAATACCATCTAGCAACAACCACCACCACTATCCAATACCATCTGACAACAACCACCACCAATAGCATCAGACAACAACCACAAACCAGCCAATAGCATCTGGCAACAACCAACACCACCTACCAATACCATCTGGCAACAACCACGACCACCAGCCAATAGCATCTGGCAACAACCACCACCAGCCAATACCATCTAGCAACAACCACCACCAGCCAGTTCCATCTGGCAACAACCACCACCAGTGGCCTCCAGCCCCTGTGTGCTGGTGTGTGGCCTCTAGCCCTCCTGTATTGATGTGTGTGGTCTGCATCCCCTATGTATTGGTTTTTGGCCTCCAGACTTTATTGGTGTGTGGATTCCAGACCACACAAGGCCTGAAAGGCACACACCAACACACAGAGGCTGGAGTCCACACACAAACCAACACACATTGAGGGCTGAAGGACTCACCAACAAGGCCACTCCCTGTGTGTTGGTGTGTTGCCTCCAACCCCTGTGTGCTGGTATGTGGCCTCAAGCTACTTTGTGTTGCTATGTAGCCTACAGCCTCTGTTTGCTGGTGTGTGGACTCTCGGCCCCTGCTAGTTGGTGTGTGGCCTCCAGCCCTAGGGTGTTGGCGTGTGGCCTCCAGCCCTAGTGTGTTGGTGTGTGGCTTCCAGGTCAGCATCTTTGTATTGGTGTGTGGCCTCCAGCCCCTGTGTATTTATTGGTGTGTGGTCTTGAACCCCTTTGTGTTGCTGTGTGGCCTCTAGCCCCCGAATAGCAACAACCACCACCAGCTAATATCATCTGGCAACAGCAACCACCACCAGCAAATACCATCTGGCAACAACAACCACCACTAGCCAATACCATCTGGCAACAACAACCACCACCAGCCAAATACCATCTGGCAACAACAACCACCACCATCTGGCAACAACAACCACCACCAGCCAATACCATCTGGCAACAACCACTACCAGCTAAAAGCATCTGGCAACAACCACTACCACCAGCCAATACCATCTGACAACTACCACTATCCAATAACATCTGGCAACAACCACCACCACCAGTCAATACCATGTGGCAACAACAACCACTACCAGCTAAAAGCATCTGGCAACAACCACCACCACCAGCCAATACCATCTGGCAACAAGCACCACTACCAGTCAATACCATCTGGCAACAACCATCACCAGGTGCCAATACCATATGGCAACAACCACCACCAGCGGTCTCCATCCCCTGTTGCTGTGTGGCCTCCAGTCACTGTTTGATGTTGTATGGCCTCCAGTCCCTGTGTAATGATTTGTGGCTCCAGCCACTGTGTGCGGTCTCCATTACCTATGTGTGTTTGTGCAGATGTGTGTGATCTACATGCAGCCCAGCCCCTGTGTGTGTTGGTGTGTAGCCTCCAGGACCTGTGTGTTGGTGTGTGGCCTCCATCTAGCCCAGCCCCTGTGTTGGAATGTGAACTCTTGCCCAGACCCTTGGTGTGTGGCCTACAGGCCCTGTATGTTGGTGTGGCCTCCAAACCCTGTGTGTTGGTGTGTGGCCTCCAGACCCTCTATGACAACCTCCAACAGCTAATACCATCTGCCAACAACAACCACCATCTTCCAATACCATCTGGCAACAACAACCACGCCAGCCAATACCATCTGGCAACAACAACCATCACCAGCCAATGCCATCTGGCAACAACCAACACCAGCCCATAGCATGTGGCAAAAACTAAAACCACCAGCCAATAGCATCTGGCAACAGCCACCACCACCAGCCAATGGCATCTGGCAACAACCGAAACCACCGGCCAATAGTATCTGGCAACAACCACCAACAGCCAATATATTCCATCTGGCAACAACCACCATCCCCTGTTGGTGTTTTGCCTCCAGCCCCATGTGTTGGCGTGCGGCCTCCAGCCCTAGTGTGTTTGTGTGAGGCCTGCATCCTCGGTGTGTTGGTGTGAGGCCTGCATCCCCTGTATGTTGGTATGTGGCCTCCAGCCCCTCTTTGTTTGTGTGTGGACTCCAGCCCTTCTTTCTTGGTGGGTGTGTGTTGGTGAGTGGCTTCCAGCTCAGCCTCTTTGTGTTGGTATGTAGCCTCCAGCCCAGTCCCTGTGTGTTGGTGTGTGGCCTTCAGCCCACTATAGCAACAACCATCATCATAATACCATCTGGCAACAGCAACCACCAGGCAACAACAACCACCACTAGCCAATACTATCTGGCAACAACCACCACCACCAGCCAATACCATCTGGCATCAACCACCACCACCAGCCAATACCATCTGGCATAAACCACCACCACCAGTTAATACCATCTGGCAACAACCACCACCACCAGACAATAGCATTTGGCAACAACCACTACTACTGGCCAATAGCATCTGCCAACAATCACCATCACCAGTCAATACCATCTAGCAACAACCAACACCACCAGCCAATAGCATCTGGCAACAATCACCTGACCAGCCAATACTATCTGGCAATAACCACCACCAGCTAAATACCGTCAGGCAACAGCAACCACCACCAGCCAAATACCATCTGGCAACAGCAACCACCACCAGCCAAATACCATCTGGCAACAGCAACCACCAAAAGCCAACACCATCTGGCAACAACAACCACCACCAGTCAATACCATCTAGCAACAACAACCACATGCGCCGTTGCATCTAAATAACCTTTTCACAAAATCAAAGTAAATCATTGGGTTGTAAAGGGTTAAACAGGTAGTTTTGTTGACATCACAAAGCACATAAACATCATAGACATCATGTGACATCACAATTGGTATAGAATGTACAAAGTGTAACACCTGAGCCTTCTTGTTTCATTAGAGCCTGACAGCTTGAAGGGAACACAATACCATCTGGAAACAACCAAAACTACCAGCCAATACCATCTGGCAACAACCACCACCAACAGCCAATGCCATCTGGCAACCACTACCACTACCGGCCAATACCATCTGGCAACAACCAAAACCAACGGCCAATAGCATCTGGCAACAACTAAAACCACCGGCCAATAGCATCTGGCAACAAGCACCACCGCCAGTCAATACCATCTGGCAACAACCACCAACAGCCAATACCACCATCTGGCAACAACCACCTCCAGCCCTAGTTAGTGTGTTTGTGTGAGCCCTTCATCCCCTGTGTGTTGGTGTGTGGCCTGCATCCCCTGTATGGTAGTGTGTGGCCTCCAGCCCCTCTTGTTGGTGGTGGATTCGAGCCCATTTGTGTTGGTGTGTGGCCTTCAGACCTTTGTGTTGGTGTGTGGACTCCAGCCTCGGTGTGTTGGTGTGTGGCTTTCAGCTCAACCTCTTTGTGTTGGTGCGTGGCCTGCAGCCCCCGTATAGCAACAACCACCACTGCTAATACCATCTGGCAACAGCAACCACCACCAGCCAATGATTAGAAAAACATTTCAGCTTCCATCGTGGATAAAAAGAGTTTTTTAAGTAATGGCAATTCCATATAAAAATATTTAGCCATAGCAACGCGTTTCAAATGCCATATGCGTCCTTTGTCAAAGCTATATGACTAATGAACAAACTTGATTAAATACAAAAAATACACCAATCCAATGAAAGATAAAAATCACATGATTAGCTGTCAATCAGAGCAGCGAAAATCACATGATTAGCTGTCAATCAGAGCAGCGAAAATCACATGATTAGCTGTCAATCAGAGCAGCGAAAATCACATGATTGAAGCAGACAAAATGTAATCTAATATGACACATACAAAAAGGATTTCTGCAATGCATTATAAAAACAACTACATAGAAAAACACACATGTAGGTGAGCCTATACAAAAAGAAATGTAAAAATTAATAGTGATACATAAGTTCACGCCGCAAATTGAGGCCAGTGGGATTGCAGGTATCAAGAGTCATTATCCAATATGCCTCGCGGTTTATCAGACGTTTCCTTGAGTCTCCCCCTCTAGGATTCGGAGTAACCCTCTCAATGCCCATAACTTGGAATGAGGATACATTTCCATTATGGTGTTGTATAAAGTGCTTAGAAGCATGAGATATATTATGATTATTTGTAGAAACATTAGTTATATCAGAGACATGTTCAGAAATTCTTTTTTTCAGTTTTCTGATTGTACATCCCACATACATTTTATCACATAAAGTACAATGAATTACATATACTTCATGATCACAGTTGTAGTTGATAAATTGATTTATATGAAATGTCTGGGATTTATCCGCATTAGAAATTTTTTTTGTGACTTTTACATATTGACAGAGATTGCACCTATTTTGACCACACTTGTAAAACCCTTCACATTGCAACCACGTATGGTTTTTTTTGAGAGAGTTTGTTAAGGAAGGGGAAAGAATGTTCCCCAAAGTCTAGCCACCGTGATAGCCCCCAAGAGACCTGAGGCCCGGCTGCCGAGTACCCCACGGTCCTGGGGGCGCGTCACAGAGACTTCAACAGCTTCACATATCTGCTTGCTACTTGTAATTACATTTTAGCAGCTGCTCTCTTAGGGTTCACTCACACTTGCGTATAATTTGGACGACTGCAACATCTTGGTTATCGTACTCTACATGTTGCTACAGACCTGTGTAATTTCACCGTCAGCCCCAGTAGAGTAATACCATCCAATGGAGGAGGAGATGGAGGCAATCGCTGTCACTCTTTACTTTGTATAGCTGTTCCCTCAAGTCAACAAAGTATGACTTTGCACTACAAAATTTTGTGAGGAATCTCAGGCCTTGTATTTTTCATAATCTTAATTTCAAATTTGAAAAAAATAGTGTCCGGAGCCTGGTCAGCACAGCGCCATATACTATGACGTGGCCAGAGCTTAAAACTGCAGCTTAGAGTGGCAGGACCCTAGAACAACCAATACACCTAGTAATAGTGCTGTGCAGCTTTACCCCATACACTGGACCATCACTGATCTGATATTGATCCTAAAGAGAGGTCATCAAAAGCGTAAATCAGGAAAACCCCTTTAAACCATGCCTGCCTCATCACTGGAGGCAATAAACTCCTCAGTACTAGTGCTGAGCGAACGTGCTCGGATAACGTGTTATCCTAGTATCTTAGGGTGCTCTGCTAATATATTTGAGTCTCTGCGGCTGCATGTTTTGCAGCGGTAGAAAGGCAATCTCTGCATGTATTGCACCTGTCATCACTAATGGGGCTCACAATCTACATTCCCTTTCAGGATGTCTTTGAAAGTGTGGGAGGAAACCACAGAAAACCCACACGATCACAGGGAGAACATAAACTTCGTCCTTATAGATGTCGTCCTTGGTGGGATTCGAACCCAGGACCCCAGTGCTGCAAAGCAACAGTGATAATCACTGAGCCACCGTGCTGCATCATGCTTACAAAGGGCAACAAAAGGCAACTTCCACTGCACCATAACTGATGTTCAGATATCAGATATTTTCTTGATCCGAGTCAAAGCTATAAAATCAGTCACAACCTCCTGAAACCTTTACGATCAATCGATTTAAGCAGTGAAACGTTTTTGAGAGTAAAACAGGATCATGGATTCAGAAGACAACTTACACAGTGCCATACCTGGTGTTCAGAAGTCTCCCAAATCTGAGCTGTGGGACCTTAAAATCTTAAAGAATTTCCCTAGAGTAAATGATTTACTCTTTAATGGTGATTAAAAAGACAAATATTGAGTAAAAAAGACACCAAAGTTCAGTTTGTAATCTAACATTTATTGTGAAGTTCAGTACTTGCCTTTAGCGTGAGCATGTTCTACTTCCAGAGGATGGATATTACCAACCAATCACTCAATGCCAGGAGCTTTCTATAAAGCTTCACGTTCATACAATTAGCAATATCTAATGCTCTAATGCAAATCTTCCTTACGTCGTTGTGAATGATTCCACAATGTTAATGATTTCTCTAACAATTCCCATAATTATTGATGGAGTCTACATCTAGTCATATCCATCCTTCACGAGACACAAAGTTATGGTCAAAGTGACTTTCTTGATCGTTAGAAAGAAATAATAAGAGTCAAAGGAGCATCATAGAAACAGAGAATGTAGTGTAGGCTTCAGGAACCAGATAACGCTTTACAAATCCTGTAATTGTGGATGTCAGGCTTATAATAGAAGGGATACACACAGTTTATTACAATTTCTCACTGTTAATAATTATTTGTTAATATCCAGATTTTATATTCATCAAAATTTTCAATAGAACAATGTTTTTTATTTTTAGGTGATTTTTCCATTTTTTTGTTATTATTTTTTCATCTATATAAAGGATTATTTTATCATTTCAAACATGTTAATAGTCATAGATCAAGAATATTTGAAGCCCAATGGCAGACGTTTAATTGGAGATATCTTGACCGGTTTCATTGCGGACAGCATGGCGGAGGCTGTCAGCCGTTCTTCAGGTTTATAGGACAAACAACCCTTAATAATAGAATCCACATTTTTGGGCAAAGAATCCAATGTGCGAGGCAACTTATTCATTCTCATTTGCTCATACATCACTTCCAGGTCTTCCCACGGTAGTCGATTAGTAAACAGTTGAACAAATGTGGCTCCGACAGACCACATGTCCGACATCTTGGTTGAACGAGATAGTCTGTTCAAGAATCGCTCAGGGGCCATGTAAAGATATGTCCCACCTCCTTGTGGTCCAATCCTCTCAGACCTTTCCATCGTAGACTCAATTGTGATCCGAATATTGGCCGCTCCCCAGTCGGTGAGAAGAGCCTTTTTGGTTTCCTCTTTGATCTAAAACATAAACATAGACTGATTGTTGCCATCACGGGTAGTATATTCACCACTGGTTGTACGATTTGTACAATTGGCTGTATGGTGGAGAGACAGAACTGCCGTGTCATTGCTACTTTTACTCATATTTTGGATTGTTCTAATATCTCACGTGTTGAGACTTTGGGTAGATGTACTAGGACCACCAGCTACTATTACGTCAAAGGAACTGCAGAGTAATGTCTCCTGAAGACATCAAACGGTATATAGTATAGAGTGTTGGAGACGGTAAATGACTTTGTCTTTAGAAGGTAATTAATGATGGACGATGAGACTTAACTTATCAAGTTACTGATGATATAGAGAGAGAAAGTGGTGGTATATGACCTGTGTGCATGGCGATGTGCTGCACAGAGTGACAGACTACTGCTCCGGCCACGATCTGCTGAGAACTCAGTGGATAAACCTGCTTGTCACCACAGGGTACTGATGGAACATGTGAGCCCGGCTCCTGGTTATTTTTTGTAGCCATTCTTGGAACCATTCTAAGGACCAATGTTATATTTTCATTGGAGCCCAATGAGTGGGTGGTGCCACTGGATTTTTTCCTGTTGTGGTGTTACAGACTCGGGTAAATTATATCTATGGTGGAATATTCTCCAGGTGAATAGATAAAGGTTGTTTGACTGATGCCACACACCCAATCACACCAACTTACAAGGATATTCCCAGGTTTAATGTCTTGATGGATGATGTTTCTGGAATGAGCATATTCCACCGCCGACAGGACGTCTAAGCAGACAGACATTTTATCTGCTTCAGACAACTGCGAGACACAAAGAGAAAGCAGGAGATGAACAGATTGTGTCTCACAGATATGTATCCGAGGAGGGGACGCTATCGCCGAAATTTCACAATTCTCCTATTGCTTTATAATTTCATACACTCACTTACAGTGAGGAAAATAAGTATTTGATACTCTGTAAATTTTGCGAGTTTTCCCAGCTACAAAGAATGGAGAGGTCTGTAATCTTTATCCTAGGTCTCTTCATCTGTGAGAGACAGAATCTAAAAATAAAAAACAGAAAATCACATTGTATGATTTTTACACATTTAAATTGCATTTTATTGCATGAAATAAATATTTAATCTCCGACCAACCAGCAAAAATTCTGCCTCTCTCAGACCTGTTAGTTTTTCTGTAAGAAGCCTCCTACTCTGCACTCATTACCTGTATTAACTGCACATGTTTGAACTCGTTACCTGTATAAAAGACACCTGTCCACACACTCAATCACACTCCAACCTCTCCACCATGATCAAGACCAAAGAGCTGTCTAAGGACACCAGGGACAAAATTGTAGACCTGCACAAGGCTGGGATCGGCAACAGGACAATGGGCAAGCAGCTTGGTGAGAAGGCAACAACTGTTGGCACAATTATTAGAAAATGGAAGAAACACAAGATGACTATCAATCTTCCTCGGTCTGGGGCTCCATGCAGGATCTCCCCTCGTGGGGTAAGGATGATTCTGAGAAAGGTCAGGAATCAGCCCAGAACTACACGGGAGGACCTGGTCAATGACCTGAAGAGAGCTGGGACCACAGTCTCAAAGATTACTGTTATTAACATACTACACCATCATGGATTAAAATCCTGCAGGGCAAGCAAGGTCCCCTGCACAAGCCAGCACATGTCCAGGCCTGTTTGAAGTTCGCCAAACTTCCTTTGGAAGTGCATTGAGCTGTAGGTTGGATTGCTGCTAAAGGGAAAAAAAAAACAACTCTTTAAATCTTCTTCCTTAGCGAATGTGAACGAGCTGAGTGTGACCGGAGAGTAAGTGCAAACGGAAGTAAGTGTGTGACTTGTGATTCAGTGACTTGGATTCAGGGAGTTTGGAAGGGAGGAATTTGGACTGAATTGCTGTCTGTATTTTATTAATTCTTTACAATTATTTTTTAACTTAACAATTCTGTCAATTGCAATCCCCATTAGGAAATGAGCTCCATTATTGACAATGCTATCCAGTGTACATCTTGCCACATGTATGCAATCCTTGAACAGCCGGTCGTGGGTGCATACTGCTATGTGAAATGTGTGCACGTTGTGTGTTTGGAAGCCCAGGTACTGGATCTAAATGAGCAGCTGGCAACACTGAGATCCATAGACAATATGGAAAGGAGTCTCTTCTTCTGCTGCTCACTGGGGTAGATGTGGGGGAGGGTGGTAGTAGGGAGCTGCAGGACAGTGAGGCAGCTAGCTGGGTAACAGTTAGAAGGGGGGGGTAGAGGGAAGAGTGCCAGGGTGGCTAGTCCTGATCTGGCACACCCCAATAAGTTTGCAAAGTTGGCAGATGAGGGGGGTGTCAGTACAGGGGTAGCACTGCTGCAGCAAGGCATGTCCCCTGAAAGCCGGAGGAGTGTCAGCTCCAGTAAGGGGTGAAATAGGAGAGCAGGGCAGGCCAGGCAGGTGCTGGTAGTGGGGGACTCAATTATTAGGGGAACAGATAGGGCAATTTGTCACAAAGACAGGGATCGTCGAACAGTGTGCTGCCTACCTGGCGCTCGAGTCCGGCACATTGCTGATAGGGTTGAAACATTACTGGGAGGGGCTGGTGAGGACCCAGCGGTCATGGTGCACATTGGCACAAATGACAAAGTTAGAGGTAGGTGGAAGGTCCTTATAGATGATTTCAAAGAATTAGGCGGCAAGCTTAAAGCAAGGACCTCCAAGGTGGTATTCTCTGAAATACTGCCTGTACCACGTGCCACGCCAGAGAGGCAACGGGCGATTAGGGAGATAAATAAGTGGCTCAGGAATTGGTGTAGGAAGGAGGGGTTTGGGTTCCTGGAGAACTGGGCCGACTTCTCAGTTGGCTACAGACTCTACGCTAGAGATGGGCTGCACCTCATTGGGGAAGGTGCAGCTGTGCTGGGGGAGAAAATGGCTAGAAGGTTGGAGGAGTGTTTAAACTAGGGATTGTGGAGGACGGTATTCATTTTATAGAAGGGGAAGATAGTGCTGATAGTGACCTGGGCACAAATAAAGAAATTGGGGGTGGGGTTAGAACAGTCAATATAGTAAGAAGGAACAGAGGTACAGAGAGATACATAAAATGCATGTACACTACTGCCAGAAGCCTCACCAACAAAATGGAGGAATTAGAATTAATTTTGTTGGAAAATAATTATGACATGGTAGGGATATCTGAGACATGGCTGGACGAGAGCCATAACTGGGCAGTTAATTTACAGGGCTATAGTCTGTTCAGAAATGACCGTACAAACAAGCGAGGGGGGGGTTGTGTTTATATGTAAAATCATCCTTAAAACCCGTCTTTTGTGAGAATATATGTGAATCTAATGAAAATGTAGAGTCCCTGTGGGTGGAGATAAGGGGAGGGGGAAAAAATAATAAATTACTGATAGGGGTTTGTTATAAGTCTCCAAGAATAATGGAAGAATATCCTCATAAAGCAAATAGATCAAATAGATGAAGCAGCGACTCATTACTATGGGTGACTTCAACTACCCTGAAATACATTGGGGGACAGAAACCTGTAGTTGCAGCAAAGGTAATAGGTTTTTGACAACTATGAAAGACAATTAACTTTCACAACTGGTTCAGGACCCAACAAGAAGGGGGGCACTGCTAGACCTAATATTAACCAACAGGCCAGACCGCATATCAAATATACGAGTTGGGGGTCACTTGGGTAATAGTGATCACAATATAATAAGTTTTCATGTATCCTTTAATAAGATGTGTAGTAGAGGGGTTACAAGGACACTAAACTTCTCGAAGGCAAATTTCCAACGGTTGAGCGATGGTCTTAGTGCAATAAACTGGGACGATATCCTGAGACATAAAACTACACAAAGCAAATGGGAGACATTTATTAGCATCCTGATTAGGACCTGTGCACAATATATACCCTATGGGAATAAACATGCTAGAAATAGGAGGAAACCACTATGGCTTAATAGAGCTTTAAGGGGCGCAATAAGTGACAAAAAAAAAGCATTTAGAGAACTAAAGCAAGTAGGTAGTGATGAGGCATTAAATAAATACAGAAAATTACATAAATTCAGTAAAAACCAAATCAAGGCAGCAAAGATTAAGACTGTTCGTATATGCAACAGTTGTGGACTTCTTTGTTTGTGTGAAGGAGGACATTATGCTGATCTGACTGTAGATGGCATTGTTGTGTAAAGTTTCCTTGTTTACTGTATGGTAAAAGAAAAAAGTAAAAAAAAAAATCTCTCTTGTACTTTCTGTTTTGTTTTTACTTCCTGGTGCGGTACAGTGTGACTGTGCGTTTTTTTCCTTTACCTCATGTTCTGGGAAGTAAAAGCTTGTTATCCCATGTAATCTGCTCTGTGAAGTTTATACCGCAACTGTGGGTATCCAGAAGCTGTGCAACAGGTCATGGGCCCAGGCACGAGGACCCCAGGCACCAAGAACCCCAGACACCTAGGACACCGGAACTCTCAGCAAGACCCTGGTGAATGCAGAAGAATTCTTCAGTACAATTGTCTCCAAACAAGTAAGACAAGTTAAAGATGACAAGTAGCACAGAGCTAAAACTCACAGTAGCTAAGCTGAATAATGAGAATTATCAGTTATGGAAGTTCAAAGTAGAAATGTTATTGTCTAAAGATGGTTTATGGGAAGTAATCACTACAGATAGACCTGATGAGGATAATCAGACATGGGATAAGAAAAATAGACAAGCAAGAGCCAGCATCAGCCTATTAGTGGATGATGCTCAATTAATCCACATAAGGAATGAAGATACAGCAAAGGGATTGTGGGAAGCACTAAGAAAGCTACATGAAAGACCCAGCTTAAATCACAAGTTATTTCTGCTAAGAAAGCTTTACAGTATGAGACTAAGTGCAGACAATGACATGCAGAAGCATATATTCTCTATTATGGAAGTGATATCACAGCTGAGATCAATTGGTGAATATATTAAGGAAAGCCATGTAGCAGCAATATTATTGTGCAGTTTACCGGATTCATATACTGCTTTAATAAATGCACTAGAGACAAGACCTGAAACAGACATTACATTAGAGTTTGTGAAGACCAGACTCATAGATGAATATCAAAGAAGGAAAGAACAAATAAATGATTCTTCTACTGAAAAAGATAATGGAAATGCTCTTAAAGCTACAGTATCAAAAATACCCTATAATAAAGAGACAAGAGAATGTTTCAGATGTAAGAAAAAAGGACATTTAAAGAAAGACTGCACTATATGGAAACCAGAACAACAAAAATTACATCATAAAGAGAATACACAGAAGGTGAAAAACACAATTTCTGATTCATGTGAAAATAATTGGAATGGCAAATTTTAAGTGACTGATAAGAAATCATCGTTGGGTTGGTTTATTGACTCAGGAGCAACAAGTCACATGACAAGTAATAAAAATTTCTTTACTGAACTTAATTTAAATAAGAAGGAAGCCATTTATCTTGCAGATGTAAGCAAAATAACTGCAGAAGGTGTTGGACAAGGAATTCTAAACTGTTCTAACAAGTTTGGGCATGATTCAAAAATACTTGTACTGGATGTGTTATATGTTCCAGGATTAGAAGGAGGATTGTTATCTGTAAAACGTCTAACAGCTAAAGGACTTACTGTAAAATTCAAAGATGATGAGTGTACAATCCTAGCAGGAAACAAGGTAATAGCCAATGTCAAGGCAGATGAACAATTATATCATCTAGACACATTAAAGGAACAGAGGAAGTTGTGTACACATGATCACAAGAATTGTATTCACATGTGGCATAGACGTCTAGGACACAGACATCCTGAAAGTATAATGGAGCTGCAAAGGAAAGAATTGACAAAGGATCTATTGATATCTGATTGCTCAATTACCATGAGATGTGAATGTTGTATAAAATCCAAAACCACAAGGATATCTATTCCTAAAGAAAGTGAAGCGAAAAGCCAAGACCACTTGATTTGGTGCATACTGACGTATGTGGACCCAGAAAAGTGATTACATTAGGAGGCAATAAATATATGGTGACTTTTATAGATGACTACTCAAAATACATAGTCACATACAGTGCAGACCAAAAGTTTGGACACACCTTCTCATTTAAAGATTTTCACACTGAAGGCATCAAAACTATGAATTAACACATGTGCAATTATATACTTAACAAAAAAGTGTGAAACAACAGAAAATATGTCTTATATTCTAGGTTCTTCAAAGTAGCCACCTTTTGCTTTGATGACTGCTTTGCACACTCTTGGCATTCTCTTGATGAGCTTCAAGAGGTAGTCACCGGAAATTGTCTTCCAACAATCTTGAAGGAGTTCCCAGAAATGCTTAGCACTTGTTGGCCCTTTTGCCTTCACTCTGCGGTCCAGCTCACCCCAAACCATCTCGATTGGGTTCAGGTCTGGTGACTGTGGAGGCCAGGTCATCTGGCGTAGCACCCCATCACTCTCCTTCTTGGTCAAATAGCCCTTACACAGCCTGGAAGTGTGTTTGGGGTCATTATTCTGTTGAAAAATAAATGATGGTCCAACTAAACGCAAACCGGATGGAATAGCATGCCGCTGCTAGATGCTGTGGTAGCCATGCTGGTTCAGTATGCCTTCAATTTTGAATAAATCCCCAACAGTGTCAACAGCAAAGCACTCCCACACCATCACACCTCCTCCTCCATGCTTCACAGTGGGAACCAGGCATGTAGAGTCCATCCGTTCACCTTTTCTGCGTCGCACAAAGACACGGTGGTTGGAACCAAAGATCTCAAATTTGGACGCATCAGACCAAAGCACAGATTTCCACTGGTCTAATGTCCATTCCTTGTGTTCTTTAGCCCAAACAAGTCTCTTCTGCTTGTTGCCAGTCCTTAGCAGTGGTTTCCTAGCAGCTATTTTACCATGAAGGCCTGCTGCACAAAGTTTCCTCTTAACAGTTGTTGAGGAGATGTATCTGCTGTTAGAACTCTGTGTGGCATTGACCTGGTCTCTAATCTGAGCTGCTGTTAACCCGTGATTTCTGAGGCTGGTGACTCGGATAAACTTATCCTCAGAAGCAGAGGTGACTCTTGGTCTTCCTTTCCTGGGGCGGTCCTGATATGAGCCAGTTTCTTTGAAGCGCTTGATGGTTTTTGCAACTGCACTTGGGGACAGTCACACTGACTGACCTTCATTTTTTAAAGTAATGATGGCCACTCGTTTTATTTTACTTAGCTGCTTTTTTCTTGCCATAATACAAATTCTAACAGTCTATTCAGTAGGACTATCAGCTGAGTATCCACCAGACTTCTGCACATCACAACTGATGGTCCTAACCCCATTTTTAAGGCATGAATTCCCACTCATTAAACCTGACAGGGCACACCTGTGAAGTGAAAACCATTTCCGGTGACTACCTCTTGAAGCTCATCAAGAGAATGCCAAGAGTGTGCAAAGCAGTCATCAAAGCAAAAGGTGGCTACTTTGAAGAACCTAGAATATAAGACATATTTTCAGTTGTTTCACACATTTTTGGTAAGTATATAATTCCACATGTGTTAATTCATAGTTTTGATGCCTTCAGTGTGAATGTACAATTTTCATAGTCATGGTCTGTACTGTACATGAACAAGAACAAAAGCAAAGTTTTCAATAAACTAGTAGACTACGTGAAAAAGTCGAATAGCAAGTTTCAGAGGAAGCCAATTGTCATTAGAAGTGATAATGGAGGTGAATTCACAGGACACCAAATAGAAAACTACTTAAGAAAAAATGGTATAGAGCATCAAAAGACTGTTCCATACACACCTGAACAAAATGGAGTAGCAGAAAGGAAAAACAGAACTCTGACTGAAATGATAAGGTGTATGCTGACAGATTCCAAACTATCAGAGAAATATTGGGGTGAAGCAGCAATGACAGCTACATATCTACAGAATCATCTTTTTTCTAGAAAACTGAAAAAAAAACATGAACTGTGGCATAGTATGAAACCAAGTGTAAATCATTTAAGAGTTTTTGGTTGTAAAGTTTTTGTATTCATTCCAAGAGAAAAACGTTCCAAACTTCAAAACAGATCCATGGAAGGATTATTTGTTGGATATAGTGAAAATTGCAAAGGATATAGAATGCTAGATCCCAAAACAGAAAGTTATGGTGAGTAACAGTGTGACATTCATTGAGGATCTAAATGAAGACACTATGATTTCACTGGAAACAAAAAATAAGAAAAACAGCAATGATATTGCTGAAGGAACATCTGAGAAAAAAAGAAGTTGAAATTTATAAAAAACAGAATACTGAAAGTGAAGATATACAACTACAAACAGACACAGAACCAATATGTTCAATAAGAGAAAACAAATGAAAACCACCAATACGCCTTTCATACAAGGCAAGTACAAGTAAAATTTATGAGCCTACCTCTTGGGAAGACATATCTCGACTTCCCAAAGAAGCCAATAAATGGATAGAGGCAACAGAAATAGAAATAAAATCCATGCATGACTCAAAAACATGGACACTAATAGAATTACCAGAAGGAAGAAAAGCTATAGGATGTAAATGGGTTTTTAAAGTAAAGTACCAAACAGATGGCACAGCTGAACGATACCGAGCAAGACTCGTAGCTAAAGGTTATTCTCAAAAAATATGGAGAAGACTATGATTAAACATTTGGTCCAGTTGTCAAACATACTACAATAAGAACTTTGTTTGCAGTTGCAGCAATGAAACAAATGGAACTGAAACATCTGGATGTAAAGACAGCATTTTTGAATGGAAGTTTAACAGAAGATATTTACATGGAACAACCTACAGGATTCAAAGATGAAAGTAACCCAAACATGGTTTGCAAATTACAGAAAAGTATATACCGTTTAAAACAAGCTGCTAAAGCATGGGATGATAAAATCATGGAGGTGCTCACAAATGAAAAATTTAAAAGAAGCAAAGCTGATCCTTGCCTGTACACAAAAAGACTAATGGACAGATGGATCTATGTACTCATATATGTTGATGACATTTTAGTTTGTTTTGAAAAGGAAAGGCATAAAGAGGACATACTAAAAATCCTGAATCAACATTTCCAGATCAAAGACTTGGGAAATGTGAAACAGTACTTAGGAATACAGATAGAAAGAGAAGAAGATGGAAGTTTCCTACTTAATCAAAATCACATGATTCAAGACATAACCGAAACATTTGGATTGAAGGATGCAAAACCAGCAAAGTCTCCAATGGAAACTTATTATCTTAAAGAGATGAGTAGTGAGAAAAATGTGTTACCAAATAATGAAGAGTACAGAATGGCGATAGGAAAATTACTGCATCTAGCGACTGTCACAAGGCCAAACATTGCAGCAGCAGTAGGAATTCTGAATAGAAAAGTGTCCAAGCCAAATAAAGCGGATTGGAATGCTGTGAAGAGAGTAATACATTATTTGAAAGGAACCAGCAATGTTAAACTGAAATTGCTTACAAGTGATAAATGCATTTTAACTGGATACGTTGATGCAGATTGGGCTGGAGATTCAACTGACAGAAAATCTACCAGTGGCTATCTTTTCTTTCGCTCAGGTGGACCAATTAGTTGGACTAGTTAAAAACAATCAATAGTAACGCTGTCGTCAACAGAAGCAGAATATGTTGCAGCAGCACATGCGAGTCAAGAAGTTCTATGGTTAAGACAATTGCTAACAGACCTAGGACAAGCACAGTTGGAACCAACAAAAATAAATAAGGACAATCAGGGATGTCTTGTTCTTGCTCAGATTGAAAGAGTTAACCCAAAAACCAAGCACATTGATGTGAAGTATCATTTCTTGAGGGACCATCAGAAACAAGGAATCCTGAAATTAGAATATTGTCCAACTGAAGGTTTGACGGCAGACATTTTCACAAAGGCATTGAATGCTGAAAAACATCAGAGACTAATGAAGAAATTAGGTTTGACTGAATAAGTCCTTACTGTTGAGAAAGGGTGTTGGTATATGCAACAGTTGTGGACTTCTTTGTTTGTGTGAAGGAGGGCTTTATGCTGATCTGACAGTAGATGGCGATGTTGTGTAAAGTTTCCTTGTTTACTGTATGGTAAAAGAAAAAAAGTAAAAAAAAAAAAAGAAAAAATCTCTCGTGTACTTTCTGTTTTGTTCTTACTTCCTGGTGCAGTTCTGTGTGACTGTGCGTTTTTTTCCTTTACCTCATGTTTTGGGAAGTAAAAGCTTGTTATCCCATGTAATCTGCTCTGGGAAGTTTATACCGCAACTGTGGGTATCCAGAAGCTGTGCAATAGAGACATAGAGACTCATTGCCAGAGAAAGTAAAAATAATCCCAAAGTATTCTTTAACTACATAAATAGTAAGAAACTAAAAAATGATAGTGTTCGCCCCCTTAAAAATAGTCTGGGTGAAATGGTGGATGAGGATGAGGAAAAAGCCAATATGCTAAATGATTTTTTTTCAACAGTATTTACACAAGAAAATTGCATGACAGAAAACATGATCAGTGATATCAAACATTTTTCATTAGATGTCACTTTCTTCCAGCAGGAAGTACAGCGGCGTCTAAAAATCACTAAAGGTGACAAATCCCCGGGCCCGGATGGGATACACCCGCGAGTACTGCAGGAATTAAGTAATATCATAGATAGACCATTATTCTTAATCTTTAAAGATTCAATAATAACAGGGTCTGTACCCCAGGACTGGCGTATAGCAAATGTGGGGCCAATATTCAAAAAGGGGACAAAAACTGAACATGGAAATTATAGGCCGGTAAGCTTAACCTCTACTGTGGGTAAAATCCTGGAGGGTTTCCTAAGAGATGCTATACTAGAGTATCTGAAGAAGAATAACCTCATGACCCAACATCAACATGGGTTTACGAGGGACCGTTCCTGTCAAACTAATCTAATCAGTTTTTATGAGGAGGTAAGTTCTGGACTGGACCAAGGAAATGTAGTGGATGTTGTGTATATGGACTTTTCAAAAGCTTTTGATACGGTTAAACACAAAAGGTTGATACATAAAATGAGAACAATGGGGATAGGGGAAAATATATGGATGTGGGTTAAGAACTGGCTCAGTGATAGGAAACAAAGGGTGGTTATTAATGGAACACACTCAGGCTGGGTCACAGTTAACAGTGGGGTACCACAGGGGTCAGTATTGGGGTACCACAGGGGTCAGTATTGGGCCCACTTCTTTTTAACATATTTATTAATGACCTTGTAGGGGGCATACAGAGTAATATTTCAATATTTGCAGATGACACTAAACTCTGCAGGGTAATCAATACAGAGGAGGACAATTTTATATTACAGGAGGATCTATGTAAACTAGAAGCTTGGGCTGATAAATGGCAAATGAGTTTAATGGGGATAAATGTAAGGTAATGCACTTGGTCAGAGGAAATAAAATGTATAATTATATGCTTAATTGTAAAACACTGGACAAAACTGTCACTGAAAAAGACCTGGGGGTATTGGTGGATGACAAGCTCACGTTTAGTGGCCAGTGTCAGGCTGCTGCTGCAAAGGCAAATAAAATAATGGGATACATTAAAAGAGGCATAGATGCTCATGAGGAGAAGATAATTTTACCTCTATACAAGTCACTAGTGCGACCACACTTAGAACACTGTGTACAGTTCTGGTCTCCGGTGTATAAGAAAGACATAGCTGAACTAGAGCGGGTGCAGAGAAGAGCGACCAAGGTTATTAGAGGACTGGGGGGTCTGCAATACCAAGACAGGTTATTAGAGGACTGGGGGGTCTGCAATACCAAGACAGGTTATTAGAGGACTGGGGGGTCTGCAATACCAAGACAGGTTATTAGAGGACTGGGGGGTCTGCAATACCAAGACAGGTTATTAGAGGACTGGGGGGTCTGCAATACCAAGACAGGTTATTAGAGGACTGGGGGGTCTGCAATACCCAGACAGGTTATTAGAGGACTGGGGGGTCTGCAATGCCAAGACAGGTTATTAGAGGACTGGGGGGTCTGCAATACCAAGACAGGTTATTACACTTGGGGTTATTTAGCTTGGAAAAACGAAGGCTTGGGGGTGATCTTATAACTATGTACAAGAATATGAGGGGACAGTACAAAGACCTTTCTACTGATCTTTTTACTCTGAGGCCTGAGAAGGGGACAAGGGGGCATCTTCTACGTCTGGAGGAAAGAAGGTTTAATCATAATCACAAACGGGGATTCTTTACTGTAAGAGCAGTGAGACTATGGAGCTCTCTGCCGCATGATGTGTAATGAGTGATTCACTACTAAAATTTAAGAAGGGCCTGGATGCCTTTCTTGAAAAGTATAATATTACAGGTTATATATACTAGATTCCTTGATAGGGCGTTGATCCAGGGAACTAGTCTGATTGCTGTATGTGGAGTCAGGAAGGAATTTTTTTTCCCAGTGCGGAGCTTAGCGTTTGCCACATGGTTTTTTTTTGCCTTCCTCTGGATCAACATGTTACGTATGTGTTGAACTAGATGGACCTAGTTTTCCTTCAACCTTAAAAACTATGTTACTATGTAATGTCCATCTGGATGATCCAGAGGAGGCATGGGAGAAGGTCATGTGGTCAAGTGAGACCAAAATAGAATTCGCCATGTTTGGAGGAAGAAGGATGAGTACAACCCCAAGAACACGGTCCCAACTGTTTAGCATGGTGGGGGAAACATCATACTTTGGGGTGCTTTTCTGCAAAGGGGACAGGACGACTGCACCGTATTGAAGGGAGGGTGGATGGGCTCATGTATAGCAAGAATTTGGCCAACAACCTTCTTCCCTCAGTAAGAGCATTGAAGATGGGTCGTGGTTGGGTCTTCCAGCATGACAATGACCTGAGACGCACAGCCAGGGCAACTAAGGAGTGGCTCCGTAAGAAGCATTTCAAGCTCCTGTAGTGCCCTAGCCAGTCTCCATGTCTGAACCCAATAGAAAATCTTTGGCAGAGCTGAAACTCAATGTTGCCCAGCGACAGCCCTGAAACCTGACAGACCTAGAGAAGATCTGTATGGAGGAGGGGGCCAAAATCCCTGCCGCAGTGTGTGCAAACCTGGTCAAGATCTACAGGAAACGTCTGACCTCTGTAATTATAACAAAGGTTTCTGGACCAAATATTAAGTTCTGTTTTTCTATTGGATCAAATACTTATTTCATGCAATAAAATGCAAATTAATTATGTAAAAATCATACAATGTGATTTTCTGGATTTTTTTTCTTAAATTACAGACCTCTCCATTCTTTGTAGGTGGGAAAACTTGCAAAATCCGCCGTGGTTCAAATACTTATTTTCCCCACTGTACATAACTAGTTTTTTCCAATAGATGCACATAAGTTCCTCACACTTTATAATACGCCCCAGCTCATCAATCACTGCTGACAACCAGCTTGTATACCATGTGTGAGAGGTTGTCAGCCCCACCCACTGTTGATGACATCACTGGTATAATGACATGTGATCACATATAAGACCACACCCCTTCTACACATACACAGTTGTGGATCTGCACACATTATTAATCTTTGCACATGATCTAAGTCGTATTTATGCTCCTTTGATGTCAGTGATATTTGGGGAAGGCTTTTTGCTGTAGATAATTGATGAATGTTCCTCCTCATCTGCAATCAGCACAGTCATAGTCATCCCGGTGATGAAGCATACAGCTCCTACCTTTATAGGACATTCCTGGTTGTGCAGGACATCATGTAGGTTTGCTCCAGGAATATACTCCAAGACCAGGAGGATGATTCCGTCCTTCTCTGTGGCTCCTAGGCACTTCACTATGTTAGGATGCTGCAATTTCCTTTATAAAGAAACATACATATATACAGTTATGGTAAGGAGGAGGTTCATGTCTTCAGACCTTCAAAATAATTGCACTCAAATTTTGAAAAAATCCACATTCGCACAGTTACAGATGAATGACTGATAATGGCAGCCATTTTTTTGAAGTACAAAAGCCCATCAAAATGTTAAAAAGTAAAAAAAATCTTTATACTCACCTCTCTGGCCTCTCCGTGTCACCCATCTGGTCTATGCCTTATCTTCAGATTGCCGACGTTTGTACAGAAATTTTCAGTTGTGAGTAGTGTTGAGCCACCCCCGTAGTGTTCGAGTTCGGTTCGGTTCGTCGAACACCCGTGTGTTCGCCGAACTGTTCGTCGAACTGTTCGTCGAACACCTTCGAACACCGTTAAAACCAATGGCAGGCAAACAAAAACACATAGAAACACATAGAAAACACCTTCAAAGGTGTCCAAAAGCTGACAAACTGCTCAGAAGACACAACTAACACATGGAAAAGTGACAAGTACATATAGTCATGCGAAAAGAAAAGAGGTGGAGGAGTAAAAGGAGGGGGAGACACAGATATAGGCATGTCATGCCCTTCTAAAATCCAAAAAGTGAGAAGCCGAGACGGCCAGTCCGCTCCTGCCCGTGCCACCTCCGTGTCGCCGGGTTTGTGCCAGAGCCGCGGTGAACCCTGATGGCCAGCCCCCCTCTCCCAATACTGGTGCCTGTCCGCTGGTGGGTCGAGCGAGCCCCCCTGTGGTGGAGGCAGCTCTAAGCTTTTTAATTTAAATTGTCTCTCTAATTTGAATGAATACACTTTAAATCCATTTACAAGGATCTATTGGAGGGCAAGTCTCATGCCAGCAGCCGCATAATTCCAGCTCCAGTAGTGTCCACTAAAGCTGCTGCAGTTAAAAAGCTATAATAAGGATCGAGCTCGGCTGTCCACCGCAAGGCATCCTACTGCCAGTCCCAGCCCCTATGCCTTGGGGTGCCTCCTGATGCTCTTCACTGAGTATCCCATGGTCCCTAAGCATTTCCTTTGAAAAAATTAAGTGTCTAAACTACAGGTGGTGTAGCTTGCTTAACAGCCGGGATAATCCGCTGACTAGCAGACACTGCTACTAGGCACAAAGTATTTCCTGGGCTAGATGCAGTTAAAAATTTGTAATTAGATACTCTCGTTGGATGCTGAGAAAGCATTCCATAGAGTCTCCTGGCACGCCATATATGATTCTCTTAAAAAGCTTGGGGTAGGGGTCTAGGGGACCCTTTTATAGCCAAAATCACGGCCCTGTATCACAATACGTCACCTAGACTGAAGATAAATGGAACTGTAGCACCGAGGGCTCGGTTGCTACAGACGTATTGCACCTCACCCAGAGGTGTGATATCTCACTCTCAGATAAGGATGGAGTGTGGATCAGGACCCGACACCTGCATGCATTACACCACATTGCCGTGGGGCAGGGCGACCAATATGCCCCTGAGATGGGCACGACAGTCCCTGTCCCTGGCTGGAGTGGGGGGAGGGAACACTGAGGAAGGGGAACCCTGCAGTGCAGGAGCAGGGAGGAAGCAGTTCCTGGGTGCATTGAGAAGGGAGTATAAAAGGTGGGCACCATCTTAGTTCAGTGCAGAGAAGTCTGAGCAGAAGTGGCAGGGAGCAGGGGCTCTGCATGAGCTCTGCTCCGGAGGCGGGCCTAGTAACAGAGGCCCAGGCCTGCAAGAGGGAGAAGGAAGGAAGAGGAGCGGAGAAGGCTCCAGGAACGAGGAATGAAGGGATCCCAGGGGTGCGGACGGGCGAGTCGCCACCGCACGCCCGAATCCACCTGCGTGGAGGGGTCAGGCCAAAGGGGGAGACCGGTCCCCGAAACTAGTGGAGGCAGGAAACGACCCTCAGCTAGAAACCGGAGGCTCTGACATTTTATGTGGCGCAGCCCCTTGCTCCACCCGCTAGGAAGGCACCACATAGGGTCAGGGAAACTGGCGCCAAGTTTACCAAGAGGAGGCCCGAGGCAGCCGGACAGAAGTGTTGGTAAGAAAGGCCAGACAAAGGACACACAAAGGGGGTCCTGTGAAGTGCTCCAAAGTTATCTGGGAGTTGTCTGAGCCCCTCACCTGGTGAGCACAGTACGACGTGGGCAGCCGTTACCTGCAGACGTGGTCTGGATAATAAGAACTGTGAGTAAAGGCCCTGAACTGCATCACTGACTCCGTGTCGTTACTGCTGCTGCCCTGCACCATCACCCCCATCCTCCGCATACACTGCCCTGAGGCTATACTCCTCCCGTGGGGAGTTATGCTACGCTCTGCTGCACCCACAACACCAGCCTTAGCGGTCTGCCCTGTAGCGGCGGTTCACTCTGACCGCAATCCACGGGTGGCGTAGTCGGACATTTAAACATCAAAACCACATAAATAGTTCCGCCACTGGTTTGACCGCCCTGAGCCACGGAACCGGATCGCCGCCACGAAGACTACAACCACCAGCATCCACCAAAAAGGGTCCGGCTCCGGGTGTCCCAAGGCCCAGGGGGTGCGTCAGAACATTTTCATCACCTTTCACAATCACCAATGGGACAAGGCAGTGAGGTCCTCTGTCCCCTCTCTTATACATCCTAGTGACGGAGCACCTGCTCTCATCAATTCGCCATAACCCCAATATTAGGTGGATTGAGGTGGGAGGCACCGAGTACAAGTGCTCTCTATTTGCTGATGATGTCCTAGTATATATCACTCAATCACATATATCCATCCCTGCTGTTATGGCTGAAATAGATCACTTTGTTACATGGTCAAATTTTAAAATCAATGCAGCGAAGTCTGAGGCCCTCGATGTCTCCCTCCCTAAATCCATATAGGATTCCATCCAGTCCAACTTTCCCTTTGCCTGGCCCTCACAGGGTATCAAATACTTAGGAATTCCTATTCATAGAGACCTCTCCCATCTATGTTATCTTAATTTTGGGCCCTTTATTGAACAACTCCATACAGACCACGGTTGGCAAGTTGGAACTGTGAGATTCACTACGTGCACCACTGGTATTTTGTGGAAAAGCACATGTAAGATTCTGCAACAGTCTCTGCTGATACTCCTGCATGCGTGCATCCCTTTCTATGGCAGGAATAATTTCTGCAAATTTACTTTTGTACCGGGGATCTAACAGTGTGGCAACCCAGTAGTCAGGATTATTTCTAATTCTCACAATTCGAGGGTCATGTTGCAGGTAGTGCAGCAAGAAGGCACTCATGTGTGTTGCGCATCCAGGAGCACCAAGTCCCTGTTGTGTTGGTGGCGAGGTAACAATCATGCTTCCTTCCTCTGTCCTCTCCCCCCAACCTCGCACAACAGAAATGTGATCAAGGTCTCCCTCATCTGATGAGTCTTCCATCAGTTCGTCCTCCACTTCTTCCTGGGCTCCTGCACCTTCCTCACTAGTTTGGCTGCTACCATGCGCCCTGGTAAAACCATCTCCCCCACCCTCACATGCCTGCCGCCTTGGTGCTGCCGACCGTCTGGACCTTGCAGATGTTAACCCTTCCGCATACAACTCCTCCTCCTCTACTTCCTCCACCTCCTCTTGTGCCACCACCTGACTCCGAATTCTGTTTAACATGTGCTCCAGCATGTAAATCACCGGAATAGTCATGCTGATAATGGCATCGTCAGCACTAAACATCTTCGTCGCCATTTCAAAACTGTGCAGAAGGGTGCATAGGTCCCTGATCTGAGACCACTCCTCCAGCGTGATTTGCCCCACCTCTGAATCTCGTTGGCCCAGGCTATACGTCAGAACGTATTGCACCAGGGCTTGTCGGTGCTGCCACAGTCGCTGCAACATGTGCAGAGTTGAATTCCACCGGGTAGGCACATCGCATTTTAGCCGGTGAAGTGGCAGGCCCAACGACTTCTGTAGAGATGTAAGTCGCTGAGCTGCGGGATGCGAACGGCGGAAGTGAGCACACAGCGACCATGCCCTCTGCAGAAGGCCATCTAGTCTGGGATAGTGGGCTAAAAATTGCTGGACAACCAGGTTCAACACGTGAGCCATACAAGACACGTGTGTGACATTGCCCCGGCGAAGGGCCGCACCCAGGTTTGCAGCATTGTCGCACACGGCCTTCCCTGGTTTCAGGTCCAGTGGAGACAACCATTCATGAAATTGGTTCTCCAGAGCTGACCACAACTCCTCAGCTGTGTGACTCACATTTCCCAGACATTTCAATGTAAAAACCGCCTGATGACGTTGAGCCCTACTGCCAGCATAGTAAGGAGGTGTGCAGGATCCCTTCTGCGCAGTTAGAAAGCTTGTGGCATGACCAGACAGGCTTTGGGTGCAGGTGGAAGACCGAGAGGAGGTTGAGGAGGCAGAAGCAGTGGAGGAAAAATGACATAAAGAGGATTGACGCACAACTCGTGGGGACGGCAAGACTTGGACAGCAGCCCCTTGTCCTGCTGTCACCATAGTTACCCAGTGCCCAGTCAGCGACATGTAACGCCCCTGTCCATGCCTACTCGTCCAAGTGTCTGTGGTGAAATGCACCCTGTCACACACAGAGTTTCTCAAAGAAGCGGTGATGTTGTGTGCGACATGCTGGTGGAGCGCAGGCACACCTTTCTTTGAGAAGTAGTGCCGACTGGGCATCTGGTACTGGGGCACTGCGACGGACATAAGGTCTCGAAAATCCTCTGTGTCCACCAGGCGGAAAGGCAGCATTTCTGTAGCCAAGAGCTTGCAGATGGTGAAATTCAACCTCTTAGCTTTCTCATGGCTAGGAGGAAATGGTCTTTTACTTGTCCACATCTGAGGGACCGAGGGCTGGCTATTGTGCTTAGACGGGGTTGATAAGGGTGTCCCCGGCAAACTGCCGGTCTGTGAGGAAGATGCAGGCGGACATGTTAGGTTGCCTTGATCCAAAGGTGGTGCTATTGATGTCGGACAGCGCTCAAGACCAGCTGGTGTTACCACCTCCAAAGAAAATGATGACCTGCCAATCACGCTGGCTGTTGCGGGTAAAGAGGTGGCAGGTCTGCGCCCCAAAACAGGTGTGACTGCTGTCCCCCCAGTCACAGAGGATGAAGAGGCCGCGGATGCACAAGATATGGCAGACGGTGGTTGGCCCGGCCGGCTAGACCGCATTGTAGCACACTGAGCTTCCCACTGCAACTTATGCTTCATGTCCATGTGCCGGTTCATGCATGAAGTACTCAAACTATGTATTTTTTGGCCTCTACTTAGCTTTTGCTGACAAATGTTACAGATAACACGAGTTGGGTCATCTTTATCGATCTGAAAAAATGCCCAGGCTATGCAAGGCTTAGCACCCATGCGACCTGAAGAGCCACCACGACTTGTGGTGAGAGGCAGAGTTGTGTTTGAGGATGCAGTTGTTGACGTGCTTCCAGTACTACGTCTCTGTCCAGGAAGGCGCAACCTGACCTCGTCGTCACTAGCATCTTCCTCCACCTCCTCTGCTGACCTCATCTCTTGGCTGACTGTGGGTTGACAGTAAGTGGGATCTCCAACCTCATCATCATCACCCTGTGCGTTATCACACCCGTCGTCCTCAGAGCCAACCTGTTCCTGCCCTGACAAAAAACTAAAGTTGTCGCTCCAATCAGGTATTTGAGTCTTATCATCGTCTTCCTCATTGTCTCCACCAACAGGAGTTACAGTTTGGGAATGAGGGTCTACATTATGGTCAGAACCTTCTGCGTCTGGTCCTGGATCCGACTCATAAAGATTCTGGGCATCAGTGCAGATCATTTCCTCGTCTGGATTCACAGAAGCGCTGGAGTCGACCTCTGATTCCCAGGCTATAGTATGAGTAAACAGCTCTGCAGACTCAACCATCTGTTCTACCTCATACTCAGACGGGCAGCTGGAGATTTGGGAGCTGTGAGGAAGCAAGTGCGATTGGGGTGACACCTTTGAGGACTGGAGTATTTGTGATGTTGAAGTTGATGTGGAGGAGAGCCCACTTAAAGGAGCACTTGATATCCGTTGAAGCACCTGCTGTTTTTGTGCCTCATCTGGAATTTGTAGCGATTGGCGTGGCCGTAAGAAAGGGATCTTATCACATTGTCCGCTAAAAGAAGTAGACATTTTAGTTTGGCTGGAAGACGGTCTTTCTTCTGCACCTACCCCACGGACACAACCTTTTTTCCCCTTCCCAACACGCCTATTCCCCTTTCCACCAGCAGCAGGCCTTTTTCCACTCATTTTGGTGGTTAACTAATTCACAACTCTGGAGTTGTTTGCACAAAAAAACAATGGATGGGAACCGAGCAGAGCTGAGTGGCCAAACTGTGGTATTAGGCCAAAACTATTGGCTGGGTTAGATGCAGAAAAAAATTATTTTTAATTTGCAACCTGATGGAGGTCAGTATAGATGGACTAATAGACCAAGTCCCACACACCGCTAGAAGCCCAAATATTTTTTCAGAGCTAGATGCAGAAATTTTTTTTATTCAATTTGCAACCTGATGGAGGTCAGTATAGATGGACTAATAGACCAAGTCCCACACACAGCTAGAAGCCCAAATATTTTTTCAGAGCTAGATGCAGAAAAAAATTATTTTTAATTTGCAACCTGATGGAGGTCAGTATAGATGGACTAATAGACCAAGTCCCACACACCGCTAGAAGCCCAAATATTTTTTCAGAGCTAGATGCAGAAAAAAATTATTTTTAATTTGCAACCTGATGGAGGTCAGTATAGATGGACTAATAGACCAAGTCCCACACGCTGCTAGAAGCCCAAATATTTTTTCAGAGCTAGATGCAGAAAAAAATTATTTTTAATTTGCAACCTGATGGAGGTCAGTATAGATGGACTAATAGACCAAGTCCCACACACTGCTAGAAGCCCAAATATTTTTTCAGAGCTAAATGAAGAAAAAAATTATTTTTAATTTGCAACCTGATGGAGGTCAGTATAGATGGACTAATAGAATGATGCTATGCCCAAAAGATTTTACTTCACTAGGTGCAGTAAAAAAATTGGTATTCTATACACAGGTGGTATATCTTGCAACACAGATAGGCTACTCCACTGACTAACACACTCTGCAATAGGCCAAAAAGGATTAGCTTTGCTAGATTCAGCCAAATGCTGTGAAAAAAACTTGCACAGCACTGGCACAGACCTGCCTGGCAAAAACTGATAGGAACTGATGTAACCTAGTCCTGAAAAGGACTCCAATTACAATTAGTCTTTACTCCCACAATCTATGTATTTAAGAGCACAGACCTGCCTGATAAAAGTCGTAGGAAATGCTGTAACCTAGTCCTTAAAAGGACTGCAATCACAACTATTCCCTACCCCCAAGCTATCTGTATATTTGTGCGAAAATTGGCTTGAAATTAACAAGGTATAGCGCACACAGCAACAGCGGTGCCGTCTAACACGCAGCTGCAGCAGTGAGAAAATGGTGGCGACGGGGAAAATGGCTTGGTCTTATAGGGCAAGGACATGTGACATACACTGCCAATCACACATGCCCTTGCTTGTGTGAAAAAAAGCACTTCGCTCCGTGTGTGCTCTGCTGATAGGCTGACAGATTGCACCTCCCCACTGTAAATGCGGGAAAGAGAAAAAAAAATGGAGATCTTCATTGTTCCTGCAGAGATCCATCCCCTGCCCCTCCCCCCGCCCCGCTGTACACTCAAACTGCGGATTAACATTAATTTTCATCATTACTGAGAAAAAATCCAGTTATGATTTTGGTGCACGAACAGTTATCGAACATAACCTCGAACAGCCGAATTTTTCTCAAATTGTTCGTGTTCGCCGACCGGCTCGAACACCGCCCAAAACAGCTCGAATTTGAGATTGGCGAACAGTTCGAGTAGAACAACGCTCATCTCTAGTTGTGAGGGTTCTGCAGGAGTGCGTGAAAAGACACAAAAGTCACGGCATCATGATGTCACGGCGTGCATTGTGACCTTGTGCACTCAAGTGCAGAATCATCTCTGGTCTCCTCAAATTCAGAACTCCTAGCTCAGCGTGAGAGGCCCGGGGATTTAAGTGCAAGCGGCATTGATCAGAAGATGCGAAGAGGACCAGACAGGTGACGTGAGGAGCGGAGAGGCAGGAGAGGTGAGCGGTAAGGTGAATATAAAGATTTTTTTTAATTATTTTTTACATTCTACGTTTATTATGCTGTAGAGTGTAGAGGGAGTGGAGAGCATAAATAAAGATTACATTTGCAGAGAATAACTTCTCCGCAAAATAAATTTTTGGGGGAAATCTGCATGAAGAGGCGAATTTTGTTTTTCGCCTGATCCGCTCATCTCTAGTATAAATATATGAACACTCTGGGAAAGTCCCCGGAGATTGTTGGTAATCACATGCCTGTGCATTTCTTCCGTTCACATCGGCCAGAAACTGAATTCTAGAAACTTTGAGTTAAAGTGATATTTACTCTAACAATACACATACTGTATAAGTCATGAATATGTGCCGTGTGTGATTAACTTAGCACAAATTCAATAATATTGCAGACAGTTAGCAAATATTTTGCTGGATTCTAAAGGTCCTGGCAGGAGTTAAAAAATAAAAAAGATTATAGTCACCTTGCTAGAACCATTCCCTGCTCCAGCACGTTCCGTGAGGTCTGGTCACTGCAATGCATCACTCTGATGTCATGTGCTCATGTGAGGTCTAGTCTGTAATGTGTCTCCCAATGTCATGAGGTCCCTTGAGGCCTAGTCACTGATGTGGCGCCCAGCTGCGCTTGGTACCACAGATCCTAGAGGGGTGCATTAAAGGATTTCTCCACAAGAGGCCCTCACTACATGCAAACACCTCCACCTTCCACCTCATACCAGCAGAGGGAGCCCTGATAGGGATATATAAAGGGAAGGTGGAGCCAGGCAGCTGAGTGATTCAGCAGTTCCTGCTCAGACACAGAAGGAGTCAGTGTTCAGTCTGTAGAAAGACAGGATGTAGCTACACTCAGGCTGCTGTGTGAGGCAAGCTAGGCCTCCAGCAGCCCTGAAGCCTAGTGAGGGCCCGAGCAGGGCCGAAGGCAAGTGCAAGAAAGTAACATAGGGGGCAGAGGAGCTTTACAAGCTCACCCAAGAAGCATATACCGGACACCGGGTCTGAGTCTATGTCAATCTTCATGACCAGTAGAAAACAACCGGAACCCCTGGCGAACTACATGTCCAAGGATCACCAAAAGCTGATACGAACGAGGGTCAGGAATCATAGAGACCCCAGAGAATAGAGGGAGAGTGATCTCCAACAGAAGGCCCTATCACCAAGTCAGCAGGTGCAGAACAGAAACCAAGTTAGGCCTAGCTCCACGCAGGTCAGAGACTTACTACAGAGAAGCAAGAAACAGGAGGCCCTATACCCGCTCACTGGGGAGAATCCGGATGTGCACCCCTCACCCTACAGTGCTCCGGGACGTGACTGAATTTCCATCAGTAAAAGGTACTGAAGTGACTATCGTGTCTGTCCTTGTTCTTACTCCGACCCGGCTGGGTCACCTCTGTCCTGCATCCCTGCATCCTTACATCCCCGCTGCCCTGAGGCCTAGCTCCACCTGTGGGGAGCCATACCATGCAAGCTGCCTTAACACCGGCCTCAGTGGACTGCTGCAGCGCTGATGATTCTCACCAGACACCACAGGTGGCGTCACGAACATTTACAAACCTATTATCTCAATATACCTCTTTTCAGTTGTCCGCCCTGGGCCACGGACCGGGCCAGCCACCGTGATATCCCCCAAGCATCTGAGGGCCCGGCTGCCGAGTACCCCACGGCCCCGGGGGCGCGACAACTTCTGGCGTCACTAACAGGATTGCGTGCCTGTTGCAACGACGGAGTGTTATGCCCGTTGCCACCGGGTACTGTGCGCCTTTAATTAAAAACTGTGTACGCTAAACAGTGGTGAATATTGCCGCCATTGTTGGTCCGCCGAGCGAGAAGAAGGGCGTAACCATGGGAAACTGAGGGGCATACCTGCAAAAGCGTGCGAAGCTCCGGACACGCCCCACGCCTCGACGTCAAACCAGAAAGCGCCAGGTCCTGGAAGAAGCATCGCTGAACGCTCTGACGTAGGACGCAAGCGACGCAAGGTCCTGAAGAAGACCGTCACCTGCGGAGCTGCGGCCTACCGGAAGAAAAGAAAAGAAGGTAGGCCACGGTTCGCTAGTGGGGCGCCAGAATGTCCGAGGAACCGCCCGACGCCGTAATACCGGTTAATGGCCCTGATGTTCAACCAGCGCCCGACGCTGAGCAGGCCGAAGCAGCCGCTCCACCAGCAGGGCCTGTAACGCCTTTCATACCTATGGCCCTACTGTATATCCCGGGGGTGAAGTGGCTCCCCCAGTACAGCGACAAACCAGATACCCTGTCTGGATTTAAACAGAAAATATGCGGTATCTTGGACATGTACTCTATGACCGGCAGACACAGAGCCGCCGTTGTACTGGGACAAATGACTGGTGCTGCGGAGCGAGAATAGAGAGACTCTGCCTGTGTAAATAGTTGCCCCTGGGGCATAAATTGTGCATTTTCATGAATATTTATTTCTTAATTTGTGATTTTGCCTTCCAAATGGACACTTTCTTATTTCCAGTTACCCGTGAGGGTCTATATACATGCACCCTGCGGCTGAGGACTTTGAGCAGCCCAAAGACTTTTCCTTGTAAATATTTGCGCTCCCTGGAGTGCCCCTTTAAGTGACCTCAAAGGAAGAGACTTGGACTTTTGAGGTTGCTTATTGCCATGTATTATATGATGTATACATTGTAACGTTTAAGAAGGTGCCTCCCATAAAGGGAAGTGTTATTATTGCTTTTGTTGTTGCTATAAAAATGTACTTCAGCCTGGTAGTGCTGAGCCTTGCTAGGGGGGAATGTGGCACCCAGCTGCGCTTGGTACCACAGATCCTAGAGGGGTGCATTAAAGGATTTCTCCACAAGAGGCCCTCACTACATGCAAACACCTCCACCTTCCACCTCATACCAGCAGAGGGAGCCCTGGTAGGGATATATAAAGGGAAGGTGGAGCCAGGCAGCTGAGTGATTCAGCAGTTCCTGCTCAGACACAGAAGGAGTCAGTGTTCAGTCTGTAGAAAGACAGGATGTAGCTACACTCAGGCTGCTGTGTGAGGCAAGCTAGGCCTCCAGCAGCCCTGAAGCCTAGTGAGGGCCCGAGCAGGGCCGAAGGCAAGTGGAAGAAAGTAACATAGGGGGCAGAGGAGCTTTACAAGCTCACCCAAGAAGCATATACCGGACACCGGGTCTGAGTCTACGTGAATCTTCATGACCAGTAGAAAACAACCGGAACCCCTGGCGAACTACATGTCCCAGGATCACCAAAAGCTGATACGAACGAGGGTCAGGAATCATAGAGACCCCAGAGAATAGGGAGAATGATCTCCAACAGAAGGCCCTATCACCAAGTCAGCAGGTGCAGAACAGAAACCAAGTTAGGCCTAGCTCCATGCAGGTCAGAGACTTACTACAGAGAAGCAAGAAACAGGAGGCCCTATACCCGCTCACTGGGGAGAATCCGGACGTGCACCCCTCACCCTACAGTGCTCCGGGACGTGCCTGAATTTCCATCAGTAAAAGGTACTGAAGTGACTATCGTGTCTGTCCCTGTTCTTTCTCCGACCCGGCTGGGTCACCTCTGTCCTGCATCCCTGCATCCCCGCTGCCCTGAGGCCTAGCTCCACCTGTGGGGAGCCATACCACGCAAGCTGCCTTAACACCGGCCTCAGTGGACTGCTGCAGCGCTGATGATTCTCACCAGACACCACAGGTGGCGTCACGAACATTTACAAACCTATTATCCCAATATACCTCTTTTCAGTTGTCCGCCCTGGGCCACGGACCGGGCCAGCCACCGTGATATCCCCCAAGCATCTGAGGGCCCGGCTGCCGAGTACCCCACGGCCCCGGGGGCGCGACAACTTCTGGTGTCACGAACAGGATTGCGTGCCTGCTGCAACGACGGAGTGTTATGCCCGTTGCCACCGGGTACTGTGCGCCTTTAATTAAAAACTGTGTACGCTAAACAGTGGTGAATATTGCCGCCATTGTTGGTCCGCCGAGCGAGAAGAAGGGCGTAACCATAGGAAACTGAGGGGCATACCTGCAAAAGCGTGCGAAGCCCCGGACACGCCCCACGCCTCGACGTCAAACCAGGAAGCGCCAGGTCCTGGAAGGAGCATCGCTGAACGCTCTGACGTAGGACGCAAGCGACGCAAGGTCCTGAAGAAGACCGTCACCTGCGGAGCTGCGGCCTACCGGAAGAAAAGAAAAGAAGGTAGGCCACGGTTCGCTAGGGGGGCGCCAGAATGTCCGAGGAACCGCCCGACGCCGTAATACCGGTTAATGGCCCTGATGTTCAACCAGCGCCCGACGCTGAGCAGGCCGAAGCAGCCGCTCCACCAGCAGGGCCTGTAACCCCTTTCATACCTATGGCCCTACTGTATATCCCGGGGGTGAAGTGGCTCCCCCAGTACAGCGACAAACCAGATACCCTGTCTGGATTTAAACGGAAAATATGCGGTATCTTGGACATGTACTCTATGACCGGCAGACACAGAGCCGCCATTGTACTGGGACAAATGACTGGTGCTGCGGAGCGAGAATAGAGAGACTCTGCCTGTGTAAATAGTTGCCCCTGGGGCATATATTGTGCATTTTCATGAATATTTATTTCTTAATTTGTGATTTTGCCTTCCAAATGGACACTTTCTTATTTCCAGTTACCCGTGAGGGTCTATATACATGCACTCTTCGGCTGAGGACTTTGAGCAGCCCAAAGACTTTTCCTTGTAAATATTTGTGCTCCCTGGAGTGCCCCTTTAAGTGACCTCAAAGGAAGAGATTTGGACTTTTGAGGTTGCTTATTGCCATGTATTATATGATGTATACATTGTAACGTTTAAGATGGTGCCTCCCATAAAGGGAAGTGTTATTATTGTTTTTGTTGTTGCTATAAAAATGTACTTCAGCCTGGTAGTGCTGAGCTTTGCTAGGTGGGAATGTGGCACCCAGCTGCGCTTGGTACCACAGATCCTAGAGGGGTGCATTAAAGGATTTCTCCACAAGAGGCCCTCACTACATGCAAACACCTCCACCTTCCACCTCATACCAGCAGAGGGAGCCCTGATAGGGATATATAAAGGGAAGGTGGAGCCAGGCAGCTGAGTGATTCAGCAGTTCCTGCTCAGACACAGAAGGAGTCAGTGTTCAGTCTGTAGAAAGACAGGATGTAGCTGCACGCAGGCTGCTGTGTGAGGCAAGCTAGGCCTCCAGCAGCCCTGAAGCCCAGTGAGGGCCCGAGCGGGGCCGAAGGCAAGTGGAAGAAAGTAACATAGAGGGCAGAGGAGCTTTACAAGCTCACCCCTGAAGCATATACCGGACACCGGGTCTGAGTCTATGTGGATCTTCATGACCAATAGAAAACAACCGGAACCCCTGGCGTCCCAGGATCACCAAAAGCTGATACGTACCAGGGTCACGAATCATGGAGACCCCAGAGAATAGGGAGAGTGATCTCCAACAGAAGGCCCTATCACCAAGTCAGCAGGTGCAGAACAGAAACCAAGTTAGGCCTAGCTCCAGGCAGGTGAGAGACTTACTACAGAGAGGCAAGAAACAGGAGGCCCTATACCCGCTCACTGGGAAGAATCCGGACGTGCACCCCTCACCCTACAGTGCTCCGAGACGTGCCTGAATTTCTATCAGTAAAAGGTACTGAAGTGACTATCGTGTCTGTCCCTGTTCTTACTCCAACCCGGCTGGGTCACCTCTGTCCTGCATCCCTGCATCCTTACATCCCCACTGCCCTGAGGCCCTGCTCCACCTGTGGGGAGCTATACCACGCAAGCTGCCTTAACACCGGCCTCAGTGGACTGCCGCATCGCTGATGATTCTCACCAGACACCACAGGTGGCGTCACGATCATTTACAAACCTATTATCCCAATATACATTCCCCTCTTTTCAGTTGTCCGCCCTGGGCCATCGACCGGGCCAGCCAACGTGATATCCCCCAAGCATCTGAGGGCCCGGCTGCCGAGTACCCCACGGCCCCGGGGGCGCAACAACTGACGTGTCATAATGCAACCCCATGATGTCAGAGAGAAAAGTGTAATGCCGTTTTTAGGTGATGTGATGACATTTTGCGGCCTAATTAATGCAGAAGAGCCAAAGATGCCAAGAGAGGAGGAGAGCACTGTCCGGAGCAGAGATGCTTTCCATGATCTTTGAAGATCACAGAAAGACCTTCTTCTGAATTAACTAAATGTGAATGTAGGTTTGTACAGTATAGCAGCATTTGGTGCCACACTTATAACTTTGCCCGAGGCCTCATCTTTTCTAAAACTGTCTCTTCCGACCAGAACGTTAGGTTAAAAAAATAAAAACGTATTATTTGCATGTACCTGTCGCGTTGCCCCGCAAGTCACTTCTATTGGCAGACCTTAAGCACCAGAGTTCAGCACTGGTTTCTTCTACACTCATGGCTCCTTGACAGATCACATCACTTACATCAAGGGTGGGGAATCTTTTTTCGGCCATGGGCCATTTGGATATTTATACCATCCTTCAGTAACCTTATAAATTGTGCACTAACTCCGTCCACAAAGTACGTCCTGATAGTGGCGCTGGTGTCAGGACGTAACCTTTCGTTGCACGCGCGTCAGTGCTGAGTAGTGAACACTGCATGTCTGTGCTCACAGAG
This sequence comes from Phyllobates terribilis, assembly GCF_046119375.1. Lineage (NCBI taxonomy): Eukaryota > Metazoa > Chordata > Amphibia > Anura > Dendrobatidae > Phyllobates > Phyllobates terribilis. The sequence continues at coordinate 349,787 of NW_027363385.1, read as the reverse complement.
CAAGAAGAAATGAATGGGCCGGCGAATATCATAATACAGCTGCCAGCCCAAGCACTACAGTCCCCAGGAATCTGGCCGGGGGCCGGGTAAAAGGTCATTGAGGGCTATAGGCCTGAGGTTCCCCACCGCTGGCTTACATGGTTACTACCACTTCAAGCAGTATGTGTTTTCTCATGTTTTCGTCACAGATGACTTTTTTAATTGCAGCAGTTGTGCCGTTAAATGACCCCTTGTAGACTGTCCCAAAGCCACCTTTTCCAAGAACACAGGATTCATCGATGTGGACTTGTTGTTCTGCAGAAGCAAATTAACAGAAGTTAAATAAATGCTGATGGTAATATTTTGTAATCTGATTATGGATATTCCCCAAAGGTAATAGATTAATGTGACTATAATACCGGTGTTCAACTTCGATACAAAGTCTCGCAGCAGCTGAAGTTTCCGCTCTACTTGTGCCCTCTCCATTGTTTGACGGTTCTGTTCATATGATGACTTCTCTTTGTTGCTGATAAGGAAAAGATCTTGGGCCTGTTCTCTGATACTCAGATGATTCTCTAGGATTAGTTTTTTTTGGCTTTCATTGCTGTCATCCAGGTCATCTATCACCACAATGACGTTCTTCTTCCCTGTGCAGAGAGCACAAATAACTGGTCACCATGATCACACTGGATTAATAACTGCATATCTCACCGATCGCCACAATAAGAGATGAGTGAACATTTCAATATTCGGTTCGATTCCTGATAGCCGAATTTGCAATATTTGCCAAATTATTTGTCGAACATATCCAAACCCCATTGGATCCAATGGGAGGCAAAACCAAACACATACACAACACCTTCAAATGGGCCCAAAAGCTGCCAAAACAGATCAAATTAGACACCAGGAAAGTGGCCTCAATTGACCCACAGTACAGATTTTATAATGGCACAACAGCAATCAGCCATGGGCCATGCATGAGGTATCAGGGTCTGGGCCATGCATGAGGTATCAGGGTCTTGCCAGCATTTACAGCTTTGAATTTAACTTCAAATTAAGACAAGGTGGGTGAGGGAGCCATGTAGGTCTGCTGTGCTGGGAGCCCTGATACCACATGCAAGAGCTCAACCTGCTTTTATGCTCAGCTACACTTAGATGGCAGAGAATTCAGCTTCATAGAGTAGCATTGGTGCAAAAATTTAAGGATAGTAACACGGGTAGTTGATATAAAGTAAGTGGACGCCTGCCGGTCTCAGAGGCCTACTGCTGCAGGTAACACACACGAAGGAAACCCAACCAGGAGTCTCCACATTTCCAAAAATGCAGAAACTAAAGCACACGTGGAGCCCAAGAGACCAAGTGTCCACACAACACCGTCACTGCTCAATGATCAGAGCGCGCCACCATGTTTGTGGGCGGGCTTTTTAAAGATTAAGCCCTGCCCGCCATCGCACCATTGGTAACGTCACCCGCGACCAATCGGGCGATGCCAGGTCACCGGATCAGCTGACTCCCAAACCACCAATCACGGTCCGCCAAGTCACGGGCATGCTCAATACAGAGGATCCTGGACTTAGGCTTTAGCAGCCCTGTCTCCCTCCGCAACCTATGCTTCATGCTGCTAGGCACAAATACTCAAGAGACAACCTGTACATCTTGTGGACCAGCTAAGCGTCGGGACTGATGACAACGCTGTGCAGCATCAGCCCTGGCTGGACCAGAATGGGAAACCACAGAAGGTTCTGGACCCATTTTGAATCCAGCAAATGCCCGACACCTAACAGTCTAAGTACGTCCCATGCGTAACTTCAGGCTGATGAGTGTAAATTTTCCTCCAGTATTTGCTGATAACGTGCTGCATTCATCTTTCCTGCAACTTTTACCAAGTTTTCTGTGCCTTTGTAGCTAACACATCCCCAAAACATCAGCGATCCACCTACGTATTTTACAGAAGGATTGGTGTTCCTTACATCATAGGCCTTGTTGACCTATTGTGCATCTTGAAACAGCCACACCGCTAGATTTCGGAGAGTCCTCAATTTCAGCTGATGTTATTTGTGTGTTTTTCTTGGCATCCCGAACAATTTTCCTGGCAGTTGTGGCCGAAATTTTTGTTGGTCTACCTGACCGTGGTTTGGTTTTTACAGAGCCCCTGATTTTTCATTTGTTAATCACAGTTTGAATGCTGCTGACTGGCACTATCAATTCCTTGGATATTATTTTGTATCCCTTTCCTGTGTTATACAGTTCAACTACCTTTTCCCGTAAATCCTTTGACAATTCTTTTGCTTTCCTCAAGACTCTCAATAAGTGATGAGCCACCCCCGTAGTGTTCGGGTTCGGTTCGGTTCATCGAACACCGGGATGTTCGTGGAACTGTTCGTCGAACAAAGTCGAACACTGTTAAAACCAATGGCAGGCAAACAAAAACACATAGAAACACATAGAAAACACCTTCAAAGGTGTCAAAAAGCTGACAAACTGCTCAGAAGACACTCTCTTTAAAAAAGCCGGCTGGCAATTCAGCAGCGGCATACACCGGTACCTGACAATTTAGAACAGAGAGAATAAAGCATCACACATAGATTAGATAGATAGAAACATGTCAGTCACATATATAAGAAGTACAGTGACAGTGTTGCTTACTGTACTTGTCATTTAGTGTTAAAGGATTAATTAAAAAAAATAATAGTGTTTTCATGTACCGTCTCTTTAAAAAAGCCGGCCGGCAATTCAGCATCTGTACCCGACAATTTATAACAGAAAGAATAGAGCATCACACATAGATTAGATAGATAGAAACATGTCAGTCACATATATAAGAAGTACAGTGACAGTGTTGGTTACTGTACTTGTCATTTAGTATTAAAATAAAGGACTTAATAAAAAAAAAATTGGCGTGGGGTTCCCCGTAATTTTAGTCTCTAGCGGAGGGTAAGCAGACAGCTGGGCCAGATGTTTGAAGCCTGGTAAGGGGGTAATACCCACGGAGCTTCCCAGGCCACTAATATCAGCCCCCAGCTGAATACATAGCCTTTACTAGCTATTAAAATGGGGGATCCCCAAAAAAATGATGTGGGGTCCCCCCTCTTTTAATAGCTAGCAAAGGCTAGGTAGACAGCTGGGGGCTGATATTAATAGCCCAGGAAGGGTGCCATGAATATTGGCCCCCTCCCAGGCTAGAAACACCAGCCCTCAGCCGCCCCAGAAATGGCGCATCCATAGGATGCGCCTGGCACTTAGCCTCGCTCTTCCCACTGCCCTGTAGCGGTGGCAGGGGGTAATAGGGCTGGGGTTGATGTCAGCTTATAATGCCAGCTGACATCAAGCCCAGGTTAGTAATGGAGAGGCGTCTATAAGACACCCCCATTACTAACCCCATAGTCAAAGTTAAAAAAAAAACACAAACACCCAGAATAAAGTCCTTTAATTGAAATAAACACACAATTCTTTATTGTTCTAAATCAAACCATACTTACCATCATGCCCATTCCAGCTGAAGCCAATGTCTTCTGCAATAAAAGTAAAATAATGAAGCAACATCATCCTTACCTTTCCATGGTTCCCACAACAGCTTCAGCTCTGCTACATTCACATGACAGGCTGGATCGCAGCCGAAATCTGCCATCCAGCTTGCCATGCCGCAGACACTGAGAAGTGCAGGCATGCTTGTGCTCCTCAGTGTCTCGCTGTGACGGCATAAAGATGAGCCGAGGTCATGTCCAATGAACTCAGCTCACCTCATGCACGTCACTGACAGCGTGGGAGAATTCTCCTGCGCCCAGTGCTTGAGCAGGAGAATTCTCCCACGCTGGGATGGCATTGAGATGACAGGCTGAATCACAGCTGAGCGCTGCCATCCAGCTTGTCATCCTTCAGAGACACTGCAGAGCGCAAGCATGCCTGCGCTCTGCAGTGTCTATGAAGTATGGCATGCTGGATGGCAGCGCTCAGCTGCCATCCAGCCTGTCATCTCAATGCCATCCCAGCGTAGGAGAATTCTCCTGCTGAAGCGCTGAGCGCAGGAGAATTTTCCCATGCTGTCAGTGATGTGCACGAGGTGAGCTCCTGTCCAATGAACTCAGCTCACCTCATGCACGTCACTGACAGCGTGGGAGAATTGCCTGCGCTCTGCAGTGTCTATGAAGGATGGCATGCTGGATGGCAGGGCTCAGCTGCCATCCAGCCTGTCATCTCAATGCCATCCCAGCGTGGGAGAATTCTCCTGCTCAAGCGCTGAGCGCAGGAGAATTTTCCCACGCTGTCAGTGACGTGCATGAGGTGAGCTGAGTTCATTGGACATGAACTCGGCTCATCTGGATGCCATCAAAGCGAGACACTGAGGAGCGCAAGCATGCCTGCGCTTCTCAGTGTCTGCGGCATGGCAAGCTGGATGGCAGCTTTCGGCTGGAAAGGTAAGGGTGAGGTTGGTTTATTATTTTACTTTTATTGCAGAAGACATTGGCTTCAGCTGGAATGGGCGTGATGGTAAGGATGGTTTAATTTAGAACAATAAAGAATTGTGTGTTTATTTCAATTAAAGGACTTTATTCTGGGTGTTTGTATTTTTTTTTAACTTTGACTATGGGGTTAGTAATGGGGGTATCTTATAGACGCCTCTCCATTACTAACCTGGGCTTGATGTCAGCTGGCATTATAAACTGACAGCAACCCCAGCCCTATTACCCCACTGCCACCGCTACAGGGCAGTGGGAAGAGCGAGGCTAAGTGCCAGAATTGGCGCATCCTATGGATGCGCCATTTCTGGGGCGGCTGACGGCTGGTGTTTCTAGCCTGGGAGGGGGCCAATATTCATGGCACCCTTCCTGGGCTATTAATATCAGCCCCCAGCTGTCTGACTAGCCTTTGCTAGCTATTAAAATAGGGGGGACTCCATGTCATTTTTTTGGGGGTCCCCCATTTTAATAGCTACTAAAGGCTAGGTATTCAGCTGGGGGCTGATATTAGTAGCCTGGGAAGCTCAATGGGTATTACCCCCTTCCCAGGCTTCAAACATCTGCCCCAGCCATCTGCTTAACCTCCGCTAGAGACTAAAATTACGGGGAACCCCACGACAATTTTTTTTAAAATAAATCCTTTATTTTAACACTAAATGACAAGTACAGTAATCAACACTATCACTGTACTTATTATATATGTGACTGACATGTTTCTATCTATCTAATCTATGTGTCATGCTCTATTCTTTCTGTTCTAAATTGTCAGGTACCGGTGTATGCGGCTGTTGAATTGCCGGCCGGCTTTTTTAAAGAGACGGTGCATGAAAACACTAATATATATATTTTTTAAATCCTTTAACACTAAATGACAAGTACAGTAACCAACACTGTCACAGTACTTCTTATATATGTGACTGACATGTTTCTATCTATCTAATCTATGTGTGATGCTCTATTATTTCTGTTTTAAATTGTCGGGTACTGGTGTATGCCGCTGCTGAATTGCCGGCTTTTCTTGTTTCACTGTTGGCACTGTTCCCATCGATTTGGGCAACCACTGTAATGCCACAACCACCATGGCTGTGGCATTACAGTGAGTGGCAGACAATCCCTGCATGATTGGTGCTCTAAATAGCGCCAGACACGCAGGACACGCTTTTGGTGCAGGAACAGTTATCGAACATAACCTCGAACAGCCAAATTTTTTGCAAATCGTTCGCGTTCCTGGAGCGACTCGAACACCGCCCAAAACAGCTCGAATTTGAGATTGGCGAACAGTTCTAGTCGAACACCGCTCATCTCTACTCTCAATCCAGAAACGTCAGTGACTGGATGAAAGATGCAAGAATCTGTCTGGATCCCAGAAACTCACTCAGCTTTTATTCACACACACTGATTACAAGCAAACAGGTCACAGGTGAGGATGTTACCTTTAGTAGCCATTCAAACCCATTTGTGTCAAATTCTGTGCATGTTATCAGGCCAAAATCACCAGGGTATGTGAACTTTTGATCAGGGTTATTTGGATGTTTTTGGTTGTCATTAATATTTAAAAAGAGAAAACACAGTAGTTTGACAATAAATGGCTTCACCCAACCAATAACCATGAGGGGAGGAAAAGGTTTTTTGTTATCATTCATATTCTCTCAAATAAGGTCAAGAAAGGAAAAATTCTGCCGGTGTCTGTAAACTTTTGAGCACAACTGTAGATAGATAATAGATACATGGATAGATTTATAGATAGATAGAAAATAGATATATAGATAGATATTTAGATATATACACTGCTCAAAAAATAAAGGGACCCCTGAAATACCACATCCTAGATCTGAATGAATGAAATCTTCTCATTGAATACTTTGTTCTGTAGAAAGCTGAATGTGCTGACAACAAAATCACACAAAAATCATCAACGGAAATCACATTTATTAACCAATGGAGGCCTGGATTTGGAGTCACCCCCAAAATTAAAGAGGAAAAACACACTACAGGCTGATCCAACTGTGATGTAATGTCCTTAAAACAAGTCACAATGAGGCTGAGTATTGTGTGTGGCCTCCATGTGCCTGTATGACCTCCCTACACCGCCTGGGCATGCTCCTGATGAGGCTGAGTATTGTGTGTGGCCTCCCCGTGCCTGTATGACCTCCCTACAACGCCTGGGCATGCTCCTGATGAGGCTGAGTATTGTGTGTGGCCTCCACGTGCCTGTATGACCTCCCTACAACGCCTGGGCATGCTCCTGATGAGGCTGAGTATTGTGTGTGGCCTCCATGTGCCTGTATGACCTCCCTACAACGCCTGGACATGCTCCTGATGAGGCTGAGTATTGTGTGTGGCCTCCACGTGCCTGTATGACCTCCCTACAACGCCTGGGCATGCTCCTGATGAGGCTCAGTATTGTGTGTGGCCTCCACGTGCCTGTATGACCTCCCTACAATGCCTGGGCATGCTCCTGATGAGGCTCAGTATTGTGTGTGGCCTCCACGTGCCTGTATGACCTCTCTACAACGCCTGGGCATGCTCCTGATGAGGCTGAGTATTGTGTGTGGCCTCCATGTGCCTGTATGACCTCCCTACACCACCTGGGCATGCTCCTGATGAGGCTGAGTATTGTGTGTGGCCTCCACGTGCCTGTATGACCTCCCTACAACGCCCGGGCATGCTCCTGATGAGGCTGAGTATTGTGTGTGGCCTCCACGTGCCTGTATGACCTCCCTACAACGCCTGGGCATGCTCCTGATGAGGCTGAGTATTGTGTGTGGCCTCCACGTGCCTGTATGACCTCCCTACACCGCCTGGGCATGCTCCTGATGAGGCTCAGTATTGTGTGTGGCCTCCACGTGCCTGTATGACCTCCCTACAATGTCTGGACATGCTCCTGATGAGGCTGAGTATTGTGTGTGGCCTCCACGTGCCTGTATGACCTCCCTACACCGCCTGGGCATGCTCCTGATGAGGCTGAGTATTGTGTGTGGCCTCCCCGTGCCTGTATGACCTCCCTACAACGCCTGGGCATGCTCCTGATGAGGCTGAGTATTGTGTGTGGCCTCCACGTGCCTGTATGACCTCCCTACAACGCCTGGACATGCTCCTGATGAGGCTGAGTATTGTGTGTGGCCTCCACGTGCCTGTATGACCTCCCTACAACGCCTGGGCATGCTCCTGATGAGGCTCAGTATTGTGTGTGGCCTCCACGTGCCTGTATGACCTCCCTACAACGCCTGGGCATGCTCCTGATGAGGCTCAGTATTGTGTGTGGCCTCCACGTGCCTGCATGACCTCTCTACAACGCCTGGGCATGCTCCTGATGAGGCTGAGTATTGTGTGTGGCCTCCATGTGCCTGTATGACCTCCCTACACCGCCTGGGCATGCTCCTGATGAGGCTGAGTATTGTGTGTGGCCTCCACGTGCCTGTATGACCTCCCTACAACGCCCGGGCATGCTCCTGATGAGGCTGAGTATTGTGTGTGGCCTCCACGTGCCTGTATGACCTCCCTACAACGCCTGGGCATGCTCCTGATGAGGCTGAGTATTGTGTGTGGCCTCCACGTGCCTGTATGACCTCCCTACACCGCCTGGGCATGCTCCTGATGAGGCTCAGTATTGTGTGTGGCCTCCACGTGCCTGTATGACCTCCCTACAACGCCTGGGCATGCTCCTGATGAGGCTGAGTATTGTGTGTGGCCTCCACGTGCCTGTATGACCTCCCTACACCGCCTGGGCATGCTCCTGATGAGGCTGAGTATTGTGTGTGGCCTCCACGTGCCTGTATGACCTCCCTACAACGCCTGGGCATGCTCCTGATGAGGCTGAGTATTGTGTGGGGCCTCCACGTGCCTGTATGACCTCCCTACAACGCCTGGGCATGCTCCTGATGAGGCTGAGTATTGTGTGTGGCCTCCACGTGCCTGTATGACCTCCCTACTATGCCTGGGCATGCTCCTGATGAGGCTGAGTATTGTGTGTGGCCTCCACGTGCCTGTATGACCTCCCTACTATGCCTGGGCATGCTCCTGATGAGGCTGAGTATTGTGTGTGGCCTCCACGTGCCTGTATGACCTCCCTACAACGCCTGGGCATGCTCCTGATGAGGCTGAGTATTGTGTGTGGCCTCCACGTGCCTGTATGACCTCCCTACAACGCCTGGGCATGCTCCTGATGAGGCTGAATGTTGTGTGTGGCCTCCACGTGCCTGTATGACCTCCCTACTATGCCTGGGCATGCTCCTGATGAGGCTGAGTATTGTGTGTGGCCTCCACGTGCCTGTATGACCTCCCTACAACGCCTGGGCATGCTCCTGATGAGGTTGCGGATGGTCTCCTGGAACCCAGGGCCAACCGCACCAGCATATGGTCTCACAAGGGGTCTGAGGATCTCATCTCGGTACCTAATGGCAGTCAGGCTACCTCTGGCGAGCACATGGAGGGCTGCGCAGCCCTCCAAAGAAATGCCACCCCACACCATTACTGACCCACTGCCAAACCGGTCATGCTGAAGTATGTTGCAGGCAGCAGATCACTCTCCATGGCATCTCCAGACTCTGTCACGTCTGTCACATGTGCTCAGTGTGAACCTGCTTTCATCTGTGAAGAGCACAGGGCGCCAGTGGCGACTTTGCCAATCCTGGTGTTCTGTGGCAAATGCCAAGCGTCCAGCACGGTGTTGGGCTGTGAGCACAACCCCCATCTGTGGACGTCCGGCCCTCATACCACCCTCATGGAGTCGGTTTCTAACCGTTTGTGCAGACACATTCCCATCTGTGGCCTGCTGGAGGTCATTTTGCAGGGCTCTGGCAGTGCTCCTCCTGTTCCTCCTTGCACAAAGGTGGAGGTAGCGGCCTTGCTGCTGGGTTGTTGCCCTCCTACGGCCCCCTCCATGTCTCCTGGTGTACTGGCCTGTCTCCTGCTAGCGCCTCCAGCCTCTGGACACTACGCTGACAGACACAGCAAACCTTCTTGCCACAGCTCGCATTGATGTGCCATCCTGGATGAGCTGCACGACCTGAGCAACTTCTGTGGGTTGTAGAGTCCGTCTCATGCTACCACGAGTGTGAAAGCACAACCAACATTCAAAAGTGACCAAAACATCAGCCAGAAAGCATTGGTACTGAGATGTGGTCAGTGGTCCCCACCTGTAGGACCGCTCCTTTATTGAGGGTGTCTTGATAATTGGCAATAAGTTCCATCTATTTTCTATTCCATTTGCACAACAGCATGTGAAATTGATTGTCAATCAGTGTTGCTTCCTAAGTGGACAGTTTGATTTAACAGAAGTTTGATTTACTTGGGAGTCATATTCTGTTGTTTAAGTGCTCCCTTTATTTTTTTGAGCAGTGTAGATAATTTTACAATGTGATTGTTTTGTTCATGGGATCTTCGTTGGACCCTTACTATTTGGACTGTGTTGGAAAGGTAAGGATGAGGTTGGTTTATTATTTTACTTTTATTATTGGTGATCATGGGCTTCGGGGATAACCTGTAAGGTGAGTATATGGTGTTTTTTTATTTTTTATTTTTTGCAGGGGCGGCGAACATCCGAGCAAAGGTATAGGTGATTATAATGTGTTTTATTTTTATTTGAACTTTTTTTTATTAATTTTAACTTTTTTACTTTCAGCAACAGCACAGACGTCGGCAGATGGGAGACTACTGCTCCCATCCAGCGGCGTTTGTGCTCGCTGTTTCCTATGGTAGCATGCGCCGGCTGATGGTGGTAGTAGTACCATCAGCTAGCGCCTATAACCCGCAGTAAGCTATTTACCGCAGGTCACTGTCACAGCTATGGCAACTGTTAGCATGATATCACAGTGCTCTGACCGCGGTAATGCAATTACCGCGATCAGAACCTGCGTTTCCTGCGCTGTCACCCAAGTGACAGAGCGGGAAATATCCGTACCTGAACATTAACATGGAGTTCCTGAGGAAGTCCGTGTTCAGGGTCCGTGTTTTAAGAGTAGGTGTTCGGTACGGACGCCGAACTTTGATGTTCGGGTTCGCCCATCACTAGACTTACAGAAAAAAAAAGTTTTTTTTACATCTGCGTACAGCTTAATTTCACTGCCACAAAAGGACTAGGTGGCTTATGGCAGACTGTATCACGATTGTCACAGGTTTTCTGTTGGTTAGCAACAGAAAAATTAGAATTTTTTACTCTTAAAACAGCTGAATTTCAACGCCATAGAATGAGAAGGTGACGTACGACGTAGTGTTTCACGTTTGTCACAAAAAGAAAAAAAAAAATTTCACTCTGGTTAGCAACAGAAAAAAATAGATTTTTTTTTTTACTGTGCATACAGCTGAATTTAACCCCTCAAAAATGATAAGGTGGGCTACTATAGTTTGCACTATCACATTAGCAGATTAAAAAAAAAATTGATTTTTATACTCTGCACTCTGGAGCTCTGCGTACAGCTGAGTTTCAATGCAACAAAATGTAAAGGTGGGCTAGTAGGGCTTGCTTGCTCTATCACATTAGCAAGTGAAAAAATAGATATTTTTAAGGGATACTCGTGCATTGAGCACAATACAACCGGTGCACAACATAGTTCTATGAAATGGGCCCTGCTGTCTTTGTGTGGACCTCAGTAATGGCACAAGAAAAAAAAAAGACACAGACACACAGGACACTTGTTATCTAAACTATCTGACTTACAATCAGCCGTCTATGAATCTAGCTAATATCTCTCAGTATACAGGAGTAGCGGCCAGCAGCAGAGTCTGTGATCACTTACAAGCAGAAAATGCCGCTCAGAGAACATGTCCGCTCTTTATATACAGAGGACATGTGATTTCAGCAGCCAATGGCACAAGCCCTTGTGTCTGGGCAGTGTGGATCCGTCCTGCGCCCTGATTGGCTAGCCGCGATTTGCACACAAAGTTAGAAGAAAAAGAAAAAAAGATTACAAACACGTTAGCACGGCGCTGCTCTCAGCTCCTGCCAGCTCGCCACCCCTCCCCTCATCAAACATGTCCCCTCATTCATCATACACCACCACTATGCTAGCCAAAGTTTTAAAAATACTTTAGTTGCACCGCAATAATTTTCCCGCACTTTTTCACGGAGTGTAAGAGTTTTTTTTGCTGATTTTAAGAAAAAATGCTCGTGTTTCCAATCGCGAATCCGAATGTGCCATATTCATGTGGAATTTAACCTTTGCGATCGGATTTCGAACATATTCGCTCATCACTAATCATCATAAGTAGGACTGTAACTCTCATTAAAACAATCCTCCATCTTTCGCAAAATCTAGAAGAGAGGAAGAGAGGTACTCCAGCTCCTCAACATACACAGGACATCACTCTCCAGAAGATAATAATCCATCTCTTACCAAGTCTAGAGGAGAGATGATCCAGCTCTTTATCATATAGGGATCCCATTACATTGGTCGCACTTGTACTGGCCCTCGGATTGCAGTGATACAGTATAGCGAATGTGCACTGAGATGCGACCTCACCGAACTGCTGGGATCCTTCATTACTAATGAAACAGGGTCTGAACTTAGGAACATTATCTCTGAAAGGATCCGGTATAAGCGCGTTCACCAGCCAGGAATACTGACTCTCTCCTTCCCTGGAGAAAATCCCGATGATAGGCTTAGTCAAGCGACCCTGAAAGAGAAAGAAAGATAAAAAATAAATACAGTGGGTACGGAATGTATTCAGACCCCTTTAAATTTTTCACACTCTTTTTTTCATTGCAGCCATTTGGTAAATTCTAAAAGTTCATTTTTTTCTCATTATAGTACACTCTGGACCCCATCTTGACTGAAAAACACAGAAATGTAGAAATTTTTACAAATTTATTAAAAAAGAAAAACTGAAATCTCACATGGTCATAAGTATTCAGACCCTTTGCTCAGTATTGAGTAGAAGCACCCTTTTGAGCTAGTACAGCAATGAGTCTTCTTGGGAATGATACAACAAGTTTTTCACACCTGGATTTGGGGATCCTCTGCCATTCATCCATGCAGATCCTCTCCAGTTCCGTCAGGTTGGATGGTGAACGTTGGTGGACAGCCATTTTCAGGTCTCTCCAGAGATGCTCAATTGGGTTTAGGTCAGGGCTCTGGCTGGGCCAGTCAAGAATGGTCATAGAGTTGTTCTGAAGCCACTCCTTTGTCATTATAGCTGTGTGCTTAGGGTCATTGTCTTGTTGGAAGGTGAACCTTCGGCCAAGTCTGAGGTCACGAGCACTCTGGAAGAGATTTTCATCCAGGATATCTCTGTACTTGGCCGCATTCATGTTTCCTTCAATTGCAACCAGTCATCCTGTCCCTGCAGCTGAAAAACACCCCCAAAGCATGATACTGCCACCACCATGTTTTACTGCAGGGATTGTATTGGGTAGGTGATGAGCAGTGCCTGGTTTTCTCCACACATATCGCTTAGAATTATCACCAAAAAGTTCTATCTTCGTCTCATCAGACCAGAGAATCTTATTTCTCATAGTCTGGGAGTCCTTCATGTGTTTTTGAGCAATCTCTATGTGGGCTTTCATATGTCTTGCACTGAGGAGAGGTTTCCGTCGGGCCACTCTGCTATTAAGGCTCGACTGGTGGAGGGCTGCAGTGATAGTTGACTTTGTGGAACTTTCTCCCATCTCCCTACTGCATCTCTGGAGCTCAGCCACAGCGATCTTACAGTTCTTCTTTACTTCTCTCACCAAGGCTCTTCTTCAACGATTGCTCGGTTTGGCTGGACCTCCAGGTCTAGGAAGACTTCTGGTTGTCCCAAACTTCTTCCATTTAAGGATTATGGAGGCCACTTTGCTCTTAGGAACCTTGAGTAATACAGAAATTCTTTTGTAACCTTGGCCAGATCTGTGCCTTGCCACAATCCTGTCTCTGAGCTCCTTGGGCAGTTCCTTTGCGCTCATGATTCTCATTTGGTCTGACATGCACTGTGAGCTGTGAGGTCTTATATAGACAGGTGTGCGCCTTTCCAAATCAAGTCCTATCAGTTTAATTAAACACAGCTGGACTCCAATGAAGGAGTAGAACCATCTCAAGGAGGATCACAAGGAAATGGACAGCATGTGACTTAAATATGAGTGTCTGAGCAAAGGGGCTGAATACTTATGACCATGTGATATCTCAGTTTTTCTTTTTAATAAATTTGCTAACATTTCTACATTTCTGTTTTTTTCAGTCAAGATGGGGTGCAGAGTGGACACTAATGAGAAAAAAATGAACTTTTTAGAATTTACCAAATGATTGCAATGAAACTAAGAGTGAAAAATTTAATGGGGTCTGAATACTTTCCGTACCCACTGCAGATCACTGGCAGCAGGTCTATGATGGTGGATGATTCTCATTTATACTACAGACATATTTTTTATTCTGTAACCCAGCAGGTGATTAAAGAGGAACAAAACTTAGCGTTCATTATCTGTGGTATTTAGAATTATCCTATATATTGCACTTGTGCGCTATCAAAGACAGGCCTCCGAATTTGAGTTTTCCTTTTAGTGAGTTTTTGATGTTAATAATAATAATAATAATTTTTATAACCCCAATTTTCTAAAAAATGCAAGTAACCTATCTTACTTAAGGCCATGCGCACATGTGTGAACGTGGCCTAAAGGGTGCAGAAATGCTGCAGAATGTCTGCAACATCAAAAACGCGCCAAAAAGCTCATTGTGGGAACGTAGCCCTGTAGATCTGGAGAGTCCTTGAGTTGCAAAAACATAATTATTTCACCCCTAAAATACCCCATTTTAGAAGCAGAACATCTTCATTTAGGGGTTTTGTTAGCATTTTACCCCATATCTAATTCATAGAATCATAGAATGGTAGAGTTGGAGGGTCTAAACCCCGGCTCAAAGCAGGATTCACTAAACCATCTCAGACAGATGTCTGTCCAGCCTCTGTTTGAAGACGTCCATTGAAGGGGAACTCACCACCTCTCGTGGCAGCCTGTTCCACTCATTAATCACCCTAACTGTCAAAAAGTTTTTTCTAATATCTAATCTGTGTCTCCTCCCATTTAGTTTCATCCCGTTGCTTCTAGTCTTTCCCTGTGCAAATGAGAATAAAGATGATCCTTCTACAATGTGACAGCCCTTGACATATTTGTAGACAGCTATTAAGTCTCCTCTCAGTCTTCTTTTTTGCAAGCTAAACATTCCCAAATCCTGCAACCGTTCCTCATAGGACATGGTTTGCAGACCAGTCACCATTCTGGTCGCTCTTCTCTGAACTTGCTCCAGTTTGTCGATGTCTTTTTCAAAATGTGGTGCCCAAAACTGGACGCAGTATTCCAGATGAGGTCTGACCAAAGAGGAGTAAAGACCGATAATGACTTCACGTGATCTAGACTGTATGCTTCTGTTAATACATCCCAGAATTGTATTTGCCTTTTTTGCTGCTGCATCACACTGTTGACTCATGTTCAGTCTATGATCTATTAGTATACCTAAATCTTTTTCACATGTACTGTTGCTTAGCTCTATTCCTCCCATTCTGTATATGCTTTTTTCATTTTTATTGCCCAGATGTAGTACTTTGCATTTTTCCCTGTTATAAACCATTCTGTTGGTTGCTGCCCACTGCTCCAGTTTATTTAGATCTTTTTGAGTCTCCTCTCTCTCTTCTCTAGTATTAGCTATCCCTCCTAGCTTTGTGTCATCAGCAAATTGCATCAGTTTACCCTCAATTCCTTCATCTAAATCATTGATAAAGATGTTGAACAATACAGGTCCCAGGACACAGCCCTGTGGTACCCCACTTGAGAATTCATGGATTAAAACCTTAACGATGCAGTCTCTTATGTATATACTGCGTATCAGTCATGAGTAAATGTCAGTTTGTGCTCCATGATGGAAATGCACATTATGAAGATCGCACACTACAGCTACTGTACCCGTGCCATCACCTGCAGGAGTCCAAACTAAGTATGCAAATGCTCTTGCTGTAACTGCTAGGATCAATGTTTTCACAGATTGAAGCAGTTTAACACCTCATATGCCACTGTCCATAGAGTCAAAAGCACCGGAGAAGTTTGACAGAGGGAAATCACTCTCTCTGTCAGCCCATCACTTGTGCCCCAGCACAATCGCTGTATGCCAATGGGTGCTGTGCAGTGTTGGGCGAGAGTGCTTTCCACTGTTTGATACTCGATCGAGCATCGGGGTGCTCAGACACGCTCAGTACTCGATCAACTATAACTGGTGCTTGAGCTCCCTGCATGTTTGGTACCTGTAAGAAAGCCAATAAACATGCACGGATTGCCCACCATGCACGGTAATGCCGTAGCCATGTTGGCCACTGGTATGATTGATTGGCCGGCTGCATTGAGTCCTGGGGTCTTATATTAGACTCAGTGACATGATGCTCGGCATACTGTCATCAGGAAGCAGTTCAGGGAGACTTCTTATAGGAGGGAGAGCCAAGGTTAGATCAGGAGTATAGGCAGAGTTTAATATTGATATTCCAGTACTTGTATACCAATCCTGCACCATTTCAAAGAAAAATCCTTCTCAGGGCTAAGTATTTTCCTTTCTGTAGTAAAACGGCTGTTACCTGCATTCAGTGGAGGGATAGTTTTGGATTAGAGGCATCTAAGCAGGGTTTAATATTGCTATTGGAGTACTTGTATACCACCGCTGCTGTTGCTGCACCATTAAAACAAAAGGGCTAATGCTATCTACTACTGATGAGCGAGCACTAAAATGTTCGGGTGCACGTCACTAGAATTGAGCAAATCATAAATGTTTGGGTGATCGTTTCAAGTAACGAGCATAATGGAAGTCAATGGGAAGCTTAAACATTTTTCCAGAAGACCCTACCAGGAGGTCTGGGAATATTGCTGAAATGGATGGAAACAGTGCTCAAGTGACATGGGAACAGCATGGGGAAGACCCCTGGAAGCATTTCTGACTCCCAGATCACTGCTGTCAACAATGTTGTCAGAGGTATTACGCCACTTTTATGGACTCAAAATAAAACACACAAAACCGGAGATAAAATGGATTTTACAGGAAAAAAGGTTAGGAAACGTTCTCTCCTATATAATGACTTGAATATAAGGCAAAATAAATAAGAGAAGAAAAAAAAAACTCCATTTGTCACGGTAATTCCCTGTTGTTTTTAGAAATAAGTAAAGAAATAATTAAAAAAATGACTTGGAGCCCACCCTATTTTTAATAACCAGCTTAGGCAAAGCAGACAGCTGAGGGCTGATATTATCAGTCTGGTAAGGTCCATGGATATTGGCCCCTTCCCAGCCTAAAAATACCAGCCTGCAGCTGCCCCAGAACTGGCACATCACATTAGATGCACCAATTCTGGCACCCTGTCTCAGCTCTTCCAGATTGCCAGGGCACCAAGGCAATGGGATTTGGGGTTGATGAATTCTCCCACCCTGGGATGGCATTGAGATGGCAGGCTGGATGGTAGAAGAACGCTGTCAATGCCTGTGCTCCGCAGTGTCTCTGAAGGATGGCATGCTGGATGGCAGCGTTCTGCTACCATCCAGCCTGCCATCTCAAAGCCATCCCAGCGTGGGAGAATTTTCCTGCTCAGGCGGTGACGTCATTTGCCGGCACCGCATGCGCAGCAGAATTCTCCCACGCTGTCAGTGACGTGCATGAGGTGAGCCGAGTTCATCGGACATGAACTCGGCTCATCTGGATGCCGTCACAGAGAGACACTGAGGAGCGCAAGCATGCCTGCGCTTCTCAGTGTCTCTGCGACATGGCAAGCTGGATGGCAGCGTTCTGCTGCGATCCAGCCTGTCATGTGAATGTAGCAGAGCTGAAGCCGTCCTGGGAACCATGGAAAGGTAAGGATGAGGTTGGTTTAATATTTTACTTTTATTGCAGGAGATCGTTGGCTTCAGCTGGAATGGGCGTGATGGTAAGTATGGTTTAATTTAGAACAATAAAGAATTGTGTCTTTATTTCAATTAAAGGACTTTATTCTGGGTGTTTGTGTTTTTTTTTCACTTTGACTATGGGGTTAGTAATGGGGGTGTCTTATAGACGCCTCTCCATTACTAACCTGGGCTTGATGTCAGCTGGCATTATAAGCTGACATCAACCCCAGCCCTATTACCCCACTGCCACCGCTACAGGGCAGTGGGAAGAGCGAGGCTAAGTGCCAGAATTGGCGCATCCTATGGATGCGCCATTTCTGGGGCGGCTGACGGCTGGTGTTTCTAGCCTGGGAGGGGGCCAATATTCATGGTACCCTTCCTGGGCTATTAATATCAGCCCCCAGCTGTCTGCCTAGCCTTTGCTAGCTATTAAAATAGGGGGGACACCACGTCATTTTTTTTTTGGGTCCCCCATTTTAATAGCTAGTAAAGGCTATGTATTCAGCTGGGGGCTGATATTCGTAGCCTGGGAAGCTCCGTGGGTATTACCCCGTTCCCAGGCTTCAAACATCTGCCCCAGACTAAAATTACGGGGAACCCCACGCCAATTTTTTTTTTTAAGAAATCTTTTATTTTAACACTAAATGACAAGTACAGTAAGCAACACTGTCACTGTGCTTCATATATATGTGACTGACATGTTTCTATCTATCTAATCTATGTGTGATTCTCTATTCTTTCTGTTATAAATTGTCGGGTACCGGTGTATGCGGCTGATGAATTGCCGGCTTTTCATGTTTCACTGTTGGCACTGTTCCCATCGATTTGGGCAATCAATGTAATGCCACAACCACCATGGCTGTGGCATTACAGTGAGTGGCAGACAATCCCTGCATGATTGATGCTCTAAATAGCGCCAGACATGCAGGACGGGGACCCGAGCTCCTGCCCTAGCATCTCGAAAGTACTCGGCGAGCTCCGAGCATCTCGAGTACTGAGCAGTGGCGAGGATGCTCGCTCATCACTAATAATTTTATCTCTTTTTCTCTGTATTTGCCTTGGACCCTTTGAGGTTAATTTTATTACCCCTCCCCTTGTAATTGTGTTCAGCTATATAATACTGTGCCTCTGTAATATCCCTTATCACCTGATGAAGCCGTTTTTTTCCGTCGAAACACGTTGTGATTAATAAATAAAAAAATGTAATCCCACTTATTTGCCTCATCCTAGCTATTTGGTGCTCCTTCCAAACCGCCTTTTCTTTTTCTTTTTCCTTGTTAAACTAGATTTAATTGACTTTGTTAGAAAAAGACTTGCGGCCTAGCGGGAATAACCGGTGACCCCCACTAGGGCCACTCATGGAGCTAAAGAACTGCCGGGGTGACTCCCACGCCAGGGCGCATCACATTATTTTGGGAGATTGTTCATTGTTATTGTAAATTACCTGATCATTCTTGTTACTAACTCCTTGTTTAAAGCCTGGTTATAAATATATATATATATATATATACAGTGGTGGCCAAAAGTATTGGCACCCCTGCAATTCTGTCAGATAATACTCAGTTTCTTCCTGAAAATGATTGCAATCACAAATTCTTTGGTCTTATTCTCTTCATTTAATTTGCTTGCAAGGAAAAAACACAAAAGAGAATGAAGCAAAAATCAAATCATTGATCATTTCACACAAAACTCCAAAAATGGGCCAGACAAAAGTATTGGCACCCTCAGCCTAATACTTGGTTGCACAACCTTTAGGCAAAATAACTGGGAACAACCGCTTCCGGTAACCATCAATGAGTTTCTTACAATGCTCTGCTGGAATTGTAGACCATTCTTCTTTGGCAAACTGCTCCAGGTCCCTGATATTTGAAGGGTGCCTTCTCCAAACTGCCATTTTGAGATCTCTCAACAGGTGTTCTATGGGATTCAGGTCTGGACTCATTGCTGGCCACCTTAGAAGTCTCCAGTGCTTTCTCTCAAACCATTTTATAGTGCTTTTGGAAGTGTGTTTTGGGTCATTGTCCTGCTGGAAGACCCATGACCTCTGAGGGAGACCCAGCTTTCTCACACTGGGCCCTACATTATGTTGCAAAATTTGTTGGTAGTCTTCAGACTTCATAATGCCATGCACACGGTCAAGCAGTCCAGTGCCAGAGGCAGCAAAGCAACCCCAAAACATCAGGGAACCTCCGCCATGTTTGACTGTAGGGACCGTGTTCTTTTCTTTGAATGCCTCTTTTTTTTTCCTGTACACTCTATGTTGATGCTTTTTCCCAAAAAGCTCTACTTTTGTCTCATCTGACCAGAGAACATTCTTCCAAAACGTTTTAGGCTTTCTCAGGTAAGTTTTGGCAAACTCCAGCCTGGCTTTTTTAAGTCTCGGGGTAAGAAGTGGGGTCTTCCTGGGTATCCTACCATACAGTTCCTTTTCATTCAGACGTCGACGGATAGTACGGGTTGACACTGTTGTACCCTCGGACTGCAGGGCAGCTTGAACTTGTTTGGATGTTAGTCGAGGTTCTTTATCCACCATCCGCACAATCTTGCCTTGAAATCTCTCGTCATTTTTTCTTTTCCGTCCACATCTAGGGAGGTTAGCCACAGTGCCATGGGCTTTACACTTCTTGGTGACACTGCGCACGGAAGACACAGGAACATCCAGGTCTTTGGAGATGGACTTGTAGCCTTGAGATTGCTCATGCTTCCTCTCAATTTGGTTTCTCAAGTCCTCAGACAGTTCTTTGGTCTTCTTTCTTTTCTCCATGCTCAATGTGGTACACACAAGGACACAGGACAGAGGTTGAGTCAACTTTAATCCATGTTAACTGGCTGCAAGTGTGATTTAGTTATTGTCAACACCTGTTAGGTGCCACAGGTAAGTTACAGGTGCAGTTAATTACACGAATTAGAGAAGCATCACATGATTTTTCAAACAGTGCCAATACTTTTGTCCACCCCCTTTTTTAGGTTTGGTGTGGAATTATATCCAATTTGGCTTTAGGACAATTATTTTTGTGTTTTTTCATTGAAGACAAATTAAATGAAGATAATAAGACCAAAGAATTTGTGATTGCAATCATTTTCAGGAAGAAGCTGAGTATTATCTGACAGAATTGCAGGGGTGCCAATACTTTTGGCCACCACTGTATATATATATACAGTATAGACCAAAAGTTTGGACACACCTTCTCATTTAAAGATTTTTCTATATTTTCATGACTATGAAAATTGTACATTCACACTGAAGGCATCAAAACTATGAATTACCACATGTGGAATTATATACTTAACAAAAAAGTGTGAAACCACTGAAAATATGTCTTATATTCTAGGGTCTTCACAGTAGCCCCCTTTTGCTTTGATGACTGCTTTGCACACTCTTGGCATTCTCTTGAACAGCTTCTACAGTGTTGTCAAGGGGTGTTTGCACAACATGAAGAAGATTTTGGCTGCGCTCGGGACATTCAACATGAAATACCCACTGGAAATACGGCTCCCATTCGAGAGAAGTATCACCAGATTCCACCTCAAATGTACCAGAAGGTGAAAGAACTCTTGTCTTATATGATGAGGAATGGCGTAATCCGCAAAAGTCAGAGTCCCTGGGAAGCTCCTATTGTACTGGTTCGGAAAAAAGATGGTACCATGAGATTCTGTGTAGACTATCGGAAGTTGAATGCATGTACAGTACAGGACTCTTATCCATTACCCCGAATTGAATAGTCTCTATCTGCGTTGGTAAGTGCTAAATTCTTCTCTTCATTTGACCTGGCCAGTGGCTACTGGCAGGTCCCAGTGGCTGAGAAGGATCGTCCAAAAACTGCCTTTGTCCTTCCTATGGGTTTGTTTGAGTTCAACCGGATGCCGTTTGGACTGACAAATGCACCAGAGACTTTCCAAAGATTGATGGAGAGATGCTTGGGGAACCTCAACTTCGAAGCTACTTTACTATATCTAGACGATATAATCATCTATTCCGCCACGTTTGAAGATCATCTCCGATGACTGGAATAAGTGTTGGAATGACTTCAGAGGCATGGATTGAAAATCAAGCACCGCAAGTGTCATCTCTTCAAGCGAGAGATTGAATATTTGGGGCACACTGTGTCTAGTGCGGGAGTGTACCCCACCGCGGAGAAAGTAGCGGCAGTGCAGAAGTGGCCCACACCAGTCAACCTAAGGGAGCGGAGGGCGTTTCTAGGACTCTTTGGATACTATCGCAGATTCAACAGAAAACAGAGGAGTGTGCTCACCTCTTGTCTGAACTTACGCTGCCTCAAAGGAGGCATCAATCTTGCAAAGAATCCACTCGCCCAAGGACTGGCGAGCAAAAAGGAGGGAGGAATGTAATAGAAGTCAAAAAGCCTTATTGTCATCTGCTGGTTGACTGCAATCAAACTGAACCAAGATGCCTTAGGAATGTTGATGGGGGAACAGATTTGAACGTGAGACCCGGTCAGGTGACGTCCACTGAGGAGTTTTTAAATATAATGGTCGAGCGCGCCAAACCTGAGGTGATTTCAGCGCCAAGCTGCAGAGAGAAGGAGACGCATGCTGGATGCACTGAGGAAACCAGCCTGACAGGTCGGAGGCAGAGACCTATGAGGCAGCACAGGCGGACGCCGGGGAACAAATGCCGGATTAACCGCAGAGGTCCCCCGAGCACCGCGGCCGCTGAAGAGAGCCGGGATCTGCTTGTGGTACTGTGTGACTTCACAGTACCTGACATTGTCCGTCAACCGACAAGGTACGGACCCCGCTATCCAAGGCACGAGAGACCACCTCCAATGGCCGAGCAAAGATGAGATAAGAGAGAACTGCGTCAGAGGAGTCACGCCAGCAGAAACAGAGGAGCTGCATCGCTGAACAGGGCCGACACTTCAAATGATCATCCACGGTACCGGGGGGAGTGGGGTTTAGAATGTCAGGTTGGGAGGGGGACGGTTGTAGTGGAAAAAGCCAAATTTGATTTAATTGACTTTGTTAGAAAAAGACTTATAGCCTAGCAGGAATAACCGGTGACCCCCGCTAGGGCCATTCACGGAATTAAAGAACTGCTGTGGTGATTCCCACGCCAGGG
Source organism: Phyllobates terribilis (assembly GCF_046119375.1). Classification (NCBI taxonomy): domain Eukaryota; kingdom Metazoa; phylum Chordata; class Amphibia; order Anura; family Dendrobatidae; genus Phyllobates; species Phyllobates terribilis. The sequence goes on along the minus strand of NW_027363385.1, from coordinate 327,451 downwards.
TGCATCACATTATTTTGGGAGATTGTTGATTGTTATTGCAAATTACCTGATCATTTATGTTACTACCCCCTTGTTTAAATCCTGGTTTTATATATATATATATATATATATATATAAATTGTTTTTACACATCTCTGACTGCCCTCACTTCATATCTCTGCGCGTTGCATTTCTGGCACCTGCTTTACATATTAAAAAAAACAAAGTCTATTCAGTTGCGAAGTAGTCCAACGATCCCACGATGTCGCACGCCATCTGAAGCATATGGAGCGCCGAAATGACGCTCCATAGACTTTTGCAGCCGCTGCTGCTAGGCATGCTGCTCGGCGAGACCGGACGCTATGAAATGACGTAACCTCAGTGATGTCAGTGAGGTTACATCAGTTCACAACCGCCTGGGTCTGACATAGCACCATAATTGGCAGTCTGGCAATCTGCATGACCTGGAGAATTACTGTATTACATTATGCAGAGGGCATTCTGGCAGTTCGACATACTACAGAAATTTCGACAGGTCATGAGGACTTCCAGACTGCGCTCTGTGTGACCCAGCAACTGTGAGGCCCGGTAACCCAAAGGGAGACTTTAAGGTTCATAGAGTTCCCAGCTGCTGCAACACCTGTAGGCTGTGAACTCTGGTAACCTTCTTTCACAGCCTCTAGGTATTCCAGCAGCTAGGAACTCTATGAACCTTAAAGTCTCATGACTGTGTGCACACATTGTGTTTTTACTGCTTTTTTTATTGTATTTTTTTATCTGCGTTTTTGTACAGCAATCAGTGCTGTTTAAGGCAAGTTAAAGAAAAAAGGAAAACATGCTTAGAAAAAGATATAGATAGAGGGATGTATAGATAAGATAGATAGATAGATAGATAGATAGATAGATAGATACAGAGAGATAGAGAAATAGCCGGCAGATATCCAGCAGCTTTCTAGGAATAAATAAATATCGAGTGGGGTCTCCCCTATTTTTAATAACCAGCTAAAGCAAAGCAAACAGATACGGGCTTATATCAGGTGGGAATGGGCCATGGTTATTGGACCCTTCCCAGGATAAAATCACCAGCTTTCAGCTGTTCTAGGACTGGCACATCACACTACATACGCCAATTCTGGTGCCCCGTCTCAGCTCTTTCCAATTACCGTGATGTGGTGCCAATCGGTGTAATGAGATTAGGGGTTGATATCAGCAGCTGGCAATGACACCAAGCCTTGGGGTTAGTAGTGGAGAAGTGTAAGTCAGGCACCTCTATTATCAATCCTGCAAGTAAAAATCAAAAGCACACAGAGAAAAGTGCTTTATTTTAACAAAAAAAAACCGGACACCTTCTTTCACCAATTTATTTTCCCCAAAAAATCATACTCCGGACTGTTGTAGTCCAATGGATCCGCCGTGATCCGCATCACTATCCCACAACAAGCCCTGTCCAAAATTCTAGCATATGGAGCCCCATTCAGAGAAAGCGGCTTCATAGGCTGTCACACCAGCACCCACTGCAGGATCTCACAGAGCTCCACAATAGCCGGCAGTGTCTGTGACCGGCGGTAATGTCAATGAGGTTACCACTGGTCATAGAAGCTGTTTCCCACGCAGTCACACAGCATCTGTGACTGGCGGTAACCTTCCTGACGTCACCACTCGTCACAGTGGCTGTCTCTCGCACTACCCTCAGCATGAGAACCGGCAGCGGCTGCTGCAACATAAGAAGCTTCATTCTGTGAAAGGCATCCCCTTCCTAACCAGCCCTGTGTAACATAATTTGGTGAAATAAATGCTTTAAAAAAAGAATTTATAACGTCAGCTTTCCTTCTGCTAATGAGGGCGTTGACTAGTCAATGGGGTATTAGCTCCCCAGACTGGTCAGTCCTATTTCCATGTTATCACGCCACCGTGGCAATTTGCACAAGCGGCGTCAGCGCTAGCTAATGCAAATCTGTGCAGGCGTGCCACTGATTCCAGCAGCGTCTCTGCATTTCTGTAGCTGGGTGTTTCTTCCCGGCTTCAGAGGTGCACAATGCACATGACTGAAAGCCATCTTCTGAACTTTCGGACATGTACAGTGCACATCTCTGATGCCTGGAAGTGTCCACCCGGCTTCAGAGACACAGTGATGCTGCCAGAATGAGTAGCACACCTGCACAGATTGGCATTAGCTGGCGATCACTCCAAGAAGTGGGTGGGGGAAGCAGTATCTATTCATTATATCCTCTGATTTCAGAGGTCAGTGGGCTGAGCATTGGGTCCCTGAATCTTAGAGAGACCCAATTAAGCAGCTGGCTAATCACAGTAATACCAATAGCCAACATGGCTACTGCATTACTGTATATGGAAGATAATTCCCGTATGATGAATGATTGTCTAACAGTCAGTAAACATGTGGGATAGGGACTCGAGCATTGCACTCGAGCACCCCCGATACTCGGCTGAGTAACAAGCGTGCTCAAGCACCCTAATGGTCAATCAAGTATTGAGCATTGCTGAGCAAGCTTTTGTGACATGCAGAAGTAGTGCTGGTGCTTTAAAAGCATCCAGCAACTAGACCGGTTAACACAGTCACAGAAGAAGGGGAGTGTTTTAGCAGTGCCCCAGGGGGATTGTGGGGAAGTTGTTTACTGTCAGGCTGGAGCCGAAGAGAAAGGTGGTGTGTGTGTTCTGTATGTCACAGAAGCGCCCCTGCAAGTGAAAAGGATTCAAGTCAGGAGTGAAGCTAAGCACAGGTCAGGTAGAGTTCCTGAACTAGCAGTGCAGAGTATTGTCAAGCAGAAAGATAAAGACTGGAAGAAATGGTGTCACAGGGATCATCTCCCTCAGCAAACCCTCCCCCCTCCTCCATCTCACTGTGCTGTAAAGAATGCTGTGTTCATTAATGTACCTTTGCATTAGATCTGTGCTGTCCTGTACTACTGGGAAGACTGTGAATGGCTGTGCTGCTAAGGAAACTGTACTGTTTGTCACTGGAGCCTGTTGCTCATAAGACTTAACTTGCACTGGCTGTGCGGCTTCTTATTAAATGCTACTGTTCCACCGTTTATGAGGAATTTTGTCAAGTGTGTCTGGTCAGCAAGTGAAATAACCTACGTGTCTGTGCCTGAGGGTCAATACCCCTGTGTGCCTGAGAGAAGCTGCAGGACATGATCTATGGTCGCCCTGAGTAACGGTTCCCCCAGGATTCCAAAGAATTCATGTAACCTGTCTCATCCCTATTGGAAAGTAGTGGCGTGCGTGTAACATTGGTGGCCAGTACAGGGAATCCTGAGTGGGCATTAGCGTGTAGAGGAAGAAGAGGAAAAGTGTCTGGAAAAACACAGCAGCGCAGCACCTCAACTCAACTCTGCTACACCAGTTAAAGGGGACCAGCCCTAAAGAAAACTTACTAGCAGCAATGGATGTTGAAGTACAAATGGACAGAACTAGTGAATACTTCTTCAGTTAACCTGTGAAGAATTGAGAACAGTAGCAGAACATATAAAGATGTCAGTAGAACAGATTTCCAAAGCACACAACCGCAGGCAACTGTTAGCTGCCATTAATGCAAAAATGGATGAGCTGGGGGAGAAAGAAGCTGAAGACGTCATGGGGACATTCCTACAGGAACTAACACAGTTTCTAACCAGGTTGAAGTTGGAGGATGGAGGGGCAGCACCAATTACCAAAAGCTGGAATCTCCGTCTACAGACTGAACTACAGGAATTGAAAGAACAATTCTAAGCCCTAACAACAGCCCTGCAGGAATCGACCAAAACCTCTGAACGGGTGATAGACTCAGACAGGACCTTTAACCTGCTCGGGTTAGATAAATCAGGGAGACCGTCCTCTCTAACACCACAAATCACCATAAGGAAAGAATTCAAGATCCTGGGACAGATTGGAGAGTGTGAACAGAAAGAGAGACTGTCTTATATGAACTTGTTGCACCAGATCGATGCAGGATTACAGAAAGGCTACCAGCTAGATGAGATCATTGAGGGGGTGGTGAAAGTGATCAGCCCAGGACTGAACCTCTGTAGTATGCTACAAATGAAGAGTCAATTGACCTTGCAACAGCTGAAGATGATTATAAAAGGGCACTATAAAGAAGAGAGTACTTCAGAATTGTTCCACCGACTCATTAACCTCTCACAGAAAAATAATGACTCACTCCAAAGTTTCTTGTTCAAAGCAATTGAACTGAAGGATAGACTGTTGTTTGCATCCACAGATGTAGAAGCAGAAGAGAAGTTTGATGCTGGAATAGTCCAGAAGAAGTTCTTGAGATCATTGGGAACGGGATTAATCAGCAAAGATATCAGGTTGCAGCTGAAACAGTACCTAGAAGATCCTGGCATTTTGGACCAAGTCCTAATTGAAAAAATGAATGAGGCGGCTAGTTTGGAGTCAGAGAGCGAACAGAAGTTAAAGAAAGGCCCTGCTCCAAAAAACACCAAAATGAGTCAGCTGAAGTTGGAGACCACCGGTGGCCAGTCTGAAGATCATCATAGAGACCCTCTAGTGCCACCTCTGAGAGGGAACCTTAAATCACCAACAAAAGAGAGGTCTGCAAGCGCTGACTGGGAGGAAGTAATAGGAAAACTGCGAGCCGAGTTGATTGAGGTGAAAAAGTTGATTAGTTCCAGGCCAGATCCCTGAGACCCAGGAGTGGGTTCCAAAACAGAATATACCCGGCTTGTGAAGCGTGCAGTTCATCAAATCCGCGTACGGTGTGTGTCCACTGCCTAAGATGTGGTGAGGAAGGAGATTATGCCAAGAAGTGCCAATGGTCACGGTCGTTTGGGTTAAAAGACAGGAGGTTGCCAGTGCGGGGTGACTGGTAACCGTGACACGGAGGAGGCCCCAAAAGCAAATCCAAATCTCACCAAACTCCAGAATGGCACATGAGGTAAAACGGCTGCATCAGTACAATCCCCAAGTGTGTTCCTGTCTACAACAGCTGCAAGGGAGACAGGGGCATCAGTTACTTAATGCCCAGTGCAGAGGTCAAACGATGTACTCCTGGGATGAGGATTCCTCAGTCAGTAAAGATAGCCTCATCAGTCTAATCAGTGAAAGGTGCTTTATACAGTGCCAGCTAGATGGACTCCTGGTAAAATGACTGTGGGACACAGGAGCCCAAGCGAGCCTTTTAAATGAAGAATGGAGAAGGTGCTATCTGCCACACACTTGCCTTCGGTCACTAAAAGAACTCTTGGGACCAGTGGAACTCCACGGCAAAGCCGTCAACCAGTCTGAAAACCCTTTCATAGGCTGGGTGGAAGTGACTTTCCAACTGAGGGCCACAAAGAACAGCAAGACCATTAAGCTCTTGGTACCTTTTCTCGTGACCAGTGATCAGAACGTGGCAGAGGATCCTATCCAGGGTTATAATGTAATCAGTGAGGTCATCACGAAACACAAGTCAAGGAGACTGGTGGTGGATGCAATTGCTACATCGCTTGCCATACCCAACGCCATGGTGGAAAATGTGATTCATAGAGTAAAGAAAGCACAGAATACAATGGACCTAAAAAAAAGTCAAGGTAGGCTAGCACCCAACCATCATCCCTGCAAACCAAATGGTGGGGATGAGGTGTGGAGTCCAGGTAGAACCGGGAAGAAAAGTCCAGAAAAGACTGTTCATGCCAAAAGACTCCTCAGAACTTCCAGAAGGCCTAGTTCAAGGTGAGACTGCGCTTACGATTCCTACTGGTGGGTTTGCTCAAGTGACAATACCAGTGATGAATACTATGAGACACAAAATTAGACTGGATCCAAAGACTGTGTTAGGTCACATTGAAACCGTTAAAACGGTATATCCAGCCAGTGTGGGACCTGCCCAGGGGTCTACAGTGATTTCAGTCTCCCCACCAAAGAACAGAAGTTTCCCCAGGGAAAAAATTGCACGACCCACCTAGGACACCTGGTATCCCCCAGTATCCCTGGAACACTTGCGTGCTGAAGATCTAGCGGTAGCAAAACAGATGCTGAGAGAAGAGTGTCATGCATTCTCCAAAGATGACTCTGATATAGGCTGCATCCCATCATTACAGTTGAAAATCAATTTGAAAGACCCAACCCCAGTAACCAGAAGTTACATGTCTGTGCCAAAACCATTACACCATGAAGTGAAAGAATATTTACAAGATCTCATCAACAGAGGTTGGGTCCAAAAGTCAAAGTCATCTTATTCCTCTCCTATTGTCTGTGTTAGGAAGAAGGACGGTACACTGAGACTCTCTTGTGATTACCGGGAACTAAACCAAAAGTCCGTACCTGATCGACATCCGATACCAAAGATCCAAGATATGCTGGATAGCCTATCAGGAAGCACCTGGTTCTCTGTCCTCGATCAGGGTAAGGAATACCACCAAGGGTTTGTAGAAGAGTCCACTAGACCCTTGACAGTATTCATAACTCCGTGGGGATTATATGAGTGGATCCGCATACCGTTTGGGCTCAGTTCAGCTCCAGCAGAATTCCAGAGGGGCATGGAGACATGCTTAGAAGGATTGAGGGACGACATCTGCCAGCTCTACTTGGATGACAATGTGGTACACAGCAAAACCTTCCGGGAGCATGTTGAACACGTGAGGACCGTATTACAACGGTATCAACAACACAGAGTTAAGTTGACCCCAAAGAAGTGTGAACTGTTCAAAAGACAAGTCCGATTTCTAGAAAAAATTGTGTCCAGAGAAGGATACACTATGGACCCAGCAGAAATCGCTCCGTTACTGTCCTAAAAAGACAAGAGGCCCGCTACCGTTGGGGAGTTGAGGCAGATATTAGGATTCCTCTCCTACTATCGTACTTACATTCTAAACTTCTCCAGGATTGCCACCTCACTATACCTCCTCTTGCGGGGGATGACAGAGACAGCAACACCCACGGAGAAAAAGAAGAACTCGGGTAGGACCGGGCTTAAAAGAAACAATGGCATTTTGTGCCAACAGCCCATTCTATGGACAGCAGACCTCCAGGAGGTATTGGAAGAACTAGTAGCCTACCTGGTAAAACCACCCATCTTGGGATATCCTGATTTCAATTTACCATTTGTTCTTCATTGTGACTCTTCTCAAGTTGGACTAGAAGCTGCCCTGTATCAGCATCAAGATGGAAAAATGAGAGTCATCGGTTATGGTTCTAGAACGTTGACAGATGCCTAGAAGAATTACCATCTACATTTCGGAAAATTAGAGTTCCTGGCATTGAAATGGGCTATCTGTCAACGATTTAGAGATTATCTCTACTACAGCAAAGAGTTTGAGGTATACACTGACAACAACCGTTTGACCTATGTCCTTACTACAGCCAAACTGAATGCAATGGGTCAGAGATGCGTTGCTGAACTAGCTGACTTCAATTTCAGGATCAAGTACAGGCCAGGAAAATGCAATGTGGATGCTGACGGATTGTCAAGAATGCCACTAGAGCCTGAGGAGTTCATGCAAGAATGCTCGGAGGAAGTCAATCTGGAAGCAATTGAGAGCACTACCCAAGCAGTACAAGCTTATCAGGAGGAAGACACACCATTGTGGTGTCTGTTGACGGTGGAAACCACCATAAAAGCGAGAGAACAAGATCATCCCCGGTCTATTCAACAACTACCAAAGGAAAATCCGAAGATCAGATAATTGGTAGAATACTACTTTATGTGGACCAAAATCGGTTTCCAAGTTAACGGGAGAGAGGCAATGAGTCACCAGCAGTATCTGTTTTAGTTAAAGAATGGACGAAGTTCTACCTCAGTGAACACGGTATCCTGTATCGTAAAAGGAGGACAAAACCGGCAGTTGGTACTACCCAGAGTATTCCGTAGGTTAGTCTTCAAAGAACTCTATGAAAACATGGGACACCTGGGAGAGGACAACAAATTTGATCTGTAAACGTTTCTTCTGGCCATACATGCAGAGAAATATTGAGAGTAGTGATGAGCGAGTGTATTCGATACTAATCGCTATTTGCACGAATAGTACGTATTCGGGTTAATCGTTATTCGGCGAGTATTTGTGTACTCTCCTCGCTATATTCGGATGTCCCGCCCTGCAGTTTTGGCGCCTCCTTTGCAGCCACTAAACATGCTGGGCTTCCTAACCAATCACAGTAATGCTGCAGACATCTTGATTGTGGCATTACTGTGATTGGCTGGCCGCCCCGTGTCATAGGGTCTATTTAAGCCCTACCATCGCCATTTTGTGCACATTGCGTCTGGAGCCTGCGTTCTATAAGCGCAGGGAGAGATCGCTGAGCTGCTAGGGAGAGATCGCTGAGCTGCTAGGGAGAGATCGCTGAGCTGCTAGGCAGAGATCGCTGAGCTGCTAGGGAGAGATCGCTGAGCTGCTAGGGAGAGATCGCTGAGCTGCTAGGGAGAGATCGCTGAGCTGCTAGGGAGAGATCGCTGAGCTGCTAGGGAGAGATCGTTGAGCTGCTAGGGAGAGATCGCTGAGCTGCTCGGGAGAGATCGCTGAGCTGTTAGGGAGAGATCGCTGAGCTGCTCGGGAGAGATCGCTGAGCTGCTAGGGAGAGATCGCTGAGCTGCTAGGGAGAGATCGCTGAGCTGCTAGGGAGAGATCGCTGAGCTGCTAGGGAGAGATCGCTGAGCTGCTCGGGAGAGATCGCTGAGCTGCTAGGGAGAGATCGCTGAGCTGTTAGGGAGAGATCGGTGAGCTGCTGGGAGAGATCGCTGAGCTGCTCGGGAGAGATCGCTGAGCTGCTAGGGAGAGATCGCTGAGCTGCTAGGGAGAGATCGCTGAGCTGCTCGGGAGAGATCGCTGAGCTGCTAGGGAGAGATCGCTGAGCTGCTAGGGAGAGATCGCTGAGCTGCTAGGGAGAGATCGTTGAGCTGCTAGGGAGAGATCGCTGAGCTGCTAGGGAGAGATCGCTGAGCTGCTAGGGAGAGATCGCTGAGCTGCTAGGGAGAGATCGTTGAGCTGCTAGGGAGAGATCGCTGAGCTGCTGGGAGAGATCGCTGAGTTGCTCGGGAGAGATCGCTGAGCTGCTAGGGAGAGATCGCTGAGCTGCTAGGGAGAGATCGCTGAGCTGCTCGGGAGAGATCGCTGAGCTGCTCGGGAGAGATTGCTGAGCTGCTAGGGAGAGATCGCTGAGCTGCTAGGGAGAGATCGCTGAGCTGCTAGGGAGAGATCGCTGAGCTGCTCGGGAGAGATCGCTGAGCTGCTAGGGAGAGATCGCTGAACTGCTCGGGAGAGATCGCTGAGCTGCTCGGGAGAGATTGCTGAGCTGCTCGGGAGAGATCGCTGAGCTGCTGGGAGAGATCGCTGAGCTGCTGGGAGAGATCGCTGAGCTGCTAGGGAGAGATCGCTGAGCTGCTAGGGAGAGATCGCTGAGCTGCTAGGGAGAGATCGCTGAGCTGCTAGGGAGAGATCGCTGAGCTGCTGGGAGAGATCGCTGAGCTGCTAGGAGAGATCGCTGAGCTGCTAGGGAGAGATCGCTGAGCTGCTCGGGAGAGATTGCTGAGCTGCTCGGGAGAGATCGCTGAGCTGCTAGGGAGAGATCGCTGAGCTGCTCGGGAGAGATTGCTGAGCTGCTAGGGAGAGATCGCTGAGCTGCTAGGGAGAGATCGCTGAGCTGCTAGGGAGAGATCGCTGAGCTGCTAGGGAGAGATCGCTGAGCTGCTAGGGAGAGATCGCTGAGCTGCTCGGGAGAGATCGCTGAGCTGCTAGGGAGAGATTGCTGAGCTGCTCGGGAGAGATCGCTGAGCTGCTGGGAGAGATCGCTGAGCTGCTGGGAGAGATCGCTGAGCTGCTAGGGAGAGATCGCTGAGCTGCTAGGGAGAGATCGCTGAGCTGCTAGGGAGAGATCGCTGAGCTGCTAGGGAGAGATCGCTGAGCTGCTGGGAGAGATCGCTGAGCTGCTGGGAGAGATCGCTGAGCTGCTGGGAGAGATCGCTGAGCTGCTAGGGAGAGATCGCTGAGCTGCTCGGGAGAGATCGCTGAGCTGCTAGCGAGAGTGTTTAGGCCTATTGATCAAACAAAAGCCCTTGTAAAGGCTACTTGCAGTGTGTACTAGTTCTGTGTTTAAAGGAGCCGCTCACTAGCTCCATAATACCACCAAACAATAGCTCTTTTCAGAGCTGAAGACTCACAACAAAGTCAGAGTACAGGGAGAGCATGCGTATTAGGTAGGGAGAGGATAAAGTGTTCTTCCAGTGTCCATCTTAAAACAGCTCTTGTCAGAGGCAAAGCAATATTTTTCCTGCACACATAGTAGTAGCATTTTGTGCTGCCTTTTTTTTAAAAGCACCGATCTGTTTTCCCCGCTGTTTTAGGGGTCAGAGCCTGGCTTCTGCTGTCCACATTAGTCCACATAGAAAGGCAGTTAGGGCCCAATGCAAGGCAGTAGTCCAAACATTTCCTACTGCCTGCTGCCAAGCACGCACCAGGCCATTTTCTCCGCTGTTTTTGGGGTGTCAGCCTGCCTTCTGTCTGTATTAGTCTACGTAAAAAATCTTTGATTGCCCTGCAGAAAGCAGTAGTCCAAACATTTCCTACTGCCTGCTACAAACAAGCACCAGGCCATTTTAACCACAATTTTGGGGTGTCAGCCTGCCTTCTGTCTGTATTAAAAAAAAAAAAAAAAAAATTAGAGTTAGGACTGTCCCATAAGGGTTGCTGTGACGTGGCGGGATAGCTTATATATTATTTTGATCAAAATTTATGTTAACTAAATACCCTTTATTGTATATCATTATTTCTATGCACTGTGTGATTTATCCATTTACTTTTAGATATTAGTGTATTTAGCTTTTGTATTTGTTTTTTTTCTGTCTAATAGCCTTATGTGAACATACATTTACATTTTGCATGCACATTAATTTACGTTTCAGTTCAGACTCCTAGGTTCTTTCTGTCTGTATTAGTCTACGTAAAAAATCTTTGATTGCCCTGCACAAAGCAGTAGTCCAAACATTTCCTACTGCCTGCTACCAAGCACGCGCCAGGCCATTTTAACCACTATTTTGGCTGTGACAGCTAGCTTGGCTTGTGCCATCAACATCCGAAAATCTGTCAACAAAACCCAAAATGCCAAAAAAGGCTGTTGTTAAGGGACGTGGACGTGGTGTTGTCCGTACTGCGCAAGAAAGCACTCAGTCTGTGTCAGGTCAGAAGAAGCTTGATGCATCCACTATGTTCCTGGAAAAATTCTCGATCTGGAACATAAACATGTGTGGAGGCCCGAAGAGCGAGAGCAGATTCTGTCTTGGATAGCAGACAAGGCCTCTATGCATTTGTCAAGCAGCAACAAATCTTCCACGACCACACAGTCTACTGTGGATACACAGAAGGCTGGCCCATCCAATCCTGAAGCTGGTCCTCCTTCCTACCGCCATTATCAGTCACAGGAGACATATGACCCCAAGCTTGGCCACTCCGAGGATCTGTTTGGTACGTATCCTTTGGTTGGCTCTGGCCTATCACCATGCAGCATTGAAGAGGGACAAGAGGAGGTGGCATGCGTTGATGCTCAAGTATTTGAGAACCTACGGCCAGAAGAAACCAACTTGGCAGAACTTATTTACTGTCTTCAGAGGTGGAGGCTGATGATGATGAGACTCAGTTGCCATCAGGTCAGCCTACAATGTCAACTGGGAATGACGATGAGATGGAAGACGAGATGGTCGATGATGAGTCCACTGATCCGACCTGGACCGTTGGCATGCATAGCCATGACAGCAACACAGAGGAAGATGGATATGTAGCACCAACATAGGCACCAAGGGGTCATGGTGTGCTCTGAGTGGGAACTGGATCAACTGTTCCCAAGAGCACCCCGCTGTGTGCCAAATCAGGGCAAGGAGGTGTTCAGCTGCTGTGTGGAATTTTTTTTCTGAAAGTCCTTCAGAGAAAAACATTGTAGTCTGTAGCATCTGCCATACCAAGTTGAACAGAGACCAGGGCAAAGGCAACCTGAGCACCACCAGTATGCAAAACCACATGGAAGCCAAGCACCCCAGAAGGTGGGTGGAACACCCTCCCCATCACTGCCAAGCTGGGACCTGTGCAACAGCACATCAGCAAAGTGGCAACAAGCTCTGCTGAAGCTGATCTGTTTAGGTCAGAAAGCGCACACTGCAGCAGAGCTGTGGCAAGCTTTAGAACAAGAGACCGATCAGTGGCTCTCCCCACTGCACCTCCAACCCAGTCTGGTCGTCTGCGATAATGGGCATAACCTGGTGGAGGCTTTAAAGGTCGGCAAGCTGGTACACGTGCCATGCATGGCTCACGTGCTGAACCTAGTTGTTCAAAAATTTCTGAAAACTTACCGTGACTTGCCTTACCTTCTTGAGAAGGTGCTTCATATTAGCGCCCATTTCCGCCATTCCTCTATCGCTTTTCCTGCTCTTACAGCGCTGCAAAAGCGCTTCAATTTGCCAAGTCACCGACTCATTTGCGACCTGCCCACACGGTGGAACTCCATATGTTGGCGAGGATTAGTGCACAGCAGAGGGCAGTAGCTGAATACCAGCTTCAGCATGCCCGTCAGACTGAGAGTCAGCCACCACACATAACAACTGTCGAGTGGGTGTGGATCGCTCACATTTGTGAAGTTCTTGAGAGCTTTGAGTACTGCACCAACCTCGTTGAGCGGTGATCAGGCTATTATCAGCGTAACCATCCATCTGCTGTGTCTCTTGAAACAATCACTGCAGAATCTCAAAGAGGAAGCTTTGAGTGCCCAGCATGTTGGTATGGAGCCAGATTTCCCAATGGGTGATGCTACCCAGCCTAGCTAATATTCTCAGGCAACATTGGGTGATGAGGAGGAAGATGAGGAGGATGAGGAGGGAGAGGACTTGTTTTTCTAAGCTACTGAGGGGACTCTTAATGCTACAGAGGGGACACCCAACCTAAGCTTCATATCTGTCCAGCCTGGATGGGCTGGAGAGGAAGAGGTGGAGGAGGAGGAGGAGGCCAGTCAGCATGAGGAGAGGTTGGGTAATGTTTCTACTGTTGGGCGCACAGAACCTTTTTGCAGGCCCACATGGCACAGTTCATGTGTAAGTGGTCGCGTAATACACATTTTATCCAACAACCTATACTGGTTGGCCACCTTTCTCGATCCACGGTACAAGGAGAAATTTCCTTCTCTCCTTTTGAAGTCACCAAAGAGTTTTACAATGGAATCATTCAAGAGGACCATTGTAGATAAGTTGCTGAAAACATCACCCTCAGACAATGCTGGTGGCAGAGGTACCGGCTCTTTTCAACACCAAAAGATAATGGGAGGGACACGACCACCAGCTCCAACAGAGGTGGGGAGAAAATCTGCACAAATTGGGCAATTTGCAAAAAAACAGCACAACAGCAAGGGCTATCTGTGCCTGTAACAATGCCAAGGAGGGATATGTTGTAGAACATGGTCAAGGGGTAGTTAAGTGACCATACGTGCGTCCTTTCTGATGCTTCAGTTCCCTTTAATTATTGGGTGTCTAAGCTGAACACTTGGCCCGACCTCTCCTTATATGCCTTGGAGGTGCTGGCCGGCCCGGCTGCTAGTGTGGTGTCTGAGAGTGTTTTCAGCTCCGCTGGGGCAATCATCACTGATCGGCACACACGTCTCTCCAAGGAAAATGCAGACAGACTTACTCTGATTAAATTCAACAAGGACTGGATATCTCCACAGCTTGTAATCCCTCCAGATGACAGCAAGCCAACCTAAATTCACCAAAAATAAAGATTCATGCTACTGCTGTTAACGTCACCCCCTTCCCATAAAAAAATGTTTCCTTCCTTCGTCAACCATGACTCAGCCCAGAGGGCTAATTTTTAGAAACCCTACGCACATTGTGCAGTGGACAAACCAGGACAGTATTCCTACTCCAGCCTAGCTACTATTTGTGATTGGAGGACCTTGTGATGATGGCTTCCTGCTTCCACCATGACTCAGCCCAGAGGGCTAATTTTTAGAAACAATATGCACATTTTGCAGTGGATAAACTAGGACAGTATTCATACTCCAGCCTAACTACTATTCGTGATTGGAGGCCCTTGTGATGACGGCTTCCTGCTTCCACCATGACTCAGCTCATAGGGCTAATTTTTAGAAACCCTATGCACATTGTGCAGTGGACAAATCTGGAATGTACAGTGGTCCTATCAAACTAATATTTGTCATTGGAGGCCCTTGTCACAGGTTGTGCCACATTGTGACTGAGATAGGGGATACATATTCAATAGAAATTTACACTGACTGTTGATGACCGACTGATGGTCCTCTGAAAACTTGAATTGAGGGCCACAAGTACTACAGTACTCCATCGTAGATAATGTTTCACAAGGGAGGCCCTTGTCATGGAATCTCCCTGCACTTATGACACAGCCCCCAGGAGTAATTTTTGGAAATACGAAGCTTCACATTCTGCACTGGACCAAGTATTACAGTATCAAGAAGTCTTCTCTTCCTATATAATCGGTGGAATATTAAAAATCAAAATCTCAGCCATTTGGAGAAGCTTCTCCAACCCATCCTGGTGGGGGGCACCATATATCCTTTGTCCTTTGACTTGCACAAGTGATATATTTGATATTGCATTTTGGCCTCTTAAATGCAATTTAAGTTAGGCTTGGTAGTTGTTCTTGTGTGTCTGTAAAAGTGGCGTAACACTGCGACAAACTTATTCCCAGAAACCATATGTGAGTCAGAAATTCATGCAGGCACATTCTCCAGGCTCTTCCCATTCTGTTTCATCACTTTCCCATCCATTTCAGACTTTTCCTCAGGCCCCAAGACCCCTTTATAGGGTCCAATAGAAAATTACTCGTGATTATTACAAAGTACTCGTTACGAGTATGGCGATTGCGAATATTTCGGTACTCGCTCATCACTAATTGAGAAGTACGTGACCAGGGAGTGTGGGTGTCTATGGGCAAAATCCAAACTACGTATCCGTTTGAGATGGTCTCAATAGTCTTCTCATATCTTGAGACGTGCAAGGGTGGCTACGAATACATCTTGGTGGTGATGGACCATTTCACTCGATTTGTTCAAGCATATGCCACCACCAATAAATCAGATTGAACAGCAGCAGAGAAGATCTTCAATGATTTTGCTTTGAGGTTTGGGTTCCCTACGAGGTTACACCACGACCAAGGAAGCGAATTTGAGAACCAGCTCTTTGCCAAGCTAGGTAAGTACTGTAGAATTCAGAGATCTCACACAACACCCTATCACCCAGAGGGTAATGGACAAGTGGAACGTTTTAACCGGACATTATTGTCGATGTTGCGCACTTTAACAGCTGATGAGAAGAAAGACTGGAAGAGTTCTCTGTCAAAAGTGGTACATGCCTATAACTGTACAAAGAGCGATGCAACGGGTTACTCACTCTTTTTCCTATTGTATGGACGATCGCCAAGACTGCCAATCGACATCATGTTCGATACTCCGGTGTCAGAGACTTACAGAATATATCCAGAGAACGTTCGGATATGGAAGGAACGGATGGCAGAGGCATACAACATAGTGTCCAAAGTGGTTACGCAAGGACAGAGCAAGAATAAGGAGTACTATGATCGAAAATGTTATGGAGTAGAATTGGCACCGGGAAGCCGGGTGCTAGTCAAGAACGTACGTGAGAAAGGCGGTCCAGGAAAACTTTGTTCGTACTGGGAAGACAAGGTGTATGTGGTCGTAAAGAGGAAAGCCGATGACAGTCCAGTGTATGAAATCCGATTGGAAACGGGAGACAAGAAAACCAGAATAGTCCATCGGAATTTACTACTACCCTGTGATTATCTCCCACCACAACAAGACTTCCCAGAAGTAGACCGACCTCATCCGAGATCGACTAAGGGACCACCACAGACTGAAGCAGGTACAGAAAAGCTGCACCCTATTATCTGTCCTACCTCACCCGCACGAAAAGGGAGACTAAACCCTCACTCCTACTAGGAGTGATACCCTCTAAAACCTAAGTCTTTTATAAGATGAACCCCCATTACGCCTAACTTTCTATGTTTGCCACTTAGCCATCTACCTTGATTTCCGTACAAACCCTACGGATCCAACCTTCTAATCTCAGCTAAATACCATATAAAACAAGGATACCACTACCTCAGGTACCCGTAAAACTATCCTCAATACTAGTAGACGTTAGTCCTATTTCCACCCTTATACTTACCTAGATCTACCCCTTTCTCCACAGCAAGCCTTCCTATCCAGAGGTCATTCTCCCAGCACCCTTAATGGACCCAGCTGCAGGTTGAGTGGTTGACTGTACCAGCGCCTACTTTTAATTTTTTGTATTATAGAATAGAATCTATTTAAGTTGGCCCTGAAAGAAATTTTGGTTGTATGTGGCATCACCAAGGACTGTAAGGCAATAATCCCTGACTAGATGCCTCTAATACGCTATCCCTACTCGAGCAGCTAACCCTAAACTAATAACAGCTATGAGCGGTATTATTATAGAATAGAATTTATTTAAATTAGTCCTGAAAAGGACTGTTGGTTTAACGTTAGCAGCACCAAGTACTGTAATGTATTGAGCCCTGCTTAAATGCCTGTAATACACTATCCCTTCTTTAGCAGCTAACCCTACACTAATTGCAGATAAGAACAGTATTATAATAAAATAGAATGTATTTGAATTAACCCTGAAAAGGCCTGTTGGTTTAATGTTGCACCAGCAGATGCTGTAAGCTATAACATACTGTCCCTTCTCCAGCAGAAACAATGCGCCGAGCATGGCGTCAACGGGTCTTATATAGACCCAAAGATGCTATGTAGCCTGGCCAATCACAGTAATGCCAGTAACCAACATGGCTGTGGCATTATAGTGATTGGCAGGCAATCTCTGCATGTTTAGTGGCTGAAAATCAGCCACGAAACAAGCGGGGCGAGAAATTGAGTATGGCGATGGAGTACTCGAGCACAAAGATGCTCGATCGAGTACCGAGCGGCGCCTTGCACGCTCGCCTATCATTAGTAATTATCAGAACATGCAGAATGTTTTTCTTACCCATGCCTGCGCAAATTCATTTTTTGAGCTTTCTGTGAAGAAATAATGAAAGATGATTAGCGACTTGCATAAAATATTACAACATTATAAATTCTGATGTGGTATCAAACCAATGCGAGGATAGCCAGCTACTCTGGATTTAATGAAGAAACCACTGTCTCAGCCCCTTTTTGACACAGTGACACGATTAATAGAGACTCCCACCATACTTTATCATTACGCCGTACTCGTATTCACCTGCGTTCAGTTGTAGGATATCCCGCATCTGTTGCACTTTTCTCACCATTATCCTGTCTATGCCAATATCCTTTACTTCTGATTTATTCATCAACTTCATGTCGCCCGTGGTCAGCGTCAGCAGGGGACACCGCGGGGTGATTGTCCCCCCCTCCCATTCAGCAATTTTTATTTTTTCGGACTTGTTGTCCTCCATACCACAAATCATTAATATCATCTTCCCTGGTCCTAAAAAAACCACAAATGACACATTTATATCAGATCACAAGAAGGTGCTGAGAACGCTTCTGATACAGAACGCAACGTTTTAAGACTTGGGTTAGACTCGTACTTTATTTCAGGTTTTATTGGAAAGTTATCATTCAATACTGGCAATAGCATGCAATGCACAGCTACACCCCGACATGAATAACATGAAGCAATGAATATGAAATGTTTTAGAGCGATGCATGCTGGTAATATTTCTTGGATCGAAAGGTCCGATTAGCATTTGGTTCTATTGAGACTCCACGTCGTGGTAGACCCTATTAAAGGTCAATGACCTTCATTGGGTGCCATTGGTATCTGGTATATACCCAAACTACAAAGTGGATAGAAAAAAAAAATAACTTGCATTCTCAAATGCCAATATCTAGTCTTGCCAATGAACGTCTAAACTCTACCAAGCTGCACTGCACATAGAAGCCTGTGCACACCCGCCGATCGCACACACCCTGCAGAATTGCACCAGCACAGATGTAACACATGTCACCGTCAATGAAAACGCATAATAACAAAAGAAGTGTCAGCCGTAAAAATGAGAGGATCGCTTGAAATTCGAATTCAATAACAAATTTCCCCCAAAACTTTAATTTGAAGTTGAATAAATTAGCGTGAATCTCAATATTGGAAAGCTTTTAATTTCTCTAAAAATGCATGTGCAGGACAAAGGAGAGAGGAACCCGCTAACCACAAGAGCTTACACTCTACAGGAGAGAGAGGACCAAACTGACGATAAGAGCTTACACTCTACAGGAGAGAGAGAGGACCCCACTGACCATAAGAGCTTACACTCTACAGGAGAGAGAGAGGACCCCACTGACCATAAGAGCTTACACTCTACAGGAGAGAGAGAAGACCTCACTGACCATAAGAGCTTACACTCTACAGGAGAGGGAGAGAGGACCCCACTGACCATAAGAGCTTACACTCTACAGGAGAGAGAGGACCCCACTGACCATAAGAGCTTACACTCTACAGGAGAGGGAGAGAGGACCCCACTGACCATAAGAGCTTACACTCTACAGGAGAGAGAGGACCCCACTGACCATAAGAGCTAACACTCTACAGGAGAGAGAGGATCCCACTGACCATAAGAGCTTACACTCTACAGAAGATGACCCCACTGACCACAAGAGCTTACACTCTACAGGAGAGAGAGGACTCCACTGACCATAAGAGCTTACACTCTACAGGAGAGAGAGAGGACCCCACTGACCATAAGAGCTTACACTCTACAGGAGAGGGAGAGAGGACCCCACTGACCATAAGAGCTTACACTCTACAGGAGAGAGAGAGCACCCCACTGATCATAAGAGCTAACACTCTACAGGAGAGAGAGGATCCCACTGACCATAAGAGCTTACACTCTACAGAAGATGACCCCACTGACCACAAGAGCTTACACTCTACAGGAGAGAGAGGACTCCACTGACCATAAGAGCTTACACTCTACAGGAGAGAGAGAGGACCCCACTGATCATAAGAGCTAACACTCTACAGGAGAGAGAGGATCCCACTGACCATAAGAGCTTACACTCTACAGAAGATGACCCCACTGACCACAAGAGCTTACACTCTACAGGAGAGAGAGGACTCCACTGACCATAAGAGCTTACACTCTACAGGAGAGAGAGAGGACCCCACTGACCATAAGAGCTTACACTCTACAGGAGAGAGAGAGGACCCCACTGACCATAAGAGCTTACACTCTACAGGAGAGAGAGGAACCCACTGACCATAAGAGCTTACACTCTACAGGAGAGAGAGAAGACCCCACTGACCACAAGAGCTTACACTCTACAGGAGAGAGAGGACCCCACTGACGATAAGAGCTTACACTCTACAGGAGAGAGAGGACCCCACTGACCATAAGAGCTTACACTCTACAGGAGAGAGAGAGGACCCCACAGACCATAAGAGCTTACACTCTACAGGAGAGAGAGAGCACCCCACTGATCATAAGAGCTAACACGCTACAGGAGAGAGAGGATCCCACTGACCATAAGAGCTTACACTCTACAGGAGAGAGAGGATCCCACTGACCATAAGAGCTTACACTCTACAGAAGATGACCCCACTGACTATAAGAGCTTACACTCTACAGGAGAGAAAGAGGACCCCACTAACCATAAAAGCTGACACTCTACAGGAGAGAGAGAGGACCCCACTGACCATAAGAGCTTACACTCTACAGAAGAGAGAGGACCCCACTGACCATAAGAGCTTACACTCTACAGGAGAGAGAGGACCCCACTGACCATAAGAGCTTACACTCTACAGGAGAGAGAGGATCCCACTGACCATAAGAGCTTACACTCTATGGGAGAGAGAGGACCCCACTGACCATAAGAGCTTACACTCTATAGGAGAGAGAGAGGACCCCAATGACCATAAGAGCTTACACTCTACAGGAGAGAGAGGACCCCACTGACCATAAGAGCTTACACTCTATAGGAGAGAGAGAGGACCCCACTGACCATAAGAGCTTACACTCTACAGGAGAGAGAGGATCCCACTGACCATAAGAGCTTACACTCTACAGGAGAGAGAGGATCCCACTGACCATAAGAGCTTACACTCTATAGGAGAGAGAGAGGATCCCACTGACCATAAGAGCTTACACTCTACAGGAGAGAGAGGACCCCACTGACCATAAGAGCTTACACTGTACAGGAGAGAGAGAAGACCCCACTGACCATAAGAGCTTATACTGTACAGGAGAGAGAGGACCCCACTGGCCATAAGAGCTTACACTCTACAGGAGAGAGAGAGGACCCCACTGACCATAAGAGCTTAAACTCTACAGGAGAGAGAGAGGACCCCACTGACCATAAGAGCTTACACTCTACAGAAGAGAGAGGACCCCACTGACCATAAGAGCTTACACTCTACAGGAGAGAGAGGACCCCACTGACCATAAGAGCTTACACTCTACAGAAGAGGACCCCACTGACTATAAGAGCTTACACTCTACAGGAGAGAAAGAGGACCCCACTAACCATAAAAGCTGACACTCTACAGGAGAGAGAGAGGACCCCACTGACCATAAGAGCTTACACTCTACAGAAGAGAGAGGACCCCACTGACCATAAGAGCTTACACTCTACAGGAGAGAGAGGACCCCACTGACCATAAGAGCTTACACTCTACAGGAGAGAGAGGATCCCACTGACCATAAGAGCTTACACTCTATAGGAGAGAGAGGACCCCACTGACCATAAGAGCTTACACTCTATAGGAGAGAGAGAGGACCCCAATGACCATAAGAGCTTACACTCTACAGGAGAGAGAGGACCCCACTGACCATAAGAGCTTACACTCTATAGGAGAGAGAGAGGACCCCACTGACCATAAGAGCTTACACTCTACAGGAGAGAGAGGACCCCACTGACCATAAGAGCTTACACTCTACAGGAGAGAGAGGATCCCACTGACCATAAGAGCTTACACTCTATAGGAGAGAGAGAGGATCCCACTGACCATAAGAGCTTACACTCTACAGGAGAGAGAGGACCCCACTGACCATAAGAGCTTACACTGTACAGGAGAGAGAGAAGACCCCACTGACCATAAGAGCTTATACTGTACAGGAGGGAGAGGACCCCACTGATCATAAGAGCTTACACTCTATAGGAGAGAGAGGACCCCACTGACCATAAGAGCTTACACTCTATAGGAGAGAGAGAGGACCCCACTGACCATAAGAGCTTACACTCTACAGGAGAGAGAGGACCCCACTGACCATAAGAGCTTACACTCTACAGGAGAGAGAGGATCCCACTGACCATAAGAGCTTACACTCTATAGGAGAGAGAGAGGATCCCACTGACCATAAGAGCTTACACTCTACAGGAGAGAGAGGACCCCACTGACCATAAGAGCTTACACTGTACAGGAGAGAGAGAAGACCCCACTGACCATAAGAGCTTATACTGTACAGGAGAGAGAGGACCCCACTGGCCATAAGAGCTTACACTCTACAGGAGAGAGAGAGGACCCCACTGACCATAAGAGCTTAAACTCTACAGGAGAGAGAGAGGACCCCACTGACCATAAGAGCTTACACTCTACAGGAGAGAGAGGACCCCACTGACCATAAGAGCTTACACTCTATAGGAGAGAGAGGACCCCATTGACCATAAGAGCTTACACTCTATAGGAGAGAGAGAGGACCCCACTGACCATAAGAGCTTACACTCTACAGGAGAGAGAGGACCCCACTGACCATAAGAGCTTACACTCTACAGGAGAGAGAGGATCCCACTGACCATAAGAGCTTACACTCTATAGGAGAGAGAGAGGATCCCACTGACCATAAGAGCTTACACTCTACAGGAGAGAGAGGAACCCACTGACCATAAGAGCTTACACTGTACAGGAGAGAGAGAAGACCCCACTGACCATAAGAGCTTATACTGTACAGGAGAGAGAGGACCCCACTGGCCATAAGAGCTTAAACTCTACAGGAGAGAGAGAGGACCCCACTGACCATAAGAGCTTAAACTCTACAGGAGAGAGAGAGGACCCCACTGACCATAAGAGCTTACACTGTACAGGAGAAAGAGTACCCCACTGACCAGAAGAGCTTACACTCTACAGGAGAGAGAGAGGACCCCACTGATCATAAGAGCTTACACTCTACAGGAGAGAGAGGACCCCACTGACCATAAGAGCTAACACTCTACAGGAGAGAGAGGACCCCACTGACCATAAGAGCCTACACACTACAGCAGAGAGCGAGGACCCCACTGACCATAAGAGCTTACACTCTACAGGAGAGAGAGGACCCCACTGACCATAAGAGCTTACACTCTACAGGAGAGAGAGAGGACCCCACTGACCATAAGAGCTTACACTCTACAGGAGAGAGAGAGCACCCCACTGATCATAAGAGCTTACACTCTACAGGAGAGAGAGGACCCCACTGACCATAAGAGCTAACACTCTACAGGAGAGAGAGGATCCCACTGACCATAAGAGCTTACACTCTACAGGAGAGAGAGAAGACCCCACTGACCATAAGAGCTTATACTGTACAGGAGAGAGAGGACCCCATTGGCCATAAGAGCTTACACTCTACAGGAGAGAGAGGACCCCACTGACGATAAGAGCTTACACTCTACAGGAGAGAGAGGAACCCACTGACCATAAGAGCTAACACTCTACAGGAGAGAGAGAGGACCCCACTGATCATAAGAGCTTACACTCTACAGGAGAGAGAGGAACCCACTGACCATAAGAGCTAACACTCTACAGGAGTGAGAGGACCCCACTGACCATAAGAGCCTAACACTACAGGAGAGAGCGAGGACCCCACTGACCATAAGAGCTTACACTCTACAGGAGAGAGAGGACCCCACTGACCATAAGAGCTTACACTCTACAGGAGAGAGAGAGAGAACCCCACTGACCACAAGAGCTTACACTCTACAGGAGGGAGAGGACCCCACTGACGATAAGAGCTTACACTCTACAGGAGAGAGAGGACCCCACTGACGATAAGAGCTTACACTGTACAGGAGAGAGAGAGGACCCCACTGATCATAAGAGCTTACAATCTACAGGAGAGAGAGGACCCCACTGACCATAAGAGCTAACACTCTACAGGAGAGAGAGGACCCCACTGACCATAAGAGCCTAACACTACAGGAGAGAGCGAGGACCCCACTGACCATAAGAGCTTACACTCTACAGGAGAGAGAGGACCCCACTGACCATAAGAGCTTACACTCTACAGGAGAGAGAGAGGACCCCACTGACCATAAGAGCTTACACTCTACAGGAGAGAGAGAGGACCCCACTGACCATAAGAGCTAACACTCTACAGGAGAGAGAGGATCCCACTGACCATAAGAGCTTACACTCTACAGGAGAGAGAGGACCCCACTGACTGTAAGAGCTTACACTCTACAGGAGAGAAAGAGGACCCCACTGACCATAAGAGCTGACACTCTACAGGAGAGAGAGAGGACCTCACTGACCATAAGAGGTAACACTCTATAGGAGAGAGAGAGGACCCCACTGACCATAAGAGCTTACACTCTACAGGAGAGAGAGGACCCCACTGACCATAAGAGCTAACACTCTACAGGAGAGAGAGGATCCCACTGACCATAAGAGCTTACACTCTATAGGAGAGAGAGAGGATCCCACTGACCATAAGAGCTTACACTCTACAGGAGAGAGAGGACCCCACTGACCATAAGAGCTTACACTGTACAGGAGAGAGAGAAGACCCCACTGACCATAAGAGCTTATACTGTACAGGAGAGAGAGGACCCCACTGGCCATAAGAGCTTACACTCTACAGGAGAGAGAGAGGACCCCACTGACCATAAGAGCTTAAAATCTACAGGAGAGAGAGAGGACCCCACTGACCATAAGAGCTTACACTCTACAGGAGAAAGAGTACCCCACTGACCATAAGAGTTTACACTCTACAGGAGAGAGAGAGGACCCCACTGATCATAAGAGCTTACACTCTACAGGAGAGAGAGGACCCCACTGACCATAAGAGCTAACACTCTACAGGAGAGAGAGGACCCCACTGACCATAAGAGCCTACACACTACAGCAGAGAGCGAGGACCCCACTGACCATAAGAGATTACACTCTACAGGAGAGAGAGGACCCCACTGACCATAAGAGCTTACACTCTACAGGAGAGAGAGAGGACCCCACTGACCATAAGAGCTTACACTCTACAGGAGAGAGAGAGCACCCCACTGATCATAAGAGCTTACACTCTACAGGAGAGAGAGGACCCCACTGACCATAAGAGCTAACACTCTACAGGAGAGAGAGGATCCCACTGACCATAAGAGCTTACACTCTACAGGAGAGAGAGAAGACCCCACTGACCATAAGAGCTTATACTGTACAGGAGAGAGAGGACCCCACTGGCCATAAGAGCTTACACTCTACAGGAGAGAGAGAGAGGACCCCACTAACCAAAAGAGCTTACACTCTACAGGAGAGAGAGAGAGGACCCCACTGACCATAAGAGCTTACACTCTACAGGAGAGAGAGGGCCCCACTGACCATAAGAGCTTACACTCTACAGAAGAGAGAGAGAGGACCCCACTGACCATAAGAGCTTACACTCTACAGGAGAGAGAGAAAGGACCCACTGACCATAAGAGATTACACTCTACAGGAGAGAGAGGATCCCACTGACCATAAGAGCTTACACTCTACAGGAGAGAGAGAGCAACCCACTGATCATAAGAGCTTACAGACTACAGGAGAGAGAGGACCCCACTGACCATAAGAGCTAACACTCTACAGGAGAGAGAGGATCCCACTGACCATAAGAGCTTACACTCTACAGGAGAGAGAGAGCACCCCACTCACCATAAGAGCTTACACTCTACAGGAGAGAGAGAGGACCCCACTGACCATAAGAGCTTACACTCTACAGGAGAGAGAGGACCCCACTGACCATAAGAGCTTACACTGTACAGGAGAGAGAGAAGACCCCACTGACCATAAGAGCTTATACTGTACAGGAGAGAGAGGACCCCACTGGCCATAAGAGCTTACACTCTACAGGAGAGAGAGAGGACCCCACTGACCTTAAGAGCTTAAACTCTACAGGAGAGAGAGAGGACCCCACTGACCATAAGAGCTTACACTCTACAGGAGAAAGAGTACCCCACTGACCAGAAGAGCTTACACTCTACAGGAGAGAGAGAGGACCCCACTGATCATAAGAGCTTACACTCTACAGGAGAGAGAGGACCCCACTGACCATAAGAGCTAACACTCTACAGGAGAGAGAGGACCCCACTGACCATAAGAGCCTACACACTACAGCAGAGAGCGAGGACCCCACTGACCATAAGAGCTTACACTCTACAGGAGAGAGAGGACCCCACTGACCATAAGAGCTTACACTCTACAGGAGAGAGAGAGGACCCCACTGACCATAAGAGCTTACACTCTACAGGAGAGAGAGAGCACCCCACTGATCATAAGAGCTTACACTCTACAGGAGAGAGAGGACCCCACTGACCATAAGAGCTAACACTCTACAGGAGAGAGAGGATCCCACTGACCATAAGAGCTTACACTCTACAGGAGAGAGAGAAGACCCCACTGACCATAAGAGCTTATACTGTACAGGAGAGAGAGGACCCCACTGGCCATAAGAGCTTACACTCTACAGGAGAGGGAGAGGACCCCACTGACCACAAGAGCTTACACTCTACAGGAGGAAGAGGACCCCACTGACGATAAGAGCTTACACTCTACAGGAGAGAGAGGACCCCACTGACGATAAGAGCTTACACTCTACAGGAGAGAGAGAGGACCCCACTGATCATAAGAGCTTACACTCTACAGGAGAGAGAGGACCCCACTGACCATAAGAGCTAACACTCTACAGGAGAGAGAGGACCCCACTGACCATAAGAGCCTAACACTACAGGAGAGAGCGAGGACCCCACTGACCATAAGAGCTTACACTCTACAGGAGAGAGAGGACCCCACTGACCATAAGAGCTTACACTCTACAGGAGAGAGAGAGGACCCCACAGACCATAAGAGCTTACACTCTACAGGAGAGAGAGGACCCCACTGACCATAAGAGCTAACACTCTACAGGAGAGAGAGGATCCCACTGACCATAAGAGCTTACACTCTACAGGAGAGAGAGGACCCCACTGACTATAAGAGCTTACACTCTACAGGAGAGAAAGAGGACACCACTGACCATAAGAGCTGACACTCTACAGGAGAGAGAGAGGACCTCACTGACCATAAGAGGTAACACTCTATAGGAGAGACAGAGGACCCGACTGACCATAAGAGCTTACACTCTACAGGAGAGAGAGGACCCCACTGACCATAAGAGCTTACACTCTACAGGAGAGAGAGGATCCCACTGAACATAAGAGCTTACACTCTATAGGAGAGAGAGAGGATCCCACTGACCATAAGAGCTTACACTCTACAGGAGAGAGAGGACCCCACTGACCATAAGAGCTAACACTCTACAGGAGAGAGAGGACCCCACTGACCATAAGAGCTAACACTCTACAGGAGAGAGAGGATCCCACTGACCATAAGAGCTTACACTCTATAGGAGAGAGAGAGGATCCCACTGACCATAAGAGCTTACACTCTACAGGAGAGAGAGGTCCCCACTGACCATAAGAGCTTATACTGTACAGGAGAGAGAGGACCCCACTGGCCATAAGAGCTTACACTCTACAGGAGAGAGAGAGGACCCCACTGACCAAAAGAGCTTAAACTCTACAGGAGAGCGAGAGGACCCCACTGACCATAAGAGCTTACACTCTACAGGAGAAAGAGTACCCCACTGACCATAAGAGCTTACACTCTACAGGAGAGAGAGAGGACCCCACTGACCATAAGAGCTTACACTCTACAGGAGAGAGAGGACCCCACTGACCATAAGAGCTAACACTCTACAGGAGAGAGAGAGGACCCCACTGACCATAAGAGCTTACACTCTATAGGAGAGAGAGAGGATCCCACTGACCATAAGAGCTTACACTCTACAGGAGAGAGAGGACCCCACTGACCATAAGAGCTTATACTGTACAGGAGAGAGATGACCCCACTGGCCATAAGAGCTTACACTCTACAGGAGAGAGAGAGAGGACCCCACTAACCAAAAGAGCTTACACTCTACAGGAGAGAGAGAGAGGACCCCACTGACCATAAGAGCTTACACTCTACAGGAGAGAGAGGACCCCACTGACCATAAGAGATTACACTCTACAGGAAAGAGAGGACCCCACTGACCATAAGAGCTTACACTCTACAGGAGAGAGAGGACCCCACTGACCATAAGAGATTACACTCTAAAGGAGAGAGAGATGACCCCACTGACCATAAGAGCTTACAAACTACAGGAGAGAGAGAGAGGACCCCACTGACCATAAGAGCTTACACTCTACAGGAAAGAGAGGACCCCACTGACCATAAGAGCTTACACTCTACAGGAGAGAGAGAGGACACCACTGACCATAAGAGCTTACACTCTACAGGAGAGAGAGAGAGTACCCCACTGACCACAAGAGCTTTCACTCTACAGGAAAGAGAGAGGACCCCACTGACCATAAGAGCTTACAAACTACAGGAGAGAGAGAGAGGACCCCACTGACCATAAGAGCTTACACTCTACAGGAGAGAGAGAGGACACCACTGACCATAAGAGCTTACACTCTACAGGAGAGAGAGAGGACCCCACTGACCATAAGAACTTATACTGTACAGGAGACTGAGGACCCCACTGACCATAAGAGCGTTCACTCTACAGGAGAGAGAGATGACCCCACTGACGATAAGAGCTTACACTCTACAGGAGAGGGAGAGGACCCCACTGACCATAAGAGTTTTCACTCTACAGGAAAGAGAGGACCCCACTGACCATAAGAGCTTAGACTCTACAGGAGAGAGAGAGGACCCCACTGACCGTAAGAGCTTACACTCTACAGGAGAGAGAGGACCCCACTGACCATAAGAGCTTACACTCTACAGGAGAGAGAGAGGACCCCACTGACCGTAAGAGCTTACACTCTACAGGAGAGAGAGGACCCCACTGACCATAAGAGCTTACACTCTACAGGAGAGAGGATCCCACTGACCATAAGAGCTTACACTCTACAGGAGAGAGGACCCCACTGATCATAAGAGCTTACACTCTACAGGAGAGAGAGAGGACCCCACTGACCATAAGAGCTTACACTCTACAGGAGAGAGAGGACCCCACTGACCATAAGAGCTTATACTGTACAGGAGAGAGAGGACCCCACTGGCCATAAGAGCTTACACTCTACAGGAGAGAGAGAGGAAACCACTGACCATAAGAGCTTAAACTCTACAGGAGAGAGAGAGGACCCCACTGACCATAAGAGCTTACACTCTACAGGAGAAAGAGTACCCCACTGACCATAAGAGCTTACACTCTACAGGAGAGAGAGAGGACCCCACTGATCATAAGAGCTTACACTCTACAGGAGAGAGAGGACCCCACTGACCATAAGAGCTAACACTCTACAGGAGAGAGAGGACCCCACTG
Organism: Phyllobates terribilis; assembly: GCF_046119375.1. Classification (NCBI taxonomy): domain Eukaryota; kingdom Metazoa; phylum Chordata; class Amphibia; order Anura; family Dendrobatidae; genus Phyllobates; species Phyllobates terribilis. The sequence continues at coordinate 298,952 of NW_027363385.1, read as the reverse complement.
ACCATAAGAGCCTAACACTACAGCAGAGAGCGAGGACCCCACTGACCATAAGAGATTACACTCTACAGGAGAGAGAGGACCCCACTGACCATAAGAGCTTACACTCTACAGGAGAGAGAGAGGACCCCACTGACCATAAGAGCTTACACTCTACAGGAGAGAGAGAGCACCCCACTGATCATAAGAGCTTACACTCTACAGGAGAGAGAGGACCCCACTGACCATAAGAGCTAACACTCTACAGGAGAGAGAGGATCCCACTGACCATAAGAGCTTACACTCTACAGGAGAGAGAGAAGACCCCACTGACCATAAGAGCTTATACTGTACAGGAGAGAGATGACCCCACTGGCCATAAGAGCTTACACTCTACAGGAGAGAGAGAGAGGACCCCACTAACCAAAAGAGCTTACACTCTACAGGAGAGAGAGAGAGGACCCCACTGACCATAAGAGCTTACACTCTACAGGAGAGAGAGGACCCCACTGACCATAAGAGATTACACTCTACAGGAAAGAGAGGACCCCACTTACCATAAGAGCTTACACTCTACAGGAGAGAGAGAGGACACCACTGACCATAAGAGCTTACACTCTACAGGAGAGAGAGATGACCCCACTGACCATAAGAGCTTACAAACTACAGGAGAGAGAGAGAGGACCCCACTGACCATAAGAGCTTACACTCTACAGGAAAGAGAGGACCCCACTGACCATAAGAGCTTACACTCTACAGGAGAGAGAGAGGACACCACTGACCATAAGAGCTTACACTCTACAGGAGAGAGAGAGAGTACCCCACTGACCACAAGAGCTTTCACTCTACAGGAAAGAGAGAGGACCCCACTGACCATAAGAGCTTACAAACTACAGGAGAGAGAGAGAGGACCCCACTGACCATAAGAGCTTACACTCTACAGGAGAGAGAGAGGACACCACTGACCATAAGAGCTTACACTCTACAGGAGAGAGAGAGGACCCCACTGACCATAAGAACTTATACTGTACAGGAGACTGAGGACCCCACTGACCATAAGAGCGTTCACTCTACAGGAGAGAGAGATGACCACACTGACGATAAGAGCTTACACTCTACAGGAAAGGGAGAGGACCCCACTGACCATAAGAGTTTTCACTCTACAGGAAAGAGAGGACCCCACTGACCATAAGAGCTTAGACTCTACAGGAGAGAGAGAGGACCCCACTGACCGTAAGAGCTTACACTCTACAGGAGAGAGAGGACCCCACTGACCATAAGAGCTTACACTCTACAGGAGAGAGAGAGGACCCCACTGACCGTAAGAGCTTACACTCTACAGGAGAGAGAGGACCCCACTGACCATAAGAGCTTACACTCTACAGGAGAGAGGATCCCACTGACCATAAGAGCTTACACTCTACAGGAGAGAGGACCCCACTGATCATAAGAGCTTACACTCTACAGGAGAGAGAGAGGACCCCACTGACCATAAGAGCTTATACTGCACAGGAGACTGAGGACCCCACTGACCATAAGAGCGTTCAGTCTACAGGAGAGAGAGATGACCCCACTGATCATAAGAGCTTACACTCTACAGGAGAGAGAGGACCCCACTGACGATAAGAGCTTGCACTCTACAGGAGAGGGATAGGACCCCACTGACCATAAGAGCTTTCACTCTACAGGAAAGAGAGGACCCCACTGACCATAAGACCTTACACTCTACAGGAGAGAGAGAGGACCCCACTGACCGTAAGAGCTTACACTCTACAGGAGAGAGGATCCCACTGACCATAAGAGCTTACACTCTACAGGAGAGAGGACCCCACTGATCATAAGAGCTTACACTCTACAGGAGAGAGAGAGGACCCCACTGACCATAAGAGCTTATACTGTACAGGAGACTGAGGACCCCACTGACCATAAGAGCTTGCACTCTACAGGAGAGAGAGATGACCCCACTGATCATAAGAGCTTACACTCTACAGAAGAGAGAGAGAGAGGACCCCACTGACCATAAGAGCTTAAACTCTACAGGAGAGAGAGAAAGGACCCACTGACCATAAGAGCTTACACTCTACAGGAGAGAGAGGATCCCACTGACCATAAGAGCTTACACTCTACAGGAGAGAGAGAGCACCCCACTGATCATAAGAGCTTACACACTACAGGAGAGAGAGGACCCCACTGACCATAAGAGCTAACACTCTACAGGAGAGAGAGGATCCCACTGACCATAAGAGCTTACACTCTACAGGAGAGAGAGAGCACCCCACTGACCATAAGAGCTTACACTCTACAGGAGAGAGAGAGGACCCGACTGACCATAAGAGCTTACACTCTACAGGAGAGAGAGAGGACCCCACTGACCATAAGAGCTTACACTCTACAGGAGAGAGGACCCCACTGACCATAATAGCTTACACTCTACAGGAGAGAGAGAGGACCCCACTGACCATAAGAGCTTACACTCTACAGGAGAGAGGACCCCACTGACCATAAGAGCTTACACTCTACAGGAGAGAGGACCTCACTGATCATAAGAGCTTACACCCTACAGCAGAGAGAGAGAGGACCCCACTGACCATAAGAGCTTACACTCTACAGGAGAGAGAGAGGACCCCGCTGACCATAAGAGCTTACACTCTACAGGAGAGAGAGGACCCCACTGATCATAAGAGCTTACACTCTACAGGAGAGAGAGAGGACCACACTGATCATAAGAGCTTACACTCTACAGGAGAGAGAGAGGACCCCACTGATCATAAGAGCTTACACTCTACATGAGAGAGAGGACCCCGCTGACCATAAGAGCTTACACTCTACAGGAGACATAGAGGACCCCAATGACTATAAGAGCTTACACTCTACAGAAGAGAGAGAAGACTCCGCTGACCATAAAAGCTTACACTCTACAGGAGAGAGAGAGGACCCCATGACCATAAGAGCTTACACTCTACAGAAGAGAGAGAAGACTCTGCTGACCATAAGAGCTTACACTCTACAGGAGAGAGAGAGGAGCCCACTGACCATAAGAGCTTACACTCTACAGGAGCAAGCGAGAGGACCCCACTGACCATAAGAGCTTACACTCTACAGGAGAGAGAGAGGACCCCACTGACCATAAGAGCTTACACTTTACAGAAGAGAGAGGACCCCACTGACCATAAGAGCTTAGACTCTACAGGAGAGGGAGAGGACCCCCCTGATCATAAGAGCTTACACTCTACAGGAGAGAGAGAGGACCCCACTTACAATAAGAGCTTACACTCTACAGGAGAGAGAGAGGACCCCACTGACAATAAGAGCTTACACTCTACAAGAGAGAGAGAGGACGCCACTGACCATAAGAGCTTACACTCTACAGGAGAGAGAGAAAGGACCCCATTGACCATAAGAGCTTACACTCTACAGGAGAGAGAGAGGACCCCGCTGACCATAAGAGCTTACACTCTACAGGAGAGAGAGGACCCCACTGATCATAAAAGCTTACACTCTACAGGAGAGAGATGACCCCGCTGACTATAAGAGCTTACACTCTACAGTAGAGAGAGGACCCCGCTGACAATAAGAGCTTACAATCTACAGGAGAGAGAGGACCCCACTGACCATAAGAGCTTACACTCTACAGTAGAGAGAGGACCCCGCTGACAATAAGAGCTTACAATCTACAGGAGAGAGAGGACCACACTGACAATAAGAGCTTACACTCTACAGGAGAGAGATGACCACGCTGACTATAAGATCTTGCACTCTACAGTAGAGAGAGAGGACCCCACTGACCATAAGAGCTTACACTCTACAGGAGAGAGAGAGGACCCCACTGACCATAAGAGCTTACACTTTACAGAAGAGAGAGGTGTCATGCTAGGTATGGGGAGAACCCAGCGTATAACGACGGAAAAAGGAGAAGGAGCCCTACGACTAGGGATAGGGAGAGTGGAGACCCCTAACCAGATCTAACAACAAACCCTGACTCCCCTATCGACCTTAAATAGGTTTCGTACCTATCGCTGAGCAGGATTTCTAGCACTATCTGACCCTAAGCCAAGGCCCTAGGTAGGGAACGAGCGGGGTGAGCACTAAGTCAGCCCCTGTACAAGCTAAAGTACACACATGGGAACCAGATAGGGGAAAATATTTAGCTCCGAGATGACACCGGAGAAAGCACGGCAACAATCTACGAAGGAACTCCAAGGTAATTCTAGATGACTACTAAACTCCCAGGCCAGAGTAGATATACACTCTATCACCAGCAACTCTCTGAAGAACTGAGTGTATTTAAGGACACAGCCAGGAAGTGCTGATCCACAAGAGAAAGGTGAGGCTACCTCAAGGTCCTAAACGAAAAGGTATAATCCCCAAGCAAGGTGAGGATCACCGCTGGGTCCTAAAGAGAGGGGAATCAGAAAAGTATCAGGGAGATGTTTATAAGGTCAAACGCAGCGACCTTCTACAGCCAGACAACAAATGATTGTCTGTCAATCCTGACACACCTGTGACAAGAGGACCCCGCTGATCAGCTTACACTCTACAGAGAGAGAGGACCCCACTGACCATAAGAGCTCACACTCCACAGAGAGAGAGAACCCCACTGACCATAAGAGCTTACACTCTACAGGAGCGAGAGGACCCCACTGATCATAACAGCTTACACTATACAGGAGAGAGAGGACCCCACTGACCATAAGAGATTACACTCTACAGGAGAGAGCGAGGACCCCACTGACCATAAGAGCTTACACTTTACAGAAGAGGGAGGACCCCACTGACCATAAGAGCTTACACTCTACAGGAGAAAGAGGACCCCACTGACCATAAGAGCTTACACTCGACAGGAGAGAGAGGACCCCACTGACCATAAGAGCTTACACTCTACAGGAGAGAGAGAAGACCCCACTGACCATAAGAGCTTACACTATACAGGAGAGAGAGGACCCCACTGACCATAAGAGCTTACACTCTACAGGAGCGAGAGGACCACACTGACCATAAGAGCTTACACTGTACAGGAGCGAGAGGACCACACTGACCATAAGAGCTTACACTCTACAGGAGAGAGAGGACCCCACTGACCATAAGAGCTTACACTCTACAGGAGAGAGAGAAGACCCCACTGACCATAAGAGCTTACACTATACAGGAGAGAGAGGACCCCACTGACCATAAGAGCTTACACTCTACAGGAGCGAGAGGACCACACTGACCATAAGAGCTTACACTCTACAGAGAAAGAGAACCCCACTGACCATAAGAGCTTACACTCTACAGGAGAGAGAGAGAGGACCCCACTGATCATAATAGCTTACACTCTACAGGAGAGAGAGAGAGGACCCCACTGACCATAAGAGCTTACACTCTACAGGAGACATAGGACCCCACTGATCATAAGAGCTTAGACTCTGCAGGAGAGAGAGGACCCCACTGATCATAAGAGCTTACACTCTGCAGGAGAGAGAGAGGACCACACTGATCATAAGAGCTTAAACTCTACAGGAGAGAGAGGACCCCACTGACCATAAGAGTTTACACTCTACAGAAGAGAGAGGACCCCACTGACCATAAGAGCTTACACTCTACAGGAGAGAGAGAGAGGACCCCACTGACCATAAGAGCGTACACACTACAGGAGAGAGAGAGGACCACACTGACCATAAGAGCTTACATTCTACAGGAGAGAGAGGACCCCACTGACCATAAGAGCTTACACTCTACAGGAGAGAGAGCTCCCCAATGACCATAAGAGCTTACACTGTACAGTAGAGAGAGAGGACCTCACTGACCATAAGAGCTTACACTCTCCAGGAGAGAGTGAGGACCCCACTGACCATAAGATCTTACACTCTACAGGACAGAGAGGACCCCACTGAACATAAGAGCTTACACTCTACAGGAGAGAGAGAGTACCCCACTGACCATAAGAGCTTACACTCTACAGGAGAGATAGGACCCCACTGACAATAAGAGATTACACTCTACAGAAGAGAGAGAGGACCCCACTCACCATAAGAGCTTACACTCTACAGGAGAGAGAGAAAGAGGACCCCACTGACCATAAGAGCTTACACTGTACAGGAGAGAGAGAGGACCCCACTGACCATAAGAGCTTACACTGTACAGGAGAGAGAGAGAGAGGACCCCACTGACCATAAGAGCTTACACTCTACAGGAGAGAGAGAGAGAGGACCCCACTGACAATAAGAGATTACACTCTACAGGAGAGAGGACCCCACTGACCATAAGAGCTTACACTCTACAGGAGAGAGAGAGAGAGGACCCCACTGACAATAAGAGATTACACTCTACAGAAGAGAGAGAGGACCCCACTGACCATAAGAGATTACACTCTACAGAAGAGAGAGAGGACCCCACTGACCATAAGAGCTTACACGCTACAGGAGAGAGAGAGAGAGGACCCCACTGACCATAAGAGCTTACACTGTACAGGAGAGAGAGGACCCCACTGACGATAAGAGCTTACACTCAACAGCAGAAAGAGGACCACACTGACCATAAGAGCTTATACTCTACAGCAGAGAGAGGACCCCACTGACCTAAAGAGCTTACACTCTACAGGAGAGAGAGAGGACCACACTGATCATATGAGCTTACTCTCTGCAGGAGAGATAGGACCCCACTGATCATAATAGCTTACACTCTACAGGAGAGAGAGAGGACCCCACTGACCAAAAGAGCTTACACTCTACAGGAGACAGAGAGGACCCCACTGACCTTAAGAGCTTACACTCTACAGGAGAGAGAGAGGACCCCGCTGACCATAAGAGATTGCACTCTACTGGAGAGAGAGGACTTCACTGATCAAAAGAGTTACACCCTACAGCAGAGAGGGAGAGGACCCCACTGACCATAAGAGCTTACACTCTACAGGAGAGAGAGAGGACCCCACTGACCATAAGAGCTTACACTCTACAGAAGAGAGAGGACCCCACTGACCATAAGAGCTTACACTCTACAGGAGAGTGAGGACCCCACTGACCATAAGAGCTTACACTCTATAGGAGGGAGAGGACCCCACTGATCATAAGAGCTTACACTCTACAGGAGAACGAGTACCCCACTGACCATAAGAGCTTTCACTCTACAGGAGAGAGAGAGGACCCCACTGATTATAAGAGCTTACACTCTACAGGAGAGAGAGAGAGGACCACACTGACCATAAGAGCTTACACTCGACAGGAGAGAGAGATGACCCCACTGATCATAAGAGCTTACACTCTACAGGAGAGAGAGAGGACCCCACTGACCATAAGAGCTTACACTCTACAGGAGAGAGAGATGACCCCACTGATCATAAGAGCTTACACTGTACAGGAGAAAGAGTACCCCACTGACCATAAGAGCTTACACTCTATAGGAGAGAGAGAGGACCCCACTGACCATAAGAGCTTATACTGTACAGGAGACAGAGGACCCCACTGACCATAAGAACTTTCCCTCTACAGGAGAGAGAGGGGACCCCACTTACCTTTACAGCTTACACTCTACAGGAGAGAGAGAGGACCCCACTGACCTTTAGAGCTTACACTCTACAGGAGAGAAAGGACCCAACTGATCATAAGAGCTTACACTCTACAGGAGATAGAGAGGACCCCACTGATCATAAGAGCTTACACTCTACAGGAGAGAGCGGACCCCACTGATCATAAGAGCTTACACTCTACAGGAGAGAGCGGACCCCACTGATCATAAGAAATTACACTCTAAAGGAGAGAGAGGACCCCACTGACCATAAGAGCTTACACTCTACAGGAGAGAGAGAGAGGACCCCACTGATCATAAGAGCTTACACTCTACAGGAGAGAGAGAGGACCCCACTGAACATAAGAGCTTACACTCTACAGGAGAGAGAGAGGACCCCACTGATCATAAGAGCTTACACTCTACAGGAGAGAGAGAGGACCCCACTGATCATTAGAGCTTAAACTATACAGGAGAGAGAGGACCCCACTGACCATAAGAGTTTACACTCTACAGAAGAGAGAGGACCCCACTGACCATAAGAGCTTACACTCTACAGGAGAGAGAGAGAGGACCCCACTGACCATATGAGCCTACACACTACAGGAGAGAGAGAGGACCTCATTGATCATAAGAGCTTACACTCTACAGGAGAGAGAGAGGACCCCACTGATCATAAGAGCTTACACTCTACAGGAGAGAGAAGACCCCGCTGACCATAAGAGCTTACACTCTACAGGAGACATAGGGGACCCCAATGACTATAAGAGCTTACACTCTACAGAAGAGAAAGAAGACTCCCCTGACCATAAAAGCTTACACTCTACAGGAGAGAGAGAGGACCCCACTGACCATAAGAGCTTACACTTTACAGAAGGGAGAGGACCCCACTGACCATAAGAGCTTAAACTTTACAGGAGAGGGAGAGAGGACCCCACTGACCATAAGAGCTTACACTCTACAGGAGAGAGAAGACCCCACTGACCATAAGAGCTTACACTCTACAGGAGAGAGAGAGGACCCCACTGATCATAAGAGCTTACACTCTACAGGAGAGAGAGGACCCCACTGACCATAAGAGCTTACACTCTACAGGAGAAAGAGGGGACCCCACTGACCATAAGAGCTTACACTCTACAGGAGAGAGCGAGAGGACCCCACTGATCATAAGAGCTTACACTTTACAGAAGAGAGAGGACCCCACTGACCATAAGAGCTTACACTTTACAGGAGAGGGAGAGAGGACCCCACTGACCATAAGAGCTTACACTCTACAGGAGAAAGAAGACCCCACTGACCATAAGAGCTTACACTCTACAGGAGAGAGAGAGGACCCCACTGATCATAAGAGCTTACACTCTACAGGAGAGAGAGGACCCAACTGACCATAAGAGCTTACACTCTACAGGAGAGAGAGAGAGGACCCCACTTACCATAAGAGCTTACACTCTACAGGAGAGAGAGGACCCCAATAATCATAAAAGCTTACACTCTACAGGAGAGAGAGGACCACACTGACCATAAGAGCTTACACTCTACAGGAGAGAGAGATGACCCCACGGACCATAAGAGCTTACACTCTATAGGAGAGACAGAGGACCCCACTGACCATAAGAGACTACACTCTACAGGAGAGAGGACCCCACTGATCATAAGAGCTTACACTTTACAGAAGAGAGAGGACCCCACTGATCATAAGAGCTTACACTCTACAGGAGAGAGAGGACCCCACTAATCAAAAGAGCTTACACTCTACAGGAGACACAGAGTACTCCGCTGACAATAAGAGCTTACAATCTACAGGAGAGAGATGACCCCTCTGACAAAAAAAGCTTACACTCTACAGGAGAGAGATGACCCCGATGACTATAAGAGCTTACACTCTACAGTAGAGAGAGGACCCCGCTGACCATAAGAGCTTACACTCTACAGGAGAGAGAGAGGACCCCGCTGACCATAAGAGCTTACACTTTTCAGAAGAGAGAGAGGACCCCACTGACCAAAAGAGCTTACACTCTACAGGAGAGAGAGGACCCCACTGACCATAAGAGCTTACTCTCTACAGGAGAGAGAGGACCCCACTGACCATAAGAGCTTACACTCTACAGGAGAGAGAGAGGACCCCACTGACCATAAGAGCTTACACTCTACAGAAGAGAGAGAAGACTCTGCTGACCATAAGAGCTTACACTCTACAGGAGAGAGAGAGGAGCCCACTGACCATAAGAGCTTACACTCTACAGGAGAGAGAGAGGACCCCACTTACCATAAGAGCTTACACTCTACAGGAGAGAGAGAGGACCCCACTGACAATAAGAGCTTACACTCTACAGGAGAGAGAGAGGACCCCACTGACCATAAGAGCTTACACTCTACAGGAGAGAGAGAAAGGACCCCACTGACCATAAGAGCTTACACTCTACAGGAGAAAGAGAGGACCCCGCTGACCATAAGAGCTTACACTCTACAGGAGAGAGAGGACCCCACTAATCATAAGAGCTTACAATCTACAGGAGACAGAGGACCCCACTGATCATAAGAGCTTACACTCTACAGGAGAGAGAGGACCCCACTGATCATAAAAGCTTACACACTACAGGAGAGAGAGATGACCCCGCTGACTATAAGAGCTTACACTCTACAGTTGAGAGAGGACCCCGCTGACAATAAGAGCTTACAATCTACAGGAGAGAGAGGACCCCACTGACCATAAGAGCTTACACTCTACAGTAGAGAGAGGACACCGCTGACAATAAGAGCTTACAATCTACAGGAGAGAGAGGACCCCACTGACAATAAGAGCTTACACTCTACAGGAGAGAGATGACAACGCTGACTATAAGAGCTTGCACTCTACAGTAGAGAGAGAGGACCCCACTGACCATAAGAGCTTACACTCTACAGGAGAGAGAGAGGACCCCACTGACCATAAGAGCTTACACTCTACAGGAGAGAGAGAGGACCCCGCTGACCATAAGAGCTTACACTTTACAGAAGAGAGAGGTGTCATGCTAGGTATGGGGAGAACCCAGCGTATAACGAAGGAAAAAGGAGAGGGAGCCCTACGACTAGTGATAGGGAGAGTGGAGACCCCTAACCAGATCTAACAACAAACCCTGACTCCCCTATCGACCTTAAATAGGTTTCGTACCTAGCGCTGAGCAGGATTTCTAGCACTATCTGACCCTAAGCCAAGGCCCTAGGTAGGGAACGAGCGGGGTGAGCACTAAGTCAGCCCCTGTACAAGCTAAAGTACACACATGGGAACCAGATAGGGGAAAATATTTAGCTCCGAAATGACACCGGAGAAAGCACGGCAACAATCTACGAAGGAACTCCAAGGTAATTCTAGATGACTACTAAACTCCCAGGCCAGAGTAGATATACACTCTATCACCAGCAACTCTCTGAAGAACTGAGTGTATTTAAGGACACAGCCAGGAAGTGCTGATCCACAAGAGAAAGGTGAGGCTACCTCAAGGTCCTAAACAAAAATGTATAATCCCCAAGCAAGGTGAGGATCACCGCTGGGTCCTAAAGAGAGGGGAACCAGAAAAGTATCAGGGAGATGTTTATAAGGTCAAACGCAGCGACCTTCTACAGCCAGACAACAAATGATTGTCAGTCAATCCTGACACACCAGTGACAAGAGGACCCCGCTGATCAGCTTACACTCTACAGAGAGAGAGGACCCCACTGACCATAAGAGCTTACACTCCACAGAGAGAGAGGACCCCACTGACCATAAGAGCTTACACTCTACAGGAGAGAGAGGACCCCACTGACCATAAGAGCTTACACTCCACAGAGAGAGAGGACCCCACTGACCATAAGAGCTTACACTCTACAGGAGAAAGAGAACCACACTGATCATAAGAGCTTACACTCTACAGAGAGAGAGGACCCCACTGACCATAAGAGCTTACACTCCACAGAGAGAGAGGACCCCACTGATCATAAGAGCTTACACTCTACAGGAGCGAGAGGACCCCGCTGACCATAAGAGCTTACACTATACAGGAGAGAGAGGACCCCACTGACCATAAGAGATTACACTCTACAGGAGAGAGAGAGGACCCCACTGACCATAAGAGCTTACACTCTACAGAGAGAGAGGACCCCACTGACCATAAGAGCTTACACTCCACAGAGAGAGAGAACCCCACTGACCATAAGAGCTTACACTCTACAGGAGCGAGAGGACCCCGCTGACCATAAGAGCTTACACTCTACAGGAGAGGACCCCACTGACTATAACAGCTTACACTCTACAGGAGAGAGAGAACACCACTGACCATAAGAGATTACACTCTACAGGAGAGAGAGAGGACCCCACTGACCATAAGAGCTTACACTCTACAGAAGAGAGAGGACCCCACTGACCATAAGAGCTTACACTCTACAGGAGAGAGAGGACCCCACTGACCATAAGAGCTTATACTCTACAGAGAAAGAGAACCCCACTGACCATAAGAGCTTACACTCTACAGGAGAGAGAGAGAGGACCCCACTGACCATAATAGCTTACACTCTACAGGAGAGAGAGAGAGGACCCCACTGACCATAATAGCTTACACTCTACAGGAGAGAGAGTGGAACCCACTGAAAATAAGAGCTTACACTCTACAGGAGACAGAGGACCCCACTGATCATAAGAGCTTACACTCTGCAGGAGAGAGAGGACCCCACTGATCATAAGAGCTTACACTCTGCAGGAGAGAGAGAGGACCACACTGATCATAAGAGCTTAAACTCTACAGGAGAGAGAGGACCCCACTGACCATAAGAGTTTACACTCTACAGAAGAGAGAGAACCCCACTGACCATAAGAGCTTACACTCTACAGGAGCGAGAGGACCCTGCTGACCATAAGAGCTTACACTCTACAGGAGAGGACCCCACTGACCATAAGAGCTTACACTCTACAGGAGAGGACCCCGCTGACCATAAGAGCTTACACTATACAGGAGAGAGAGGACACCACTGACCATAAGAGATTACACTCTACAGGAGAGAGAGAGGACCCCACTGACCATAAGAGCTTACACTCTACAGAAGAGAGAGGACCCCACTGACCATAAGAGCTTACACTCTACAGGAGAGAGAGGACCCCACTGACCATAAGAGCTTACACTCTACAGAGAAAGAGAACCCCACTGACCATAAGAGCTTACACTCTACGGGAGAGAGAGAGAGGACCCCACTGACTATAATAGCTTACACTCTACAGGAGAGAGAGAGAGGACCCCACTGACCATAATAGCTTACACTCTACAGGAGAGAGAGAGGACCCCACTGACCATAAGAGCTTACACTCTACAGGAGACAGAGGACCCCACTGATCGTAAGAGCTTACACTCTGCAGGAGAGAGAGAGGACCACACTGATCATAAGACCTTAAACTCTACAGGAGAGAGAGGACCCCACTGACCATAAGAGTTTACACTCTACAGAAGAGAGAGGACCACACTGATCATAAGAGCTTAAACTCTACAGGAGAGAGAGGACCCCACTGACCATAAGAGTTTACACTCTACAGAAGAGAGAGGACCCCACTGACCATAAGATCTTACACTCTACAGGAGAGAGAGAGCGGACCCCACTGACCATAAGAGCCTACACACTACAGGAGAGAGAGAGGACCACACTGACCAAAAGAGCTTACATTCTACAGGAGAGAGAGGACCCCACTGACCATAAGAGCTTACACTCTACAGGAGAGAGAGCTCCCCAATGACCATAAGAGCTTACACTGTACAGGAGAGAGAGAGGACCCCACTGACCATAAGATCTTACACTCTACAGGAGAGAGAGGACCCCACTGAACATAAGAGCTTACACTCTACAGGAGAGAGAGAGTACCCCACTGACCATAAGAGCTTACACTCTACTGGAGAGAGAGGACCCCACTGACAATAAGAGATTACACTCTACAGAAGAGAGAGAGGACCCCACTGACCATAAGAGCTTACACTCTACAGGAGAGAGAGAGAGAGGACCCCACTGACCATAAGAGCTTACACTGTACAGGAGAGAGAGAGGACCCCACTGACCATAAGAGCTTACACTCTACAGGAGAGAGAGAGAGAGAGGACCCCACTGACCATAAGAGCTTACACTCTACAGGAGAGAGAGAGAGAGGACCCCACTGACAATAAGAGATTACACTCTACAGAAGAGAGAGAGGACCCCACTGACCATGAGAGCTTACACTCTACAGGAGAGAGAGAGAGAGGACCCCACTGACCATAAGAGCTTACACTGTACAGGAGAGAGAGGACCCCACTGACGATAAGAGCTTACACTCAACAGCAGAAAGAGGACCACACTGACCATAAGAGCTTACACTCTACAGCAGAGAGAGGACCCCACTGACCTAAAGAGCTTACACTCTACAGGAGTGAGAGAGGACCACACTGATCATAAGAGCTTACACTCTGCAGGAGAGATAGGACCCCACTGATCATAATAGCTTACACTCTACAGGAGAGGGAGAGGACCCCACTGACCAAAAGAGCTTACACTCTACAGGAGAGAGAGAGGACCCCGCTGATCATAAGAGATTGCACTCTACAGGAGAGAGAGGACTTCACTGATCAAAAGAGTTACAACCTACAGCAGAGAGGGAGAGGACCCCACTGACCATAAGAGCTTACACTCTACAGGAGAGAGAGAGGACCCCACTGACCATAAGAGCTTACACTCTACAGAAGAGACAGGACCCCACTGACCATAAGAGCTTACACTCTACAGGAGAGAGAGGACCCCACTGACCATAAGAGCTTACACTCTATAGGAGGAAGAGGACCCCACTGATCATAAGAGCTTACACTCTACAGGAGAGAGAGATGACCCCACTGACCATAAGAGCTTACACTCTACAGGAGAGAGAGAGGACCCCACTGACCGTAAGAGCTTACACTGTACAGGAGACTGAGGACCCCTCTGACCATAAGAGCTTTCACTCTACAGGATAGAGAGATGACCCCACTGATCATAAGAGCTTACACTCTACAGGAGAGAGAGAGAGGACCACACTGACCATAAGAGCTTACACTCGACAGGAGAGAGAGATGACCCCACTGATCATAAGAGCTTACACTCTACAGGAGAGAGAGAGGACCCCACTGACCATAAGAGCTTACACTCTACAGGAGAGAGAGATGACCCCACTGATCATAAGAGCTTACACTGTACTGGAGAGAGAGTACCCCACTGACCATAAGAGCTTACACTCTACAGGAGAAAGAGTACCCCACTGACCATAAGAGCTTATACTGTAAAGGAGACAGAGGACCCCACTGACCATAAGAACTTTCACTCTACAGGAGAGAGAGAGGACCGCACTTACCTTTACAGCTTACACTCTACAGGAGAGAGAGAGGACCCCACTGACCTTTAGAGCTTACACTCTACAGGAGAGAAAGGACCCAACTGATCATAAGAGCTTACACTCTACAGGAGATAGAGAGGACCCCACTGATCATAAGAGCTTACACTCTACAGGAGAGAGCGGACCCCACTGATCATAAGAGCTTACACTCTACAGGAGAGAGCGGACCCCACTGATCATAAGAGATTACACTCTACAGGAGAGAGAGGACCCCAATGACCATAAGAGCTTACACTCTACAGGAGAGAGAGAGAGGACCCCACTGATCATAAGAGCTTACACTCTACAGGAGAGAGAGAGGACCCCACTGAACATAAGAGCTTACCCTCTACAGGAGAGAGAGAGGACCCCACTGATCATAAGAGCTTACACTCTACAGGAGAGAGAGAGGACCCCACTGATCATAAGAGCTTAAACTCTACAGGAGAGAGAGGACCCCATTGACCATAAGAGTTTACACTCTACAGAAGAGAGAGGACCCCACTGACCATAAGAGATTACACTCTACAGGAGAGAGAGAGAGGACCCCACTGACCATATGAGCCTACACACTACAGGAGAGAGAGAGGACCTCACTGATCATAAGAGCTTACACTCTACAGGAGAGAGAGAGGACCCCACTGATCATAAGAGCTTACACTCTACAGGAGAGAGAAGACCCCGCTGACCATAAGAGCTTACACTCTACAGGAGGCATAGGGGACCCCAATGACTATAAGAGCTTACACTCTACAGAAGAGAAAGAAGACTCCCCTGACCATAAAAGCTTACACTCTACAGGAGAGAGAGAGGACCCCACTGACCATAAGAGCTTACACTCTACAGAAGAGAAAGAAGACTCTGCTGACCATAAAAGCTTATACTCTTCAGGAAAGAGCGAGAGGACCCCACTGACCATAAGAGCTTACACTTTACAGAAGAGAGAGGACACCACTGACCATAAGAGCTTACACTTTACAGGAGAGGGAGAGAGGACCCCACTGACCATAAGAGCTTACACTCTACAGGAGAGAGAAGACCCCACTGACCATAAGAGCTTACACTCTACAGGAGAGAGAGAGGACCCCACTGATCATAAGAGCTTACACTCTACAGGA
This sequence comes from Phyllobates terribilis, assembly GCF_046119375.1. Lineage (NCBI taxonomy): Eukaryota > Metazoa > Chordata > Amphibia > Anura > Dendrobatidae > Phyllobates > Phyllobates terribilis. The sequence goes on along the minus strand of NW_027363385.1, from coordinate 283,004 downwards.
GAGAGAGGACCCCACTGACCATAAGAGCTTACACTCTACAGGAGAGAGAGGACCCCACTGATCATAAGAGCTTACACTCTACATGAGAGAGAGAGAGGACCCCACTGACCGCAAAAGCTTACATTCTACAGGAGAGAGAGAGGACCCCACTGACCATAAGAGCTTACACTCTACATTTGAGAGCGAGAGAACCCCACTGATCATAAGAGCTTACACTTTACAGAAGAGAGAGGACCCCACTGACCATAAGAGCTTACACTTTACAGGAGAGGGAGAGAGGACCCCACTGACCATAAGTGCTTATACTCTACAGGAGAGAGAAGACCCCACTGACCATAAGAGCTTACACTCTACAGGAGAGAGAGAAGACCCCACTGATCATAAGAGCTTACACTCTACAGGAGAGAGAGGACCCAACTGACCATAAGAGCTTACACTCTACAGGAGAGAGAGAGGACCCCACTTACCATAAGAGCTTACACTCTACAGGAGAGAGAGGACCCCACTAATCATAAAAGCTTACACTCTACAGGAGAGAGAGGACCCCACTGACCATAAGAGCTTACACTCTACAGGAGAGAGAGATGACCCCACGGACCATAAGAGCTTACACTCTATAGGAGAGACAGAGGACCCCACTGACCATAAGAGACTACACTCTACAGGAGAGAGGACCCCACTGATCATAAGAGCTTACACTTTACAGAAGAGAGAGGACCCCACTGATCATAAGAGCTTACACTCTACAGGAGAGAGAGGACCCCACTAATCATAAGAGCTTACACTCTACAGGAGACACAGAGTACTCCGCTGACAATAAGAGCTTACAATCTACAGGAGAGAGAGGACCCCGCTGACAATAAGAGCTTACACTCTACAGGAGAGAGATGACCCCGATGACTATAAGAGCTTACACTCTACAGTAGAGAGAGGACCCCGCTGACCATAAGAGCTTACACTCTACAGGAGAGAGAGAGGACCCCGCCGACCATAAGAGCTTACACTTTACAGAAGAGAGAGAGGACCCCACTGACCAAAAGAGTTTACACTCTACAGGAGAGAGAGGACCCCACTGACCATAAGAGCTTACACTCTACAGGAGAGATAGGACCCCACTGACCATAAGAGCTTACACTCTACAGGAGAGAGAGAGGACCCCGCTGACCATAAGAGCTTACACTCTACAGGAGAGAGAGAGGACCCCGCTGACCATAAGAGCTTACACTTTACAGAAGAGAGAGGTGTCATGCTAGGTATGGGGAGAACCCAGCGTATAACGACGGAACAAGGAGAGCGAGCCCTACGACCAGGGATAGGGAGAGTGGAGACCCCTAACCAGATCTAACAACAAACCCTGACTCCCCTATCGACCTTAAATAGGTTTCGTACCTATCGCTGAGCAGGATTTCTAGCACTAGCTGACCCTAAGCCAAGGCCCTAGGTAGGGAACGAGCGGGGTGAGCACTAAGTCAGCCCCTGTACAAGCTAAAGTACACACATGGGAACCAGATAGGGGAAAATATTTAGCTCCGAGATGACACCGGAGAAAGCACGGCAACTATCTACGAAGGAACTCCAAGGTAATTCTAGATGACTACTAAACTCCCAGGCCAGAGTAGATATACACTCTATCACCAGCAACTCTCTGAAGAACTGAGTGTATTTAAGGACACAGCCAGGAAGTGCTGATCCACAAGAGAAAGGTGAGGCTACCTCAAGGTCCTAAACGAAAAGGTATAATCCCCAAGCAAGGTGAGGATCACCGCTGGGTCCTAAAGAGAGGGGAATCAGAAAAGTATCAGGGAGATGTTTATAAGGTCAAACGCAGCGACCTTCTACAGCCAGACAACAAATGAATGTCAGTCAATCCTGACACACCAGTGACAAGAGGACCCCGCTGATCAGCTTACACTCTACAGAGAGAGAGGACCCCACTGACCATAAGAGCTCACACTCCACAGAGAGAGAGAACCCCACTGACCATAAGAGCTTACACTCTACAGGAGCGAGAGGACCCCACTGATCATAAGAGCTTACACTATACAGGAGAGAGAGGACCCCACTGACCATAAGAGATAACACTCTACAGGAGAGAGCGAGGACCCCACTGACCATAAGAGCTTACACTTTACAGAAGAGGGAGGACCCCACTGACCATAAGAGCTTACACTCTACAGGAGAAAGAGGACCCCACTGACCATAAGAGCTTACACTCTACAGAGAAAGAGAACCCCACTGACCATAAGAGCTTACACTCGACAGGAGAGAGAGGACCCCACTGACCATAAGAGCTTACACTCTACAGGAGAGAGAGAAGACCCCACTGACCATAAGAGCTTACACTATACAGGAGAGAGAGGACCCCACTGACCATAAGAGCTTACACTCTACAGGAGCGAGAGGACCACACTGACCATAAGAGCTTACACTCTACAGAGAAAGAGAACCCCACTGACCATAATAGCTTACACTCTACAGGAGAGAGAGGACCCCACTGATCATAAGAGCTTAAACTCTACAGGAGAGAGAGGACCCCACTGACCATAAGAGTTTACACTCTACAGAAGAGAGAGAACCCCACTGACCATAAGAGCTTACACTCTACAGGAGCGAGAGGACCCCGCTGACCATAAGAGCTTACACTCTACAGGAGAGGACCCCACTGACCATAAGAGCTTACACTCTACAGGAGAGAACCCCGCTGACCATAAGAGCTTACACTATACAGGAGAGAGAGGACACCACTGACCATAAGAGATTACACTCTACAGGAGAGAGAGAGGACCCCACTGACCATAAGAGCTTACACTCTACAGAAGAGAGAGGACCCCACTGACCATAAGAGCTTACACTCTACAGGAGAGAGAGGACCCCACTGACCATAAGAGCTTACACTCTACAGAGAAAGAGAACCCCACTGACCATAAGAGCTTACACTCTACAGGAGAGAGAGAGAGGACCCCACTGACTATAATAGCTTACACTCTACAGGAGAGAGAGAGAGGACCCCACTGACCATAATAGCTTACACTCTACAGGAGAGAGAGAGGACCCCACTGACCATAAGAGCTTACACTCTACAGGAGACAGAGGACCCCACTGATCATAAGAGCTTACACTCTGCAGGAGAGAGAGAGGACCACACTGATCATAAGACCTTAAACTCTACAGGAGAGAGAGGACCCCACTGACCATAAGAGTTTACACTCTACAGAAGAGAGAGGACCACACTGATCATAAGAGCTTAAACTCTACAGGAGAGAGAGGACCCCACTGACCATAAGAGTTTACACTCTACAGAAGAGAGAGGACCCCACTGACCATAAGAGCTTACACTCTACAGGAGAGAGAGAGCGGACCCCACTGACCATAAGAGCCTACACACTACAGGAGAGAGAGAGGACCACACTGACCAAAAGAGCTTACATTCTACAGGAGAGAGAGGACCCCACTGACCATAAGAGCTTACACTCTACAGGAGAGAGAGCTCCCCAATGACCATAAGAGCTTACACTGTACAGGAGAGAGAGAGGACCTCACTGACCATAAGAGCTTACACTCTACAGGAGAGAGAGAGGACCCCACTGACCGTAAGATCTTACACTCTACAGGAGAGAGAGGACCCCACTGAACATAAGAGCTTACACTCTACAGGAGAGAGAGAGTACCCCACTGACCATAAGAGCTTACACTCTACTGGAGAGAGAGGACCCCACTGACAATAAGAGATTACACTCTACAGAAGAGCGAGAGGACCCCACTGACCATAAGAGCTTACACTCTACAGGAGAGAGAGAGAGAGGACCCCACTGACCATAAGAGCTTACACTGTACAGGAGAGAGAGAGGACCCCACTGACCATAAGAGCTTACACTCTACAGGAGAGAGAGAGAGAGGACCCCACTGACCATAAGAGCTTACACTCTACAGGAGAGAGAGAGAGAGAGGACCCCACTGACAATAAGAGATTACACTCTACAGAAGAGAGAGAGGACCCCACTGACCATAAGAGCTTACACTCTACAGGAGAGAGAGAGAGAGGACCCCACTGACCATAAGAGCTTACACTGTACAGGAGAGAGAGGACCCCACTGACGATAAGAGCTTACACTCAACAGCAGAAAGAGGACCACACTGACCATAAGAGCTTACACTCTACAGCAGAGAGAGGACCCCACTGACCTAAAGAGCTTACACTCTACAGGAGAGAGAGAGGACCACACTGATCATAAGAGCTTACACTCTGCAGGAGAGATAGGACCCCACTGATCATAATAGCTTACACTCTACAGGAGAGGGAGAGGACCCCACTGACCAAAAGAGCTTACACTCTACAGGAGACAGAGAGGACCCCACTGACCTTAAGAGCTTACACTCTACAGGAGAGAGAGAGGACCCCGCTGATCATAAGAGATTGCACTCTACAGGAGAGAGAGGACTTCACTGATCAAAAGAGTTACAACCTACAGCAGAGAGGGAGAGGACCCCACTGACCATAAGAGCTTACACTCTACAGGAGAGAGAGAGGACCCCACTGACCATAAGAGCTTACACTCTACAGAAGAGACAGGACCCCACTGACCATAAGAGCTTACACTCTACAGGAGAGAGAGGACCCCACTGACCATAAGAGCTTACACTCTATAGGAGGAAGAGGACCCCACTGATCATAAGAGCTTACACTCTACAGGAGAGAGAGATGACCCCACTGACCATAAGAGCTTACACTCTACAGGAGAGAGAGAGGACCCCACTGACCATAAGAGCTTACACTGTACAGGAGACTGAGGACCCCTCTGACCATAAGAGCTTTCACTCTACAGGAGAGAGAGATGACCCCACTGATCATAAGAGCTTACACTCTACAGGAGAGAGAGAGAGGACCACACTGACCATAAGAGCTTACACTCGACAGGAGAGAGAGATGACCCCACTGATCATAAGAGCTTACACTCTACAGGAGAGAGAGAGGACCCCACTGACCATAAGAGCTTACACTCTACAGGAGAGAGAGATGACCCCACTGATCATAAGAGCTTACACTGTACTGGAGAGAGAGGACCCCACTGACCATAAGAGCTTACACTCTACAGGAGAGAGAGAGGACCCCACTGACCATAAGAGCTTATACTGTACAGGAGACAGAGGACCCCACTGACCATAAGAACTTTCACTCTACAGGAGAGAGAGAGGACCGCACTGACCTTTAGAGCTTACACTCTACAGGAGAGAAAGGACCCAACTGATCATAAGAGCTTACACTCTACAGGAGATAGAGAGGACCCCACTGATCATAAGAGCTTACACTCTACAGGAGAGAGCGGACCCCACTGATCATAAGAGCTTACACTCTACAGGAGAGAGCGGACCCCACTGATCATAAGAGATTACACTCTACAGGAGAGAGAGGACCCCAATGACCATAAGAGCTTACACTCTACAGGAGAGAGAGAGAGGACCCCACTGATCATAAGAGCTTACACTCTACAGGAGAGAGAGAGGACCCCACTGAACATAAGAGCTTACCCTCTACAGGAGAGAGAGAGGACCCCACTGATCATAAGAGCTTACACTCTACAGGAGAGAGAGAGGACCCCACTGATCATAAGAGCTTAAACTCTACAGGAGAGAGAGAACCCCACTGACCATATGAGTTTACACTCTACAGAAGAGAGAGGACCCCACTGACCATAAGAGCTTACACTCTACAGGAGAGAGAGAGAGGACCCCACTGACCATATGAGCCTACACACTACAGGAGAGAGAGAGGACCTCACTGATCATAAGAGCTTACACTCTACAGGAGAGAGAGAGGACCCCACTGATCATAAGAGCTTACACTCTACAGGATAGAGAAGACCCCGCTGACCATAAGAGCTTACACTCTACAGGAGGCATAGGGGACCCCAATGACTATAAGAGCTTACACTCTACAGAAGAGAAAGAAGACTCCCCTGACCATAAAAGCTTACACTCTACAGGAGAGAGAGAGGACCCCACTGACCATAAGAGCTTACACTTTACAGAAGAGAGAGGACACCACTGACCATAAGAGCTTACACTTTACAGGAGAGGGAGAGAGGACCCCACTGACCATAAGAGCTTACACTCTACAGGAGAGAGAAGACCCCACTGACCATAAGAGCTTACACTCTACAGGAGAGAGAGAGGACCCCACTGATCATAAGAGCTTACACTCTACAGGAGAGAGAGGACCCCACTGACCATAAGAGCTTACACTCTACAGGAGAAAGAGGGGACCCCACTGACCATAAGAGCTTACACTCTACATTTGAGAGCGAGAGAACCCCACTGATCATAAGAGCTTACACTTTACAGAAGAGAGAGGACCCCACTGACCATAAGAGCTTACACTTTACAGGAGAGGGAGAGAGGACCCCACTGACCATAAGTGCTTATACTCTACAGGAGAGAGAAGACCCCACTGACCATAAGAGCTTACACTCTACAGGAGAGAGAGAAGACCCCACTGATCATAAGAGCTTACACTCTACAGGAGAGAGAGGACCCAACTGACCATAAGAGCTTACACTCTACAGGAGAGAGAGAGGACCCCACTTACCATAAGAGCTTACACTCTACAGGAGAGAGAGGACCCCACTAATCATAAAAGCTTACACTCTACAGGAGAGAGAGGACCCCACTGACCATAAGAGCTTACACTCTACAGGAGAGAGAGATGACCCCACGGACCATAAGAGCTTACACTCTATAGGAGAGACAGAGGACCCCACTGACCATAAGAGACTACACTCTACAGGAGAGAGGACCCCACTGATCATAAGAGCTTACACTTTACAGAAGAGAGAGGACCCCACTGATCATAAGAGCTTACACTCTACAGGAGAGAGAGGACCCCACTAATCATAAGAGCTTACACTCTACAGGAGACACAGAGTACTCCGCTGACAATAAGAGCTTACAATCTACAGGAGAGAGAGGACCCCGCTGACAATAAGAGCTTACACTCTACAGGAGAGAGATGACCCCGATGACTATAAGAGCTTACACTCTACAGTAGAGAGAGGACCCCGCTGACCATAAGAGCTTACACTCTACAGGAGAGAGAGAGGACCCCGCCGACCATAAGAGCTTACACTTTACAGAAGAGAGAGAGGACCCCACTGACCAAAAGAGTTTACACTCTACAGGAGAGAGAGGACCCCACTGACCATAAGAGCTTACACTCTACAGGAGAGATAGGACCCCACTGACCATAAGAGCTTACACTCTACAGGAGAGAGAGAGGACCCCGCTGACCATAAGAGCTTACACTCTACAGGAGAGAGAGAGGACCCCGCTGACCATAAGAGCTTACACTTTACAGAAGAGAGAGGTGTCATGCTAGGTATGGGGAGAACCCAGAGTATAACGACGGAACAAGGAGAGAGAGCCCTACGACCAGGGATAGGGAGAGTGGAGACCCCTAACCAGATCTAACAACAAACCCTGACTCCCCTATCGACCTTAAATAGGTTTCGTACCTAGCGCTGAGCAGGATTTCTAGCACTAGCTGACCCTAAGCCAAGGCCCTAGGTAGGGAACGAGCGGGGTGAGCACTAAGTCAGCCCCTGTACAAGCTAAAGTACACACATGGGAACCAGATAGGGGAAAATATTTAGCTCCGAGATGACACCGGAGAAAGCACGGCAACAATCTACGAAGGAACTCCAAGGTAATTCTAGATGACTACTAAACTCCCAGGCCAGAGTAGATATACACTCTATCACCAGCAACTCTCTGAAGAACTGAGTGTATTTAAGGACACAGCCAGGAAGTGCTGATCCACAAGAGAAAGGTGAGGCTACCTCAAGGTCCTAAACGAAAAGGTATAATCCCCAAGCAAGGTGAGGATCACCGCTGGGTCCTAAAGAGAGGGGAATCAGAAAAGTATCAGGGAGATGTTTATAAGGTCAAACGCAGCGACCTTCTACAGCCAGACAACAAATGATTGTCTGTCAATCCTGACACACCTGTGACAAGAGGACCCCGCTGATCAGCTTACACTCTACAGAGAGAGAGGACCCCACTGACCATAAGAGCTTACACTCTACAGGAGAGGGAGGACCCCACTGATCATAAGAGCTTACACTCTACAGGAGAGAGAGGACCCCACTGATCATAAGAGCTTACACTATACAGGAGAGAGAGGACCCCACTGATCATAAGAGCTTACACTATACAGGAAAGAGAAAGAGGACCCCACTGACCATAATAGCTTACACTCTACAGGAGAGAGAGGACCCCACTGACCATAAGAGTTTACACTCTACAGAGAAAGAGAACCCCACTGACCATAAGAGCTTACATTCTACAGGAGAGAGAGAGAGGACCCCACTGACCATAAGAGTTTACACTCTACAGAGAAAGAGAACCCCACTGACCATAAGAGCTTACATTCTACAGGAGAGAGAGAGGACCCCACTGACCATAATAGCTTACACTTTACAGGAGAGAGAGAGGACCCCACTGACCATAAGAGCTTACACTCTACAGGAGACAGAGGACCCCACTGACCATAAGAGCTTACACTCTACAGAGAGAGAGAACCCCATTGATCATAAGAGCTTACATTCTACAGAGAGAGAGCACCCCACTGACCATAAGAGATTACATTCTACAGAGAGAGAGGACCCCACTGACCATAAAAGCTTACACTGTACAGGAGAGAAAGATGACTCCGCCGACCATAAGAGCTTATACTCTACAGGGGAGAGAGGACCCCACTGATCATAAAAGCTTACACTCTACAGGAGAGAGAAGACCCCACTGATCATAAGAGCTTACATTCTACAGGAGAGAAAGGACCCCACTGACCATAAGAGCTTACATTCTACAGAGAGAGAGCAACCCACTGACCATAAGAGCTTACATTCTACAGAGAGAGAGGACCCCACTGACCATAAAAGCTTACACTGTACAGGAGAGAAAGATGACTCCGCCGACCATAAGAGCTTATACTCTACAAGGGAGAGAGGACCCCACTGATCATAAAAGCTTACACTCTACAGGAGAGAGAAGACCCCACTGACCATAAGAGCTTACACTCTACAGGAGAGAGAGGACCCCACTGACCATAAGAGCCTACACACTACAGAAGAGAGAGAAGACTCCACTGATCATAAAAGCTTACACTCTACAGGAGAGAGAGGACCCCACTGATCATAAGAGATTGCACTCTATAGGAGGGAGAGGACCCCACTGATCAGAAGAGCTTACACTCTACAGGAGAATGAGTACCCCACTGACCATAAGACCTTACACTCTACAGGAGAGAGAGAGGACCCCACTGACCATAAGAGCTTACACTCTACAGGAGAGAGAGAGAGGACCCCACTGACCATACAAGCTTTCACTCTACAGGAGAGAGAGAGGACCCCACTGACCATAAGAGCTTACACTCTACAGGAGAGAGAGATGACCCCACTGACCATAAGAGCTTACACTCTGCAAGATAGAGAGAGGAGCCCACTGACCATAAGAGCTTACCCTCTACAGGAGAGAGAGAGGACCCCACTGACCATAAGAGCTTATACTGTACAGGAGACAGAGGACCCCACTGACCATAAGAACTTTCCCTCTACAGGAGAGAGAGAGGACCCCTCTGACCATAAGAGCTTATACTGTACAGGAGACAGAGGACCCCACTGACCATAAGAACTTTCACTCTACAGGAGAGAGAGAGGACCCCACTGACCATAAGAGCTTATACTGTACAGGAGACAGAGGACCCCACTGACCATAAGAACTTTCACTCTACAGGAGAGAGAGAGGACCCCTCTGACCATAAGAGCTTATACTGTACAGGAGACAGAGGACCCCACTGACCATAAGAGCTTTCACTCTACAGGAGAGAGAGAGAGGACCCCACTGACCATAAGAGCTTATACTGTACAGGAGACAGAGGACCCCACTGACCATAAGAACTTTCACTCTACAGGAGAGAGAGAGAGGACCCCACTGACCATAAGAGCTTATACTGTACAGGAGACAGAGGACCCCACTGACCATAAGAGCTTACACTCTACAGGAGAGAGAGGACCCAACTGACCATAAGAGCTTACACTCTACAGGAGAGAGAGAGGACCCCACTGATCATAAGAGATTGCACTCTACAAGAGAGAGAGGACTTCACTGATCATAAGAATTACACCCTACAGCAGAGAGAGAGAGGACCCCACTGACCATAAGAGCTTACAATCTACAGGAGAGAGAGGATCCCACTGACCATAAGAGCTTAAACTCTACAGGAGAGAGAGAGGACCTCACTGACCATAAGAGCTTACACTCTACAGGAGAGAGCGGACCCCACTGATCATAAGAGATTGCACTCTACAGGAGAGAGAGGACTTCACTGATCATAAGAGTTACACCCTACAGCAGAGAGAGAGAGGACCCCACTGACCATAAGAGCTTACACTCTACAGGAGAGAGAGGATCCCACTGACCATAAGAGCTTAAACTCTACAGGAGAGAGAGAGGACCTCACTGACCATAAGAGCTTATACTCTACAGGAGAGAGCGGACCCCACTGATCATAAGAGATTACACTCTACAGGATAGAGAGGACCCCCCTGACCATAAGAGCATACACTCTACAGGAGAGAGAAAGAGGACCCCACTGATCATAAGAGCTTACACTCTACTGGAGAGAGAGAGGACCCCTCTGACCATAAGAGCTTATACTGTACAGGAGACAGAGGACCCCACTGACCATAAGAGCTTACACTCTACAGGAGAGAGAGAGAGGACCCCACTGACCATAAGAGCTTATACTGTACAGGAGACAGAGGACCCCATTGACCATAAGAACTTTCACTCTACAGGAGAGAGAGGATCCCACTTACCTTTAGAGCTTACACTGTACAGGAGAGAGAGACGACCCCACTGACCTTTAGAGCTTACACTCTACAGGAGAGAGATAGGACCCAACTGATCATAAGAGCTTACACTCTACAGGAGATAGAGAGGACCCCACTGATCATAAGAGCTTACACTCTACAGGAGAGAGCGGACCCCACTGATCATAAGAGATTACACTCTACAGGAGAGAGAGGACCCCACTGACCATAAGAGTTTACACTCTACAGGAGAGAGAGAGAGGACCCCACTGATCATAAGAGCTTACACTCTACTGGAGAGAGAGAGGACCCCACTGACCATAATAGCTTACACTCTACAGGAGAGAGCGAGAGGACCCCTCTGTCCATAAGAGGTTACACTCTGCAGAAGAGAGAGAGTACCTCACTGATCATAAGAGCTTAAACTGTACAGGAGAGAGAGGACCCCACTGACCATAAGAGTTTACACTCTACAGAAGAAAGAGGACCCCACTGACCATAAGAGCTTACACTCTACAGGAGAGAGAGAGAGGACCCCACTGACCATAAGAGCCTACACACTACAGGAGATAGAGGACCCAGCATACCATAAAAGCTAACATTCTACAGAGAGAGAGGACCCCACTGACCATAAGAGCTTACATTCTACAGAGAGAGAGGACCCCACTGACCATAAAAGCTTACATTCTACTGAGAGAGAGGACCCCACTGACCATAACAGATTTCACTGTACAGGAGCGAAAGATGACTCCGCCGACCATAAGAGCTTATACTCTACAGGAGAGAGAGGACCCCACTGACCATAAGAGATTATATTCTACAGGAGAATGAGGACCCCACTGATCATAAGAGATTGCACTCTACAAGAGAGAGAGGACTTCACTGATCATAAGAATTACACCCTACAGCAGAGAGAGAGAGGACCCCACTGACCATAAGAGCTTACAATCTACAGGAGAGAGAGGATCCCACTGACCATAAGAGCTTAAACTCTACAGGAGAGAGAGAGGACCTCACTGACCATAAGAGCTTACACTCTACAGGAGAGAGCGGACCCCACTGATCATAAGAGATTGCACTCTACAGGAGAGAGAGGACTTCACTGATCATAAGAGTTACACCCTACAGCAGAGAGAGAGAGGACCCCACTGACCATAAGAGCTTACACTCTACAGGAGAGAGAGGACCCCAATGACCATAAGAGCTTACACTCCATAGGAGGGAGAGGACCCCACTGATCATAAGAGCTTACACTCTACAGGAGACCGAGTACCCCACTGACCATAAGACCTTACACTCTACAGGAGAGAGAAATGACCCCACTGACCATAAGAGCTTACACTCTACAGGAGAGAGAGATGACCCCACTGATCATAAGAGCTTACCCTCTACAGGAGAGAGAGAGGACCCCACTGACCATAAGAGCTTACACTCTACAGGAGAGAGAGATGACCCCACTGATCATAAGAGCTTACACTCTACAGGAGAGAGAGGACCCCACTGACCATAAGAGCTTACACTCTACAGGAGAAAGAGTACCCCACTGACCATAAGAGCTTACACTCTACAGGAGAGAGAGAGGACCCCACTGACCATAAGAGCTTATACTGTACAGGAGACAGAGGACCCCACTGACCATAAGAACTTTCTCTCTACAGGAGAGAGAGAGGACCCCACTTACCTTTACAGCTTACACTCTACAGAAGAGAGAGACGACCCCACTGACCTTTAGAGCATACACTCTACAGGAGAGAGAAAGGACCCAACTGATCATAAGAGCTTACACTCTACAGGAGATAGAGAGGACCCCACTGATCATAAGAGCTTACACTCTACAGGAGAGAGCGGACCCCACTGATCATAAGAGATTACACTCTACAGGAGAGAGAGGACCCCACTGACCATAAGAGCTTACACTCTACAGGAGAGAGAGAGAGGACCCAACTGATCATAAGAGCTTACACTCTACTGGAGAGAGAGAGGACCCCACTGACCATAACAGCTTACACTCTACAGGAGAGAGCGAGAGGACCGCACTGACCATAAGATGTTACACTCTACAGAAGAGAGAGAGGACATCACTGATCATAAGAGCTTAAACTCTACAGGAGAGAGAGGACCCCACTGACCATAAGAGTTTACACTCTACAGAAGAGAGAGGACCCCACTGAACATAAGAGCTTACACACTACAGGAGAGAGAGAGAGAGGACCCCACTGACCATAAGAGCCTACACACTACAGGAGATAGAGAGGACCACACTGATCATAAGAGCTTACACTCTACAGGAGAAAGAGGACCCCACTGACCATAAGAGCTGACACTCTACAGGAGAGAGAGATGACCCGACTGATCATAAGAGCTTACACTCTACAGGAGAGAGAGATGACCCCACTGATCATAAGAGCTTACACTCTACAGGAGAGAGAGAGGACCCCACTGACCATAAGAGCTTACCCTCAACAGGACAGAGAGATGACCCCACTGGTCATAAGAGCTTACACTCTACAGGAGAGAGAGGACCCCACTGACCATAAAAGCTTACACTCTACAGGAGACAGAGAACCCCACTGACCATAAGAACTTTCACTCTACAAGAGAGAGAGAGGACCCCACTTACCTTTAGAGCTTACAGTCTACAGGAGAGAGAGACGACCCCACTGACCTTTAGAGCTTACACTCTACAGGAGAGAGAAAGGACCCAACTGATCATAAGAGCTTACACTCTACAGGAGAGAGCGGACCCCACTGATCATAAGAGATTACACTCTACAGGATAGAGAGGACCCCCCTGACCATAAGAGCATACACTCTACAGGAGAGAGAAAGAGGACCCCACTGATCATAAGAGCTTACACTCTACTGGAGAGAGAGAGGACCCCACTGACCATAAGAGCTTACACTCTACAGGAGAGAGTGAGAGGACCCCACTGACCAAAAGAGGTTACACTCTACAGAAGAGAGAGAGGACCTCACTGATCATAAGAGCTTAAACTCTACAGGAGAGAGAGGACCCCACTGACCATAAGAGTTTACACTCTACAGAAGAGAGAGGACCCCACTGACCATAAGAGCTTACACTCTACAGGAGAGAGAGAGAGGACCCCACTGACCATAAGAGCTTACACTCTACAGGAGAGAGAGAGGACCCCACTGACCATAAGAGCTTACACTCTACAGGAGAGAAAGAGGACCCCACAGACCACAAGAGCTTACACTCTACAGGAGAGAGAGAGGACCCCACTGATCATAAGAGCTTACACTCTACAGGAGAGAGAGAGGACCCCACTGATCATAAGAGCTTACACTCTACAGGAGAAAGAGAACCCCGCTGACCACAAGAGCTTACACGCTACAGTAGACATAGCGGACCCCAATGACTATAAGTGCTTACACTCTACAGAAGAGAGAGAAGACTCCGCTGACCATAAAAGCTTTTACTCTACAGGAGAGAGAGAGGACCCCACTGACCATTAGAGCTTACACTCTACAGAAGAGAGAGAAGACTCTGCTGACCATAAAAGCTTACACTCTACAGTAGAGAAAGAGGACCCCACTGACCATAAGAGCTTACACTCTACAGGAGAGAGAGAGGACCCCACTGAACATAAGAGCTTACACTCTACAGAAGAGAGAGAAGACTCTGCTGACCATAAAAGCTTATACTCTACAGGAGAGAGAGAGAGGAGCCCACTGACCATAAGAGCTTACACTCTACAGGAGAGAGAGAGAAGACCCCACTGACCATAAGAGCTTACACTCTACAGGAGAGAGGACCCCACTGACCATAAGAGATTACAATCTACAAGAGAGAAAGTGGACCCCACTGACCATAAGAGCTTACACTCTACAGGAGAGAGTGAGGACCCCACTGACCATAAGAGCTTACACTCTACTGGAGAGAGAGGACCCCACTGACCATAAGAGCTTACACTCTACAGGAGAGAGAGAGGACCCCACTGACCATAAGATCTTACACTCTACAGGAGAGAGAGGACCCCACTGACCATAAGAGCTTACACACTACAGGAGAGAGAGAGGACCCCACTGATCATAAAAGATTACACTCTACAGGAGAGAGAGAGGACCCCACTGACCATAAGAGCTTACACTCTACAGGAGAGAGAGGACCCCACTGACCATAAGAGCTTACACTCTACAGGAGAGAGAGAGGACCACTCTGACCATAAGAGCTTACACTCTACAGGAGAAAGAGGACCCCACTGACCATAAGAGCTTACACTCTACAGGAGAGAGAGGACCCCACTGACCATAAGAGCTTACACTCTACAGGAGAGAGAGGACCCCACTGACCATATGAGCTTACACTCTACAGGAGAGAGAGAGGACCCCACTGACCATAAGAGCTTACACTCTACAGGAGAGAGAGAGGACCCCACTGACCATAAGAGCTTATACTGTACAGGAGACAGAGGACCCCACTGACCATAAGAGCTTACACTCTACAGGAGAGAGAGAGAACCTAACTGACCATAAGAGCTTACACTCTACAGGAGAGAGAGAGGACCCCACTGACCATAAGAGCTTACACTCTACAGGAGAGAGAGAGAACCTAACTGACCATAAGAGCTTACACTCTACAGGAGAGAGAGAGGACCCCACTGACCATAAGAGTATACACTCTACAGAGAGAGAGAGAGGACTCCACTGACCATAAGAGCTTACACTCTACAGGAGAGAGTGAGGACCCCACTGACCATAAGAGCTAACACTCTACAGGAGAGAGAGGACCCCAATGACCATAAGAGCTTACACTCTACAGGAGAGAGAGAGGACCCCACTGACCATAAGATCTTACACTCTACAGGAGAGAGAGGACCCCACTGACCATAAGAGCTTACACACTACAGGAGAGAGAGAGGACCCCACTGATCATAAAAGATTACACTCTACAGGAGAGAGAGAGGACCCCACTGACCATAAGAGCTTACACTCTACAGGATAGAGAGGACCCCACTGACCATAAGAGCTTACACTCTACAGGAGAGAGAGAGGACCACTCTGACCATAAGAGCTTACACTCTACAGGAGAAAGAGGACCCCACTGACCATAAGAGCTTACACTCTACAGGAGAGAGAGGACCCCACTGACCATAAGAGCTTACACTCTACAGGAGAGAGAGGACCCCACTGACCATAAGAGCTTACACTGTACAGGAGAGAGAGAGAGGACCCCACTGACCATATGAGCTTACACTCTACAGGAGAGAGAGAGGACCCCACTGACCATAAGAGCTTACACTCTACAGGAGAGAGAGAGGACCCCACTGACCATAAGAGCTTATACTGTACAGGAGACAGAGGACCCCACTGACCATAAGAGCTTACACTCTACAGGAGAGAGAGAGAACCTAACTGACCATAAGAGCTTACACTCTACAGGAGAGAGAGAGGACCCCACTGACCATAAGAGCTTACACTCTACAGGAGAGAGAGAGAACCTAACTGACCATAAGAGCTTACACTCTACAGGAGAGAGAGAGGACCCCACTGACCATAAGAGTATACACTCTACAGAGAGAGAGAGAGAGGACTCCACTGACCATAAGAGCTTACACTCTACAGGAGAGAGAGGACCCCACTGACCATAAGAGCTTAAACTCTACAGGAGAGAGAGGACCCCACTGACCATAAGAGCTTAAACTCTACAGGAGAGAGAGGACCCCACTGAACATAAGAGCTTACCCTCTACAGGAGAGAGAGAGGACCCCACTGATCATAAGAGCTTACACCCTACAGGAGAGAGAGAGAGGACCCTGCTGATCATAAGAGCTTACACTCTACAGGAGAACGAGTACCCCATTCACCATAAGACCTTACACTCTACAGGAGAGAGAGAGGACCCCACTGACCATAAGAGCTTACACTCTACAGGAGAGAGAGGACCCCACTGACCTTAAGATCTTACACTCTACAGGAGAGAGAGGACCCCAGTGACCATAAGAGCTTACACTCTACAGGAGAGAGAGAGGACCCCACTGATCATAAAATATTACACTCTACAGGAGAGAGAGAGGACCCCACTGACCATAAGAGCTTACACTCTACAGGAGAGAGAGATGACCCCACTGACCATAAGAGCTTACACTCTACAGGAGAGAGAGATGACCCCACTGATCATAAGAGCTTACACTCTACAGGAGAGAGAGATGACCCCACTGATCATAAGAGCTTACACTCTACAGGAGAGAGAGGACCCCACTGACCATAAGAGGTTACAATCTACAGGAGAAAGAGTACCCCACTGACCATAAGAGCTTACACTCTACAGGAAAGAGCGAGAGGACCCCACTGACCATAAGAGCTTACACTCTACAGGAGAGAGGACCCCACTGACCATAAGAGATTACAATCTACAGGAGAGAGAGAGGACCCCACTGATCATAAGAGCTTACACTCTACAGGAGAGAGTGAGGACCCCACTGACCATAAGAGCTTACACTCTACAGGAGAGAGAGAACCCCACTGACCATAAGAGCTTACACTCTACAGGAGAGAGAGGACCCCACTGACCATAAGAGCTTACACTCTACAGGAGAGAGAGAGGACCCCACTGATCATAAAAGATTACACTCTACAGGAGGGAGAGGACCCCACTGACCATAAGAGCTTAAACTCTACAGGAGAGAGAGGACCCCACTGACCATAAGAGCTTACACTCTACAGGAGAGAGAGGACCCCACTGACCATAAGATCTTACACTCTACAGGAGAGAGAGGACCCCACTGACCATAAGAGCTTACTCTCTACAGGAGAGAGAGAGGACCCCACTGATCATAAAGGATTATACTCTACAGGAGAGAGAGAGGACCACTCTGACCATAAGAGCTTACACTCTACAGGAGAAAGAGGACCCCAAGGACCATAAGAGCTTACACTCTACAGGGGAGAGAGGACCCCACTGACTATAAGAGCTTTCACTCTACAGGAGAGAGAGGACCCCACTGACCATATGAGCTTACACTGTACAGGAGAGAGAGAGGACCTCACTGACCATAAGAGTTCACACCCTACAGGAGAGAGAGAGAGGACCCCACTGATCATAAGAGCTTACACCCTACAGGAGAGAGAGAGAGGACCCTGCTGATCATAAGAGCTTACACTCTACAGGAGAGAGAGGACACCACTGACCATAAGAGCTTACACTCTACAGGAGAGAGAGAGGACCCCACTGACCATAAGAGCTTACACTATACAGGAGAGAGAGAGGACCCCACTGACCATAAGAGCTTACACTCTACAGGAAAGAGAGAGGACCCCACTGACCATAAGAGCTTACACTATACAGTAGAGAGAGGACCCCACTGACCATAAGAGCTTACACTCCACAGGAGAGAGAGGAACTCAATTACCATAAGAGCTTACTCTGTACAGGAGAGAGAGAGGACCTCACTGGCAATAAGAGCTTACACTCTACAGGAGAGAGAGAGGACCCCACTGACCATAAGAGCCTACACTCTACAGGAGAGAGAGAGGACCCCACTGACCATAAGATCTTACACTCTACAGGAGAGAGAGGACCCCAATGACCATAAGAGCTTACACTCTACAGGAGAGAGACAGGACCCCACTGACCATAAGAGCTTACACTCTACAGGAGAGAGAGGACCCAACTGACAATAATAGCTTACACTCTACAGAAGAGAGAGAGGACCCCACTGACCATAAGACCTTACACTATACAGGAGAGAGAGAGGATCTCACTGACCATAAGAGCTTACACTCTACAGAAGAAGGAGGACCCCACTGACCATAAGAGCTTACACTCTACAGGAGAGAGAGGACCCCACTGATCATAAGAGCTTACACTGTACAGGAGAGAAAGGACCCCACTGACCATAAGAGCTTACATTCTACAGCAGAGAGAGGACCACACTGACCATAAGAGCTTACACTCTACAGCAGAGAGAGGACCCCACTGACCTAAAGAGCTTACACTCTACAGGAGAGAGAGAGGACCAAACTGATCATAAGAGCTTACACTCTACACAATAGACAGAGGACCTCACTGATCATAATAGCTTACACTCTACAGGAGAGAGAGAGGACTCCACTGACCATAAGAGTTTACACTCTACAGGAGAGAGAGGACACCACTGACCATAAGAGCTTACACTCTACAGGAGAGAGAGAGGACCCCACTGACCATAAGAGCTTACACTATACAGGAGAGATAGAGGACCCCACTGACCATAAGAGCTTACACTCTACAGGAAAGAGAGAGGACCCCACTGACCATAAGAGCTTACACTCTACAGGAGAGAGAGGACCCCACTGACCATAAGAGCTTACACTCTACAGGAGAGAGAGGACCCCACTGACAATAAGAGCTTACACTCTACAGGAGAGAGAGGACCCCACTGACCATAAGAGCTTACACTCTACAGGAGAGAGAGAGGACCCCACTGACCATAAGAGCTTACACTCTACAGAAGAGTGAGAGGACCCCACTGACCATAAGAGCTTACACTCTACAGGAGAGAGAGGACCCCACTGACAATAAGAGCTTACACTCTACAGAAGAGAGAGAGGACCCCAATGACCATAAGAGCTTACACTATACAGGAGAGAGAGAGGATCTCACTGACCATAAGAGCTTACACTCTACAGAAGAGGGAGGACCCCACTGATCATAAGAGCTTACACTCTACAGGAGAGAGAGGACCCCACTGACCATAAGAGCTTACACTGTACAGGAGGGAGAGGACCCCACTGACCATAAGAGCTTACATTCTACAGCAGAGAGAGGACCACACTGACCATAAGAGCTTACACTCTACAGCAGAGAGAAAGAGGACCCCACTGACCATAAGAGCTTACAATCTACAGGAGAGAAAGGACCCCACTGACCATAAGAGCTTACACTCTACAGGAGAGAGAGGACCCCACTGACCATAAGAGCTTACACTCTACAGGAGAGAGAGGACCCCACTGACCATAAGAGCTTACACTCTACAGAAGAGTGAGAGGATCCCACTGACCATAAGAGCTTACACTCTACAGGAGAGAGAGGACCCCACTGACCATAAGAGCTTACACTCTACAGGAGAGAGAGGACCCCACTGACCATAAGAGCTTACACTCTACAGAAGAGAGAGAGGATCCCACTGACCATAAGAGCTTACACTCTACAGGAGAGAGAGGACCCCAATAACCATAAGAGCCTACACTCTATAGGAGGGAGAGGACCCCACTGATCATAAGAGTTTACACTCTACAGGAGAGAGAGAGGACCCAGCTGATCATAAGAGATTGCACTCTACAGGAGAGAGGACTTCACTGATCATAAGAGCTTATACTCTACAGGAGAGAGAGGACTCCACTGACCATAAGAGCTTACACTCTACAGGAGAGAGAGGACCCCACTGACCATAAGAGCTTACACTCTACAGGAGAGAGAGGACCCCACTGACCATAAGAGCTTACACTCTATAGGAGGGAGAGGACCCCACTGATCATAAGAGCTAACATTCTACAGGAGAACGAGTACCCCACTGAGCATAAGAGCTTACACTCTATAGGAGAGAGAGAGGACCCCACTGACCGTAACAGCTTATACTGTACAGGAGACTGAGGACTCCAAGGACCATAAGAGCTTTCACTCTACAGGAGAGAGAGATGACCCCACTGATCATAAGAGCTTACACTGTACAGGAGAGAGAGAGGACCCCACTGACCATAAGAGCTTACACCCTACAGGAGAGAGAGATGAACCCACTGATCCTAAGAGCTTACGCTCTACAGAAGAGAGAGAGGACCCCACTGACCATAAGAGCTTACACTCTACAGGAGAGAGAGATGACCCCACTGATCATAAGAGCTTACACTCTACAGGAGAGAGAGGACCCCACTGACCATAAGAGCTTACACTCTACAGGAGAAAGAGTACCCCACTGACCATAAGAGCTTACACTCTACAGGAGAGAGAGAGGACCCCACTGACCATAAGAGCTTATACTGTACAGGAGACAGAGGACCCCACTGACCATAAGAACTTTCACTCTACAGGAGAGAGAAGACCCCACTTACCTTTAGAGCTTACACTCTACAGGAGAGAGAGATGACCCCACTGAGCATAAGAGCTTACACTCTACAGGAGAGAGAGAGGACCCCACTGACCTTTAGAGCTTACACTCTACAGGAGAGAGAAAGGACCCAACTGATCATAAGAGCTTACACTCTACAGGAGAGAGCGGACCCCACTGATCATAAGAGATTACACTCTACAGGAGAGAGAAGACCCCACTGACCATAAGAGCTTACACTCTACAGGAGAGAGAGAGAGTACCCCACTGATCATAAGAGCTTACACTCTACAGGAGAGAGAGAGGACCCCACTGACCATAAGAGATTACACTCTACAGGAGAGAGAGGACCCCACTGACCATAAGAGCTTACACTCTACAGGAGAGAGAGAGGACCCCACTGATCATAAGAGCTTACACTCTACAGGAGAGAGAGAGGACCCCACTGACCATAAGAGCTTACACTCTACAGGAGAGAGCGGACCCCACTGATCATAAGAAATTACACTCTACAGGAGAGAGAGAGGACCCCACTGACCATAACAGCTTACACTCTACAGGAGAGAGAGAGAGGACCCCACTGATCATAAGAGCTTACACTCTACAGGAGAGAGAGAGGACCCCACTGACCATAAGAGCTTACACTGTACAGGAGACAGAGGACCCCACTGATCATAAGAGCTTACACTCTACACGAGAGAGAGGACCCCACTGACCATAAGAGTTTACACTCTACAGAAGAGAGAGGACCCCACTGACCATCACAGCTTACACTCTACAGGAGAGAGAGAGAGAGAGGACCCCACTGACAATAAGAGATTACACTCTACAGAAGAGAGAGAGGACCCCACTGACCATAAGAGCTTACACTCTACAGGAGAGAGAGAGAGAGGACCCCACTGACCATAAGAGCTTACACTGTACAGGAGAGAGAGGACCCCACTGACGATAAGAGCTTACACTCAACAGCAGAAAGAGGACCACACTGACCATAAGAGCTTACACTCTACAGCAGAGAGAGGACCCCACTGACCTAAAGAGCTTACACTCTACAGGAGAGAGAGAGGACCACACTGATCATAAGAGCTTACACTCTGCAGGAGAGATAGGACCCCACTGATCATAATAGCTTACACTCTACAGGAGAGGGAGAGGACCCCACTGACCAAAAGAGCTTACACTCTACAGGAGACAGAGAGGACCCCACTGACCTTAAGAGCTTACACTCTACAGGAGAGAGAGAGGACCCCGCTGATCATAAGAGATTGCACTCTACAGGAGAGAGAGGACTTCACTGATCAAAAGAGTTACAACCTACAGCAGAGAGGGAGAGGACCCCACTGACCATAAGAGCTTACACTCTACAGGAGAGAGAGAGGACCCCACTGACCATAAGAGCTTACACTCTACAGAAGAGACAGGACCCCACTGACCATAAGAGCTTACACTCTACAGGAGAGAGAGGACCCCACTGACCATAAGAGCTTACACTCTATAGGAGGAAGAGGACCCCACTGATCATAAGAGCTTACACTCTACAGGAGAGAGAGATGACCCCACTGACCATAAGAGCTTACACTCTACAGGAGAGAGAGAGGACCCCACTGACCATAAGAGCTTACACTGTACAGGAGACTGAGGACCCCTCTGACCATAAGAGCTTTCACTCTACAGGAGAGAGAGATGACCCCACTGATCATAAGAGCTTACACTCTACAGGAGAGAGAGAGAGGACCACACTGACCATAAGAGCTTACACTCGACAGGAGAGAGAGATGACCCCACTGATCATAAGAGCTTACACTCTACAGGAGAGAGAGAGGACCGCACTGACCTTTAGAGCTTACACTCTACAGGAGAGAAAGGACCCAACTGATCATAAGAGCTTACACTCTACAGGAGATAGAGAGGACCCCACTGATCATAAGAGCTTACACTCTACAGGAGAGAGCGGACCCCACTGATCATAAGAGCTTACACTCTACAGGAGAGAGCGGACCCCACTGATCATAAGAGATTACACTCTACAGGAGAGAGAGGACCCCAATGACCATAAGAGCTTACACTCTACAGGAGAGAGAGAGAGGACCCCACTGATCATAAGAGCTTACACTCTACAGGAGAGAGAGAGGACCCCACTGAACATAAGAGCTTACCCTCTACAGGAGAGAGAGAGGACCCCACTGATCATAAGAGCTTACACTCTACAGGAGAGAGAGAGGACCCCACTGATCATAAGAGCTTAAACTCTACAGGAGAGAGAGAACCCCACTGACCATATGAGTTTACACTCTACAGAAGAGAGAGGACCCCACTGACCATAAGAGCTTACACTCTACAGGAGAGAGAGAGAGGACCCCACTGACCATATGAGCCTACACACTACAGGAGAGAGAGAGGACCTCACTGATCATAAGAGCTTACACTCTACAGGAGAGAGAGAGGACCCCACTGATCATAAGAGCTTACACTCTACAGGAGAGAGAAGACCCCGCTGACCATAAGAGCTTACACTCTACAGGAGGCATAGGGGACCCCAATGACTATAAGAGCTTACACTCTACAGAAGAGAAAGAAGACTCCCCTGACCATAAAAGCTTACACTCTACAGGAGAGAGAGAGGACCCCACTGACCATAAGAGCTTACACTTTACAGAAGAGAGAGGACACCACTGACCATAAGAGCTTACACTTTACAGGAGAGGGAGAGAGGACCCCACTGACCATAAGAGCTTACACTCTACAGGAGAGAGAAGACCCCACTGACCATAAGAGCTTACACTCTACAGGAGAGAGAGAGGACCCCACTGATCATAAGAGCTTACACTCTACAGGAGAGAGAGGACCCCACTGACCATAAGAGCTTACACTCTACAGGAGAAAGAGGGGACCCCACTGACCATAAGAGCTTACACTCTACATTTGAGAGCGAGAGAACCCCACTGATCATAAGAGCTTACACTTTACAGAAGAGAGAGGACCCCACTGACCATAAGAGCTTACACTTTACAGGAGAGGGAGAGAGGACCCCACTGACCATAAGTGCTTATACTCTACAGGAGAGAGAAGACCCCACTGACCATAAGAGCTTACACTCTACAGGAGAGAGAGAAGACCCCACTGATCATAAGAGCTTACACTCTACAGGAGAGAGAGGACCCAACTGACCATAAGAGCTTACACTCTACAGGAGAGAGAGAGGACCCCACTTACCATAAGAGCTTACACTCTACAGGAGAGAGAGGACCCCACTAATCATAAAAGCTTACACTCTACAGGAGAGAGAGGACCCCACTGACCATAAGAGCTTACACTCTACAGGAGAGAGAGATGACCCCACGGACCATAAGAGCTTACACTCTATAGGAGAGACAGAGGACCCCACTGACCATAAGAGACTACACTCTACAGGAGAGAGGACCCCACTGATCATAAGAGCTTACACTTTACAGAAGAGAGAGGACCCCACTGATCATAAGAGCTTACACTCTACAGGAGAGAGAGGACCCCACTAATCATAAGAGCTTACACTCTACAGGAGACACAGAGTACTCCGCTGACAATAAGAGCTTACAATCTACAGGAGAGAGAGGACCCCGCTGACAATAAGAGCTTACACTCTACAGGAGAGAGATGACCCCGATGACTATAAGAGCTTACACTCTACAGTAGAGAGAGGACCCCGCTGACCATAAGAGCTTACACTCTACAGGAGAGAGAGAGGACCCCGCCGACCATAAGAGCTTACACTTTACAGAAGAGAGAGAGGACCCCACTGACCAAAAGAGTTTACACTCTACAGGAGAGAGAGGACCCCACTGACCATAAGAGCTTACACTCTACAGGAGAGATAGGACCCCACTGACCATAAGAGCTTACACTCTACAGGAGAGAGAGAGGACCCCGCTGACCATAAGAGCTTACACTCTACAGGAGAGAGAGAGGACCCCGCTGACCATAAGAGCTTACACTTTACAGAAGAGAGAGGTGTCATGCTAGGTATGGGGAGAACCCAGAGTATAACGACGGAACAAGGAGAGAGAGCCCTACGACCAGGGATAGGGAGAGTGGAGACCCCTAACCAGATCTAACAACAAACCCTGACTCCCCTATCGACCTTAAATAGGTTTCGTACCTAGCGCTGAGCAGGATTTCTAGCACTAGCTGACCCTAAGCCAAGGCCCTAGGTAGGGAACGAGCGGGGTGAGCACTAAGTCAGCCCCTGTACAAGCTAAAGTACACACATGGGAACCAGATAGGGGAAAATATTTAGCTCCGAGATGACACCGGAGAAAGCACGGCAACAATCTACGAAGGAACTCCAAGGTAATTCTAGATGACTACTAAACTCCCAGGCCAGAGTAGATATACACTCTATCACCAGCAACTCTCTGAAGAACTGAGTGTATTTAAGGACACAGCCAGGAAGTGCTGATCCACAAGAGAAAGGTGAGGCTACCTCAAGGTCCTAAACGAAAAGGTATAATCCCCAAGCAAGGTGAGGATCACCGCTGGGTCCTAAAGAGAGGGGAATCAGAAAAGTATCAGGGAGATGTTTATAAGGTCAAACGCAGCGACCTTCTACAGCCAGACAACAAATGATTGTCTGTCAATCCTGACACACCTGTGACAAGAGGACCCCGCTGATCAGCTTACACTCTACAGAGAGAGAGGACCCCACTGACCATAAGAGCTTACACTCTACAGGAGAGGGAGGACCCCACTGATCATAAGAGCTTACACTCTACAGGAGAGAGAGGACCCCACTGATCATAAGAGCTTACACTATACAGGAGAGAGAGGACCCCACTGATCATAAGAGCTTACACTATACAGGAAAGAGAAAGAGGACCCCACTGACCATAATAGCTTAAACTCTACAGGAGAGAGAGGACCCCACTGACCATAAGAGTTTACACTCTACAGAGAAAGAGAACCCCACTGACCATAAGAGCTTACATTCTACAGGAGAGAGAGAGAGGACCCCACTGACCATAAGAGTTTACACTCTACAGAGAAAGAGAACCCCACTGACCATAAGAGCTTACATTCTACAGGAGAGAGAGAGGACCCCACTGACCATAATAGCTTACACTTTACAGGAGAGAGAGAGGACCCCACTGACCATAAGAGCTTACACTCTACAGGAGACAGAGGACCCCACTGACCATAAGAGCTTACACTCTACAGAGAGAGAGAACCCCATTGATCATAAGAGCTTACATTCTACAGAGAGAGAGCACCCCACTGACCATAAGAGATTACATTCTACAGAGAGAGAGGACCCCACTGACCATAAAAGCTTACACTGTACAGGAGAGAAAGATGACTCCGCCGACCATAAGAGCTTATACTCTACAGGGGAGAGAGGACCCCACTGATCATAAAAGCTTACACTCTACAGGAGAGAGAAGACCCCACTGATCATAAGAGCTTACATTCTACAGGAGAGAAAGGACCCCACTGACCATAAGAGCTTACATTCTACAGAGAGAGAGCAACCCACTGACCATAAGAGCTTACATTCTACAGAGAGAGAGGACCCCACTGACCATAAAAGCTTACACTGTACAGGAGAGAAAGATGACTCCGCCGACCATAAGAGCTTATACTCTACAGGGGAGAGAGGACCCCACTGATCATAAAAGCTTACACTCTACAGGAGAGAGAAGACCCCACTGACCATAAGAGCTTACACTCTACAGGAGAGAGAGGACCCCACTGACCATAAGAGCCTACACACTACAGAAGAGAGAGAAGACTCCACTGATCATAAAAGCTTACACTCTACAGGAGAGAGAGGACCCCACTGATCATAAGAGATTGCACTCTATAGGAGGGAGAGGACCCCACTGATCAGAAGAGCTTACACTCTACAGGAGAATGAGTACCCCACTGACCATAAGACCTTACACTCTACAGGAGAGAGAGAGGACCCCACTGACCATAAGAGCTTACACTCTACAGGAGAGAGAGAGAGGACCCCACTGACCATACGAGCTTTCACTCTACAGGAGAGAGAGAGGACCCCACTGACCATAAGAGCTTACACTCTACAGGAGAGAGAGATGACCCCACTGACCATAAGAGCTTACACTCTGCAAGATAGAGAGAGGAGCCCACTGACCATAAGAGCTTACCCTCTACAGGAGAGAGAGAGGACCCCACTGACCATAAGAGCTTATACTGTACAGGAGACAGAGGACCCCACTGACCATAAGAACTTTCCCTCTACAGGAGAGAGAGAGGACCCCTCTGACCATAAGAGCTTATACTGTACAGGAGACAGAGGACCCCACTGACCATAAGAACTTTCACTCTACAGGAGAGAGAGAGGACCCCACTGACCATAAGAGCTTATACTGTACAGGAGACAGAGGACCCCACTGACCATAAGAACTTTCACTCTACAGGAGAGAGAGAGGACCCCTCTGACCATAAGAGCTTATACTGTACAGGAGACAGAGGACCCCACTGACCATAAGAGCTTTCACTCTACAGGAGAGAGAGAGAGGACCCCACTGACCATAAGAGCTTATACTGTACAAGAGACAGAGGACCCCACTGACCATAAGAACTTTCACTCTACAGGAGAGAGAGAGAGGACCCCACTGACCATAAGAGCTTATACTGTACAGGAGACAGAGGACCCCACTGACCATAAGAACTTTCACTCTAGTGGAGAGAGACAGGACCCCACTGACCATAAGAGCTTATACTGTACAGGAGACAGAGGACCCCACTGACCATAAGAACTTTCACTCTACAGGAGAGAGAGAGGACCCCTCTGACCATAAGAGCTTATACTGTACAGGAGACAGAGGACCCCACTGACCATAAGAGCTTACACTCTACAGGAGAGAGAGAGAGGACCCCACTGACCATAAGAGCTTATACTGTACAGGAGACAGAGGACCCCATTGACCATAAGAACTTTCACTCTACAGGAGAGAGAGGATCCCACTTACCTTTAGAGCTTACACTGTACAGGAGAGAGAGACGACCCCACTGACCTTTAGAGCTTACACTCTACAGGAGAGAGATAGGACCCAACTGATCATAAGAGCTTACACTCTACAGGAGATAGAGAGGACCCCACTGATCATAAGAGCTTACACTCTACAGGAGAGAGCGGACCCCACTGATCATAAGAGATTACACTCTACAGGAGAGAGAGGACCCCACTGACCATAAGAGTTTACACTCTACAGGAGAGAGAGAGAGGACCCCACTGATCATAAGAGCTTACACTCTACTGGAGAGAGAGAGGACCCCACTGACCATAATAGCTTACACTCTACAGGAGAGAGCGAGAGGACCCCTCTGTCCATAAGAGGTTACACTCTGCAGAAGAGAGAGAGTACCTCACTGATCATAAGAGCTTAAACTGTACAGGAGAGAGAGGACCCCACTGACCATAAGAGTTTACACTCTACAGAAGAAAGAGGACCCCACTGACCATAAGAGCTTACACTCTACAGGAGAGAGAGAGAGGACCCCACTGACCATAAGAGCCTACACACTACAGGAGATAGAGGACCCAGCATACCATAAAAGCTAACATTCTACAGAGAGAGAGGACCCCACTGACCATAAGAGCTTACATTCTACAGAGAGAGAGGACCCCACTGACCATAAAAGCTTACATTCTACTGAGAGAGAGGACCCCACTGACCATAACAGATTTCACTGTACAGGAGCGAAATATGACTCCGCCGACCATAAGAGCTTATACTCTACAGGAGAGAGAGGACCCCACTGACCATAAGAGATTATATTCTACAGGAGAATGAGGACCCCACTGATCATAAGAGATTGCACTCTACAAGAGAGAGAGGACTTCACTGATCATAAGAATTACACCCTACAGCAGAGAGAGAGAGGACCCCACTGACCATAAGAGCTTACAATCTACAGGAGAGAGAGGATCCCACTGACCATAAGAGCTTAAACTCTACAGGAGAGAGAGAGGACCTCACTGACCATAAGAGCTTACACTCTACAGGAGAGAGCGGACCCCACTGATCATAAGAGATTGCACTCTACAGGAGAGAGAGGACTTCACTGATCATAAGAGTTACACCCTACAGCAGAGAGAGAGAGGACCCCACTGACCATAAGAGCTTACACTCTACAGGAGAGAGAGGACCCCAATGACCATAAGAGCTTACACTCCATAGGAGGGAGAGGACCCCACTGATCATAAGAGCTTACACTCTACAGGAGACCGAGTACCCCACTGACCATAAGACCTTACACTCTACAGGAGAGAGAAATGACCCCACTGACCATAAGAGCTTACACTCTACAGGAGAGAGAGATGACCCCACTGATCATAAGAGCTTACCCTCTACAGGAGAGAGAGAGGACCCCACTGACCATAAGAGCTTACACTCTACAGGAGAGAGAGATGACCCCACTGATCATAAGAGCTTACACTCTACAGGAGAGAGAGGACCCCACTGACCATAAGAGCTTACACTCTACAGGAGAAAGAGTACCCCACTGACCATAAGAGCTTACACTCTACAGGAGAGAGAGAGGACCCCACTGACCATAAGAGCTTATACTGTACAGGAGACAGAGGACCCCACTGACCATAAGAACTTTCTCTCTACAGGAGAGAGAGAGGACCCCACTTACCTTTACAGCTTACACTCTACAGAAGAGAGAGACGACCCCACTGACCTTTAGAGCATACACTCTACAGGAGAGAGAAAGGACCCAACTGATCATAAGAGCTTACACTCTACAGGAGATAGAGAGGACCCCACTGATCATAAGAGCTTACACTCTACAGGAGAGAGCGGACCCCACTGATCATAAGAGATTACACTCTACAGGAGAGAGAGGACCCCACTGACCATAAGAGCTTACACTCTACAGGAGAGAGCGAGAGGACCGCACTGACCATAAGATGTTACACTCTACAGAAGAGAGAGAGGACATCACTGATCATAAGAGCTTAAACTCTACAGGAGAGAGAGGACCCCACTGACCATAAGAGTTTACACTCTACAGAAGAGAGAGGACCCCACTGAACATAAGAGCTTACACACTACAGGAGAGAGAGAGAGAGGACCCCACTGACCATAAGAGCCTACACACTACAGGAGATAGAGAGGACCACACTGATCATAAGAGCTTACACTCTACAGGAGAAAGAGGACCCCACTGACCATAAGAGCTGACACTCTACAGGAGAGAGAGATGACCCGACTGATCATAAGAGCTTACACTCTACAGGAGAGAGAGATGACCCCACTGATCATAAGAGCTTACACTCTACAGGAGAGAGAGAGGACCCCACTGACCATAAGAGCTTACCCTCAACAGGACAGAGAGATGACCCCACTGGTCATAAGAGCTTACACTCTACAGGAGAGAGAGGCCCCCACTGACCATAAAAGCTTACACTCTACAGGAGACAGAGAACCCCACTGACCATAAGAACTTTCACTCTACAAGAGAGAGAGAGGACCCCACTTACCTTTAGAGCTTACAGTCTACAGGAGAGAGAGACGACCCCACTGACCTTTAGAGCTTACACTCTACAGGAGAGAGAAAGGACCCAGCTGATCATAAGAGCTTACACTCTACAGGAGAGAGCGGACCCCACTGATCATAAGAGATTACACTCTACAGGATAGAGAGGACCCCCCTGACCATAAGAGCATACACTCTACAGGAGAGAGAAAGAGGACCCCACTGATCATAAGAGCTTACACTCTACTGGAGAGAGAGAGGACCCCACTGACCATAAGAGCTTACACTCTACAGGAGAGAGTGAGAGGACCCCACTGACCAAAAGAGGTTACACTCTACAGAAGAGAGAGAGGACCTCACTGATCATAAGAGCTTAAACTCTACAGGAGAGAGAGGACCCCACTGACCATAAGAGTTTACACTCTACAGAAGAGAGAGGACCCCACTGACCATAAGAGCTTACACTCTACAGGAGAGAGAGAGAGGACCCCACTGACCATAAGAGCTTACACTCTACAGGAGAGAGAGAGGACCCCACTGACCATAAGAGCTTACACTCTACAGGAGAGAAAGAGGACCCCACAGACCACAAGAGCTTACACTCTACAGGAGAGAGAGAGGACCCCACTGATCATAAGAGCTTACACTCTACAGGAGAGAGAGAGGACCCCACTGATCATAAGAGCTTACACTCTACAGGAGAAAGAGAACCCCGCTGACCACAAGAGCTTACACGCTACAGTAGACATAGCGGACCCCAATGACTATAAGTGCTTACACTCTACAGAAGAGAGAGAAGACTCCGCTGACCATAAAAGCTTTTACTCTACAGGAGAGAGAGAGGACCCCACTGACCATTGGAGCTTACACTCTACAGAAGAGAGAGAAGACTCTGCTGACCATAAAAGCTTACACTCTACAGTAGAGAAAGAGGACCCCACTGACCATAAGAGCTTATACTCTACAGGAGAGAGAGAGGACCCCACTGAACATAAGAGCTTACACTCTACAGAAGAGAGAGAAGACTCTGCTGACCATAAAAGCTTATACTCTACAGGAGAGAGAGAGAGGAGCCCACTGACCATAAGAGCTTACACTCTACAGGAGAGAGAGAGAAGACCCCACTGACCATAAGAGCTTACACTCTACAGGAGAGAGGACCCCACTGACCATAAGAGATTACAATCTACAAGAGAGAAAGTGGACCCCACTGACCATAAGAGCTTACACTCTACAGGAGAGAGTGAGGACCCCACTGACCATAAGAGCTTACACTCTACTGGAGAGAGAGGACCCCACTGACCATAAGAGCTTACACTCTACAGGAGAGAGAGAGGACCCCACTGACCATAAGATCTTACACTCTACAGGAGAGAGAGGACCCCACTGACCATAAGAGCTTACACACTACAGGAGAGAGAGAGGACCCCACTGATCATAAAAGATTACACTCTACAGGAGAGAGAGAGGACCCCACTGACCATAAGAGCTTACACTCTACAGGAGAGAGAGGACCCCACTGACCATAAGAGCTTACACTCTACAGGAGAGAGAGAGGACCACTCTGACCATAAGAGCTTACACTCTACAGGAGAAAGAGGACCCCACTGACCATAAGAGCTTACACTCTACAGGAGAGAGAGGACCCCACTGACCATAAGAGCTTACACTCTACAGGAGAGAGAGGACCCCACTGACCATATGAGCTTACACTCTACAGGAGAGAGAGAGGACCCCACTGACCATAAGAGCTTACACTCTACAGGAGAGAGAGAGGACCCCACTGACCATAAGAGCTTATACTGTACAGGAGACAGAGGACCCCACTGACCATAAGAGCTTACACTCTACAGGAGAGAGAGAGAACCTAACTGACCATAAGAGCTTACACTCTACAGGAGAGAGAGAGGACCCCACTGACCATAAGAGCTTACACTCTACAGGAGAGAGAGAGAACCTAACTGACCATAAGAGCTTACACTCTACAGGAGAGAGAGAGGACCCCACTGACCATAAGAGTATACACTCTACAGAGAGAGAGAGAGAGGACTCCACTGACCATAAGAGCTTACACTCTACAGGAGAGAGAGGACCCCACTGACCATAAGAGCTAACACTCTACAGGAGAGAGAGGACCCCAATGACCATAAGAGCTTACACTGTACAGGAGAGAGAGAGGACCTCACTGACCATAAGAGCTTACACTCTACAGGAGAGAGTGAGGACCCCACTGACCATAAGAGCTTACACTCTACAGGAGAGAGAGGACCCCACTGACCATAAGAGCTTACACTCTACAGGAGAGAGAGAGGACCCCACTGACCATAAGATCTTACACTCTACAGGAGAGAGAGGACCCCACTGACCATAAGAGCTTACACACTACAGGAGAGAGAGAGGACCCCACTGATCATAAAAGATTACACTCTACAGGAGAGAGAGAGGACCCCACTGACCATAAGAGCTTACACTCTACAGGATAGAGAGGACCCCACTGACCATAAGAGCTTACACTCTACAGGAGAGAGAGAGGACCACTCTGACCATAAGAGCTTACACTCTACAGGAGAAAGAGGACCCCACTGACCATAAGAGCTTACACTCTACAGGAGAGAGAGGACCCCACTGACCATAAGAGCTTACACTCTACAGGAGAGAGAGGACCCCACTGACCATAAGAGCTTACACTGTACAGGAGAGAGAGAGAGGACCCCACTGACCATATGAGCTTACACTCTACAGGAGAGAGAGAGGACCCCACTGACCATAAGAGCTTACACTCTACAGGAGAGAGAGAGGACCCCACTGACCATAAGAGCTTATACTGTACAGGAGACAGAGGACCCCACTGACCATAAGAGCTTACACTCTACAGGAGAGAGAGAGAACCTAACTGACCATAAGAGCTTACACTCTACAGGAGAGAGAGAGGACCCCACTGACCATAAGAGCTTACACTCTACAGGAGAGAGAGAGAACCTAACTGACCATAAGAGCTTACACTCTACAGGAGAGAGAGAGGACCCCACTGACCATAAGAGTATACACTCTACAGAGAGAGAGAGAGAGGACTCCACTGACCATAAGAGCTTACACTCTACAGGAGAGAGAGGACCCCACTGACCATAAGAGCTAACACTCTACAGGAGAGAGAGGACACCAATGACCATAAGAGCTTACACTGTACAGGAGAGAGAGAGGACCTCACTGACCATAAGAGCTTACACTCTACAGGAGAGAGAGAGGACCCCACTGATCATAAGAGCTTACACCCTACAGCAGAGAGAGAGAGGACCCCACTGACCATAAGAGCTTACACTCTACAGGAGAGAGAGGACCCCACTGACCATAAGAGCTTAAACTCTACAGGAGAGAGAGGACCCCACTGACCATAAGAGCTTACACTCTATAGGAGGGAGAGGACCCCACTGATCATAAGAGCTTACACTCTACAGGAGAACGAGTACCCCATTGACCATAAGACCTTACACTCTACAGGAGAGAGAGAGGACCCCACTGACCATAAGAGCTTACACTCTACAGGAGAGAGAGGACCCCACTGACCTTAAGATCTTACACTCTACAGGAGAGAGAGGACCCCAGTGACCATAAGAGCTTACACTCTACAGGAGAGAGAGATGACCCCACTGATCATAAGAGCTTACACTCTACAGGAGAGAGAGATGACCCCACTGATCATAAAATATTACACTCTACAGGAGAGAGAGAGGACCCCACTGACCATAAGAGCTTACACTCTACAGGAGAGAGAGATGACCCCACTGACCATAAGAGCTTACACTCTACAGGAGAGAGAGATGACCCCACTGATCATAAGAGCTTACACTCTACAGGAGAGAGAGATGACCCCACTGATCATAAGAGCTTACACTCTACAGGAGAGAGAGGACCCCACTGACCATAAGAGGTTACAGTCTACAGGAGAAAGAGTACCCCACTGACCATAAGAGCTTACACTCTACAGGAAAGAGCGAGAGGACCCCACTGACCATAAGAGCTTACACTCTACAGGAGAGAGGACCCCACTGACCATAAGAGATTACAATCTACAGGAGAGAGAGAGGACCCCACTGATCATAAGAGCTTACACTCTACAGGAGAGAGTGAGGACCCCACTGACCATAAGAGCTTACACTCTACAGGAGAGAGAGAACCCCACTGACCATAAGAGCTTACACTCTACAGGAGAGAGAGGACCCCACTGACCATAAGAGCTTACACTCTACAGGAGAGAGAGAGGACCCCACTGATCATAAAAGATTACACTCTACAGGAGGGAGAGGACCCCACTGACCATAAGAGCTTAAACTCTACAGGAGAGAGAGGACCCCACTGACCATAAGAGCTTACACTCTACAGGAGAGAGAGGACCCCACTGACCATAAGATCTTACACTCTACAGGAGAGAGAGGACCCCACTGACCATAAGAGCTTACTCTCTACAGGAGAGAGAGAGGACCCCACTGATCATAAAGGATTATACTCTACAGGAGAGAGAGAGGACCACTCTGACCATAAGAGCTTACACTCTACAGGAGAAAGAGGACCCCAAGGACCATAAGAGCTTACACTCTACAGGGGAGAGAGGACCCCACTGACTATAAGAGCTTTCACTCTACAGGAGAGAGAGGACCCCACTGACCATATGAGCTTAAACTCTACAGGAGAGAGAGAGGACCCCACTGACCATAAGAGCTTACACTCTACAGGAGAGAGAGAGGACCCCACTGACCATAAGAGCGTATACTGTACAGGAGACAGAGGACCCCACTGAGCATAAGAGCTTACACTCTACAGGAGAGAGAGAGGACCCCACTGACCATAAGAGCTTACACTCTACAGGAGAGAGAGAGGACCCCACTGACCATAAGAGCTTACACTCTACAGAGAGAGAGGACTCCACTGACCAAAAGAGCTTACACTCTACAGGAGAGAGAGGACCCCACTGACCATAAGAGCTAACACTCTACAGGAGAGAGAGGACCCCAATGACCATAAGAGCTTACACTGTACAGGAGAGAGAGAGGACCTCACTGACCATAAGAGTTCACACCCTACAGGAGAGAGAGAGAGGACCCCACTGATCATAAGAGCTTACACCCTACAGGAGAGAGAGAGAGGACCCTGCTGATCATAAGAGCTTACACTCTACAGGAGAGAGAGGACACCACTGACCATAAGAGCTTACACTCTACAGGAGAGAGAGAGGACCCCACTGACCATAAGAGCTTACACTATACAGGAGAGAGAGAGGACCCCACTGACCATAAGAGCTTACACTCTACAGGAAAGAGAGAGGACCCCACTGACCATAAGAGCTTACACTATACAGTAGAGAGAGGACCCCACTGACCATAAGAGCTTACACTCCACAGGAGAGAGAGGAACTCAATTACCATAAGAGCTTACTCTGTACAGGAGAGAGAGAGGACCTCACTGGCAATAAGAGCTTACACTCTACAGGAGAGAGAGAGGACCCCACTGACCATAAGAGCCTACACTCTACAGGAGAGAGAGAGGACCCCACTGACCATAAGATCTTACACTCTACAGGAGAGAGAGGACCCAACTGACAATAATAGCTTACACTCTACAGAAGAGAGAGAGGACCCCACTGACCATAAGACCTTACACTATACAGGAGAGAGAGAGGATCTCACTGACCATAAGAGCTTACACTCTACAGAAGAAGGAGGACCCCACTGACCATAAGAGCTTACACTCTACAGGAGAGAGAGGACCCCACTGATCATAAGAGCTTACACTGTACAGGAGAGAAAGGACCCCACTGACCATAAGAGCTTACATTCTACAGCAGAGAGAGGACCACACTGACCATAAGAGCTTACACTCTACAGCAGAGAGAGGACCCCACTGACCTAAAGAGCTTACACTCTACAGGAGAGAGAGAGGACCAAACTGATCATAAGAGCTTACACTCTACACAATAGACAGAGGACCTCACTGATCATAATAGCTTACACTCTACAGGAGAGAGAGAGGACTCCACTGACCATAAGAGTTTACACTCTACAGGAGAGAGAGGACACCACTGACCATAAGAGCTTACACTCTACAGGAGAGAGAGAGGACCCCACTGACCATAAGAGCTTACACTATACAGGAGAGATAGAGGACCCCACTGACCATAAGAGCTTACACTCTACAGGAAAGAGAGAGGACCCCACTGACCATAAGAGCTTACACTCTACAGGAGAGAGAGGACCCCACTGACCATAAGAGCTTACACTCTACAGGAGAGAGAGGACCCCACTGACAATAAGAGCTTACACTCTACAGGAGAGAGAGGACCCCACTGACCATAAGAGCTTACACTCTACAGGAGAGAGAGAGGACCCCACTGACCATAAGAGCTTACACTCTACAGAAGAGTGAGAGGACCCCACTGACCATAAGAGCTTACACTCTACAGGAGAGAGAGGACCCCACTGACAATAAGAGCTTACACTCTACAGAAGAGAGAGAGGACCCCAATGACCATAAGAGCTTACACTATACAGGAGAGAGAGAGGATCTCACTGACCATAAGAGCTTACACTCTACAGAAGAGGGAGGACCCCACTGATCATAAGAGCTTACACTCTACAGGAGAGAGAGGACCCCACTGACCATAAGAGCTTACACTGTACAGGAGGGAGAGGACCCCACTGACCATAAGAGCTTACATTCTACAGCAGAGAGAGGACCACACTGACCATAAGAGCTTACACTCTACAGCAGAGAGAAAGAGGACCCCACTGACCATAAGAGCTTACAATCTACAGGAGAGAAAGGACCCCACTGACCATAAGAGCTTACACTCTACAGGAGAGAGAGGACCCCACTGACCATAAGAGCTTACACTCTACAGGAGAGAGAGGACCCCACTGACCATAAGAGCTTACACTCTACAGAAGAGTGAGAGGATCCCACTGACCATAAGAGCTTACACTCTACAGGAGAGAGAGGACCCCACTGACCATAAGAGCTTACACTCTACAGGAGAGAGAGGACCCCACTGACCATAAGAGCTTACACTCTACAGAAGAGTGAGAGGACCCCACTGACCATAAGAGCTTACACTCTACAGGAGAGAGAGGACCCCACTGACAATAAGAGCTTACACTCTACAGAAGAGAGAG
Organism: Phyllobates terribilis; assembly: GCF_046119375.1. NCBI lineage: Eukaryota > Metazoa > Chordata > Amphibia > Anura > Dendrobatidae > Phyllobates > Phyllobates terribilis. The sequence goes on along the minus strand of NW_027363385.1, from coordinate 245,447 downwards.
AGGACCCCAATGACCATAAGAGCTTACACTATACAGGAGAGAGAGAGGATCTCACTGACCATAAGAGCTTACACTCTACAGAAGAGGGAGGACCCCACTGATCATAAGAGCTTACACTCTACAGGAGAGAGAGGACCCCACTGACCATAAGAGCTTACACTGTACAGGAGGGAGAGGACCCCACTGACCATAAGAGCTTACATTCTACAGCAGAGAGAGGACCACACTGACCATAAGAGCTTACACTCTACAGCAGAGAGAAAGAGGACCCCACTGACCATAAGAGCTTACAATCTACAGGAGAGAAAGGACCCCACTGACCATAAGAGCTTACACTCTACAGGAGAGAGAGGACCCCACTGACCATAAGAGCTTACACTCTACAGGAGAGAGAGGACCCCACTGACCATAAGAGCTTACACTCTACAGAAGAGTGAGAGGATCCCACTGACCATAAGAGCTTACACTCTACAGGAGAGAGAGGACCCCACTGACCATAAGAGCTTACACTCTACAGGAGAGAGAGGACCCCACTGACCATAAGAGCTTACACTCTACAGAAGAGAGAGAGGATCCCACTGACCATAAGAGCTTACACTCTATAGGAGGGAGAGGACCCCACTGATCATAAGAGTTTACACTCTACAGGAGAGAGAGAGGACCCAGCTGATCATAAGAGATTGCACTCTACAGGAGAGAGGACTTCACTGATCATAAGAGCTTATACTCTACAGGAGAGAGAGGACTCCACTGACCATAAGAGCTTACACTCTACAGGAGAGAGAGGACCCCACTGACCATAAGAGCTTACACTCTACAGGAGAGAGAGGACCCCACTGACCATAAGAGCTTACACTCTATAGGAGGGAGAGGACCCCACTGATCATAAGAGCTAACATTCTACAGGAGAACGAGTACCCCACTGAGCATAAGAGCTTACACTCTATAGGAGAGAGAGAGGACCCCACTGACCGTAACAGCTTATACTGTACAGGAGACTGAGGACTCCAAGGACCATAAGAGCTTTCACTCTACAGGAGAGAGAGATGACCCCACTGATCATAAGAGCTTACACTGTACAGGAGAGAGAGAGGACCCCACTGACCATAAGAGCTTACACCCTACAGGAGAGAGAGATGAACCCACTGATCCTAAGAGCTTACGCTCTACAGAAGAGAGAGAGGACCCCACTGACCATAAGAGCTTACACTCTACAGGAGAGAGAGATGACCCCACTGATCATAAGAGCTTACACTCTACAGGAGAGAGAGGACCCCACTGACCATAAGAGCTTACACTCTACAGGAGAAAGAGTACCCCACTGACCATAAGAGCTTACACTCTACAGGAGAGAGAGAGGACCCCACTGACCATAAGAGCTTATACTGTACAGGAGACAGAGGACCCCACTGACCATAAGAACTTTCACTCTACAGGAGAGAGAAGACCCCACTTACCTTTAGAGCTTACACTCTACAGGAGAGAGAGATGACCCCACTGAGCATAAGAGCTTACACTCTACAGGAGAGAGAGAGGACCCCACTGACCTTTAGAGCTTACACTCTACAGGAGAGAGAAAGGACCCAACTGATCATAAGAGCTTACACTCTACAGGAGATAGAGAGGACCCCAGTGATCATAAGAGCTTACTCTCTACAGGAGAGAGCGGACCCCACTGATCATAAGAGATTACACTCTACAGGAGAGAGAAGACCCCACTGACCATAAGAGCTTACACTCTACAGGAGAGAGAGAGAGTACCCCACTGATCATAAGAGCTTACACTCTACAGGAGAGAGAGAGGACCCCACTGACCATAAGAGATTACACTCTACAGGAGAGAGAGGACCCCACTGACCATAAGAGCTTACACTCTACAGGAGAGAGAGAGGACCCCACTGATCATAAGAGCTTACACTCTACAGGAGAGAGAGAGGACCCCACTGACCATAAGAGCTTACACTCTACAGGAGAGAGCGGACCCCACTGATCATAAGAAATTACACTCTACAGGAGAGAGAGAGGACCCCACTGACCATAACAGCTTACACTCTACAGGAGAGAGAGAGAGGACCCCACTGATCATAAGAGCTTACACTCTACAGGAGAGAGAGGACCCCACTGACCATAAGAGCTTACACTGTACAGGAGACAGAGGACCCCACTGATCATAAGAGCTTACACTCTACACGAGAGAGAGGACCCCACTGACCATAAGAGTTTACACTCTACAGAAGAGAGAGGACCCCACTGACCATCACAGCTTACACTCTACAGGAGAGAGAGAGGACCCCACTGACCATAAGAGCTTACACACTACAGGAGAGAGAGAGGACCACACTGATCATAAGAGCTTACACTCTACAGGAGAGAGAGAGGACCCCACTGATCATAAGAGCTTACACTCTACAGGAGAGAGAGGACCCCACTGACCATAAGAGCTAACACTCTACAGGAGAGAGAGGACCCCAATGACCATAAGAGCTTACACTGTACAGGAGAGAGAGAGGACCTCACTGACCATAAGAGCTTACACTCTACAGGAGAGAGAGAGGACCCCACTGATCATAAGAGCTTACACCCTACAGCAGAGAGAGAGAGGACCCCACTGACCATAAGAGCTTACACTCTACAGGAGAGAGAGGACCCCACTGACCATAAGAGCCTAAACTCTACAGGAGAGAGAGGACCCCACTGACCATAAGAGCTTACACTCTATAGGAGGGAGAGGACCCCACTGATCATAAGAGCTTACACTCTACAGGAGAACGAGTACCCCATTGACCATAAGACCTTACACTCTACAGGAGAGAGAGAGGACCCCACTGACCATAAGAGCTTACACTCTACAGGAGAGAGAGGACCCCACTGACCTTAAGATCTTACACTCTACAGGAGAGAGAGGACCCCAGTGACCATAAGAGCTTACACTCTACAGGAGAGAGAGAGGACCACACTGATCATAAAAGATTACACTCTACAGGAGAGAGAGAGGACCCCACTTACCATAAGAGCTTACACTCTACAGGAGAAAGAGGACCCCACTGACCATAAGAGCTTACACTCTACAGGAGAGAGGACCCCACTGATCATAAAAGATTACATTCTACAGGAGAGAGAGAGAGGACCACTCTGACCATAAGAGCTTACACTCTACAGGAGAGAGAGATGACCCCACTGACCATAAGAGCTTACACTCTACAGGAGAGAGAGATGACCCCACTGATCATAAGAGCTTACACTCTACAGGAGAGAGAGGACCCCACTGACCATAAGAGGTTACAATCTACAGGAGAAAGAGTACCCCACTGACCATAAGAGCTTACACTCTACAGGAAAGAGCGAGAGGACCCCACTGACCATAAGAGCTTACACTCTACAGGAGAGAGGACCCCACTGACCATAAGAGATTACAATCTACAGGAGAGAGAGAGGACCCCACTGATCATAAGAGCTTACACTCTACAGGAGAGAGTGAGGACCCAACTGACCATAAGAGCTTACACTCTACAGGAGGGAGAGGACCCCACTGACCATAAGAGCTTACACTCTACAGGAGAGAGAGGACCCCACTGACCATAAGAGCTTACACTCTACAGGAGAGAGAGGACCCCACTGACCATAAGATCTTACACTCTACAGGAGAGAGAGGACCCCACTGACCATAAAAGCTTACTCTCTACAGGAGAGAGAGAGGACCCCACTGATCATAAAGGATTACACTCTACAGGAGAGAGAGAGGACCACTCTGACCATAAGAGCTTACACTCTACAGGAGAAAGAGGACCCCACTGACCATAAGAGCTTACACTCTACAGGGGAGAGAGGACCCCACTGACCATAAGAGCTTTCACTCTACAGGAGAGAGAGGACCCCACTGACCATATGAGCTTAAACTCTACAGGAGAGAGAGAGGACCCCACTGACCATAAGAGCTTACACTCTACAGGAGAGAGAGAGGACCCCACTGACCATAAGAGCTTATACTGTACAGGAGACAGAGGACCCCACTGAGCATAAGAGCTTACACTCTACAGGAGAGAGAGAGGACCCCACTGACCATAAGAGCTTACACTCTACAGGAGAGAGAGAGGACCCCACTGACCATAAGAGCTTACACTCTACAGAGAGAGAGAGAGAGGACTCCACTGACCATAAGATCTTACACTCTACAGGAGAGAGAGGACCCCACTGACCATAAGAGCTAACACTCTACAGGAGAGAGAGGACCCCAATGACCATAAGAGCTTACACTGTACAGGAGAGAGAGAGGACCTCACTGACCATAAGAGTTCACACTCTACAGGAGAGAGAGATAGGACCCCACTGATCATAAGAGCTTACACTCTACAGGAGAGAGAGAGAGGACCCTGCTGATCATAAGAGCTTACACTCTACAGGAGAGAGAGGACACCACTGACCATAAGAGCTAACACTCTACAGGAGAGAGAGAGGACCCCACTGACCATAAGAGCTTACACTATACAGGAGAGAGAGAGGACCCCACTGACCATAAGAGCTTACACTCTACAGGAAAGAGAGAGGACCCCACTGACCATAAGAGCTTACACTCTACAGGAGAGAGAGGACCCCACTGACCATAAGAGCTTACAATCTACAGGAGAGAGAGGACCTCAGTGATCATAAGAGCTTACACTCTAAAGGAGAGAGAGAGGACCCCATTGACCATAAGAGCTTACACTCTACAGGAGAGAGAGGACCCCACTGACCATAAGAGCTTACACTCTACAGGAGAGAGAGGACCCCAATGACCATAAGAGCTTACACTGTACAGGAGAGAGAGAGGACCTCACTGACCATAAGAGCTTACACTCTACAGGAGAGAGAGAGAGGACCCCACTGACCATAAGAGCTTACACTCTACAGGAGAGAGAGAGGACGCCACTGACCATAAGAGCTTACACTCTACAGGAGAGAGAAAGGACCCAACTGACCATAAGAGCTTACACTCTACATGAGAGAATGGACTCCACTGATCATAAGAGCTTACACTCTACAGGAGAGAGAGAGAGGACCCCACTGACCATAAGAGCTTACACTCTACAGGAGAGAGAGAGAGAGAGAGAGGACCCCACTGACCATAAGAGCTTACACTCTACAGGAGAGAGAGAGGACCTCACTGACCATAAGAGCTTACACTCTACAGGAGAGAGAGATGACCCCACTGATCATAAGAGCTTACACTCTACAGGAGAGAGAAAGGACCCAACTGACCATAAGAGCTTACACTCTACATGAGAGAATGGACTCCACTGATCATAAGAGCTTACACTCTACAGGAGAGAGAGAGAGGACCCCACTGACCATAAGAGCTTACACTCTACAGGAGAGAGAAAGGACCCAACTGATCATAAGAGCTTACACTCTACAGGAGAGAGAGAGGACCCCACTGACCATAAGAGCTTACACTCTACAGGAGAGAGAGCGGACCCCACTGATCATAAGAGCTTACACTCTACAGGAGAGAGAGAGAGGACCCCACTGACCATAAGAGCTTATGACTCGCCCCCTGGGCCAGGGCTGTAGTGCGGCGCGCGTGCGCGCGGGGGATACCCGGAGCCGGATCCGATGGGGGTAGTAGTCTTCGTGTGGCGGTGACCCGGTCCGCGCCCAGGGTGGTCAAACTAAGTGGCAGTTATTGGTATGATGGCATTAGTGTCCGACTAAGCCACCCGTTGAATGCGGTTATGAAACCGCTGCTGCAGGGCAGACCGCTGAGGCCGGTGGTATAGGTGTGCAGCAATGTTGATATAACCCCCAACGGGAGAGGTATGGCCTCAGGGCAGCGGATGTGGGTGATGTTGGGAGTGATGGTGTGGATGTCCCAGCACTAACGGTGCGACAAGGAAGCACGGAGACGCGAGGGTACAGTTCAGGGCCTTTACTGATGGTACAAGGCAAATTCCCCCGGGAGTACTGGCTAGTAGTTGGGGCCTGGTTAGTCTGCGAGTAAGCCGGAGTTCCCCTGGCCAGGTGGAGTTGTAGGCCTTCCCGTTAGTCTGTACCCTTCCTGGCTACCCTGCTTTCAGCGGTTACAAGTAGCCCACGTCCCTGGGTATACCGTGTGGTGCTCACCCGTATGGCTGGTGACCTGGGGCCTCCTGTTAGCCTCCTCTCCGGGATGGCGGTGCTGGTCCCTTCGTTGTGACTGAGCCTCCGGGCTTTTATGGCCAGAGGACCTGGAATCCCCTGCCGGATGGATTCTGCTGCTGGGTATATCTTAGGCCCCACAGCCTCGGACTCCTGTGTCCGGTTTTAGTACCTTCTCCCAGGGCGAGCTCTGCACGGCTCCAGCCCCTGGCGCTTCTCCTTGGCTCCTACAGAGCTCCTGATGTCTATCTGTCCCTGTTTCTGCGTGTCCAGACCAGACTCCGTCTCTGTCTGGAACTCCTCACTCTAACCCTGCCTCAGCCCCAGTTTATGTAGGGGAAGTTCTTCCCCTCCCAGGACTGGGCAGGAGGTGTGGCATGCTTAGGATTCCTGCCCAGGAGACCTCCCACCTGCTCACAGACGTAATACTGCTATTACTGTGGAAACCAGACCCCTGGGGTGCCACATTCCCCCCTAGTGAAATTTAGTACTCCCGGACTAAACATATATATTTTTTTTTTTAAAACATAACAGGGTATAAACAATAACAATTAAATACATGAGATGGTCACGGCGTGTCCGTAACCGGGAAGCAATAAGGGTGTCCATTTCACCAAAGAACAGGGAGCCGTAACCAGGTAGGGGTCTGTCCTGCCCCGAGTCTTTAACAGTCTTTAGTCCATTCCTGGGTTACGCTCCAAACATATTTACAACAGAGTTCCGGTTACTCACTGTCCATAACCTGTCAGTCCATATAAAGAAATCTGTAACTGAAAAACATAATTAGCAACGGCTACAACAAAACAGGTAAACATAAAATAGTTAAAGCAATTAGCCAACTTAGATTCTCCAACGTACGGGCATCTGGCCTCTGGTAACCCTAGTGGACCTACGGAGCTCACTAACTGGTCCTGCACTACAGGGTGTAGGAGGTGTTATGGGCAGGCTGGGCAGCTTTCTGCGCACTCTTTGGCTCACTAGGGGCACGGCAGGCTCACTACTAGCAGAGGGTTGATCCTCCTGTACTGCTGGTGTGGACTCTTCTGCCTCTTGGGCCGGCTGCTCTTCCAGCTCTACTGGTTCCTCTGTAGGCACTTGCGGGGCTGGCTGGAGAAAGGTGAGGACGGGTACCACGACAGCACCGTTTACTTGTGTCCAAGACCGGGGGAAGTCTCCGAGTACAGTCCTGATCATTTCTTCCCTTTCCTCTGCGGGTCGAGGGTTTTCTTGATCTTCCTCTTCGGGGCTTTGCAGCTGCTCGAGACACTTCTTCAGGTGGTCTCTGGAGACAACGGCTGTGGTTTCTCCTCCATCCTTACTGATCACGCAAATCTTTGGGCTCTCATGGCTTGATGGCAGTACGGTGTACGGGTCCTTCTCCCACTAGTCGTCCAACTTGTGGAGCCGTCTTTTCCTCTTCAAGACCTGCTCTCCAGGTACCAGGGGAACAGCGGGAGCATACTGATTATAAGCCCTCTCTTGCCTTTCTCTAGCTTGAGACAGACTTCGCTCCACGCTCTCCTGCACTTTCCGATACTGCTGCTGCCGTTCTGTATCCCAGTCTGCCTCTGGCGATGTGTCCTCGGGCGTCAGGACTCCCATATCCAGGTCGATAGGCAGCTTACCAGGTCTCGCTCTCATTAGGTAAGCCGGGGTACAGTTGGTAGAACCTACAGGGATGTGGTTGTATAGGTCAACCAGATCAGGCAGCTTCTCAGGCCACATACTGCGTTCTTCCAGGGGCAATGTTTTCAGGAGGTCTATCACCACCTGGTTCATCTTCTCGCAGAGTCCATTAGTTTGTGGGTGATAGGGCGTTGTTCTTATCTTCGTGCAGCCATACAGGTTGCAGAACTCCTGGAAGACTTCCGCTTCGAAGGCTGGCCCTTGGTCTGTCAGCACTTGGTCCGGGTACCCGTGTGGACGGCAGAAGTGCTGCTGGAAGGCTCTAGCTGCTGTTTGAGCCGTTAAGTCCTTGACCGGGACCACCACCAGGAACCGGGAGTAATGATCTACGATTGTGAGGGCGTAGACATACCCAGATCTGCTTGGAGCCAGTTTCACATGGTCCAGGGCTACCAGTTCCAGTGGCTGTCGGGTGATGATGGGCTGCAAGGGAGTCTTCTGGCTGGCACGGTCCTTCCTTCTTAGGTGGCACGGTCCACAGTCTCTGCACCACCTCTCGATGGCTCCTCTCATGCCTACCCAGTAGAACCGCTCACGCAATAAGAACTCCAGCTTCTTCCACCCGAAATGTCCTGCTCCGTTGTGATACGCCTCCAGAATCATAGCCGCGTCTCGTCTGGGGACCACTACCTGCCAGGTCAACTCATGTGTTCGAGAGTTAACCATTCTCCGGCACAACTTCTCCCTGTAGAGGAACAGCCTACTTTTCTCCTTCCACAGTTGCTTAGTCTCCTCTGGGGCGTCTGGGTCCAGACTGGCATCGGCTTGGGTCAGCATTTCCTTCACCAGACGGACTGCAGGATCACTGTCTTGCGTCTCCGCCCAGTTGTAGTGGGGCAAGGGATTGAACGTCGCGGAGCGCCTGTCCTTCACACTGTTATGTTCTGCTACCAAAGCTAAGGAAAGAGAGGAGATCTGTCCCTACTATAAGACTCAGCTGAATCCCTACGATGTAACAGGGAACCTGATCCTGCGATCAGACCTGCTAAAGTCCTAATCTAGTCTGTACGAAGACCTATAGATGTGGGGAGGGAATCCCTACAAGTACTAAGGACTGGGAGGAATATGGGACACCTCCTAACAGAAATAGTAGCAGACAGACGAACAAACAAAATATATAGAACATAGAGGTCCGTAGACCAAGCAAACTAACAGAGTTAGATACAGAGCACAGGCTAGCTAGAAAGTAGATATACAATGAAGTCCAGCAAAGCCAGAAGGGCGGAGCAGGATTAAATAGGCCAACAAGGTCATGTGACCAGCAAAGGAAAAAAAACCTAACAGCAAGGTTCTAACAGTACCCCCCCTTCTAAGAGGATCCTCCGGATCCCCTAGGACCAGGCTTATCAGGAAATCTCCTGTGAAACGCTCTGATAAGTCTGGACGCGGAAACATCATCTGACCTCACCCAAGAGTTATCCTCGGGTCCGAAACCTTTCCAGGCCACAAGATACTGCAAACTACCTCTATACAGTCTAGAGTCAAGGATGCGAGAAATTTCATATTCCCCGTCCTCCACCACCGGAGGAACAGAGGCAGAGGCGTCACCATCCGACACAACAGCTTTTTTTAACAGAGAGACATGAAAGACCGGATTAATTCTCCAGGAGGTAGGAACCTCCAACCTAACAGCAGATTGGTTGACAACCTGAAGCACCTTAAAGGGCCCTACAAACTTGGGACCCAATCTCTTAGAAGGAATCCTCAACCGCAGATTCCTAGAGGACAACCAAACCATGTCACCAACAGCGAACAAAACCTCCTGTCGTTTCCTATCAAAGTAGTCTTTAGATTTTCTGTTGGCCTCCTGAAGATTACCACGCACATCCGTCCAAACTCTTTCCAAATCACCGGAAAAATTCTCCTCCTCAGGCACGGCAGATCCCAACTTGGAGAACGACCCAAACGACGGATGTCTCCCAGAACAACAAAAAAAAGGCGAACAACCAGCAGAAGAAGATGTATAATTGTTCAGAGCAAATTCGGCAAGTGGCAGAAACTCAGACCACCCCTCTTGATTGTCTGCCACAAAACAACGCAAGAACTGCTCAACATCCTGGTTTTTCCTTTCTGTCTGGCCATTAGATTCAGGATGATATCCGGACGAAAACGACAAATGAATTCCCAACCTGTCACAAAAGGCACGCCAAAAACGAGCCACGAACTGAGGACCCCTATCAGAAACAATGTCAGTAGGAACGCCATGAAGTCTGACAATTTCCTTGACAAAGGCCTTAGCGAGAGTTTTAGCGCAGGGCAGTTTGACGAAGGGAACCAAGTGACACATCTTGCTAAAACGGTCCACGACCACCCAGATGACAGTAAAACCCTCAGAGGGGGGAAGGTCAGTTATAAAGTCCATAGCCAAATGTGTCCAAGGAGCACTGGGGACCTCCAAAGGACAAAGCAACCCCGCAGCAGGAGCATGTGAGGACTTAGATCTAGCACATATAGTACATTGACGCACCCACTTAATGACTTCCTTCTGCCATCCAGGCCACCAAAAACTGCGACCCACCAGTCTCTTGGTCTCAGAGATTCCGGGATGACCTGCCAACCGAGATTCGTGACACTCAACAAACAAATCTCTCCTAAAGGTCTCAGGCACAAACAACCTCCCATGAGGAGTGTTAGATGGGGCATTCTCCTGAGCTTTAAGAATCTCATCTTCCAAAACGGAGTCTAAAGCAGCTATCACAACACCTTCTTGTAAAATGTTTTCCTCTTTCTCAGCACCGACTATGGGAGAAAAACTGCGAGACAAGGCATCCGCCTTAACATTCTTAGTACCAGGGATGTAAGTAACGGAGAAATTAAACCGCGAGAAAAACAGTGCCCACCTAGCCTGACGGGCATTCAGGCGCTTGGCAGCATCAAGATATATCAGATTTTTATGATCCGTAAGAACCTGAACGGGAAATTCCGCACCTTCCAAGAAGTGGCGCCAGTGTTCAAATGCGAGTTTAATAGCCAATAATTCCCGATTACCAATATCGTAATTCAGTTCAGTCTCCGAAAATTTTTTTGAAAAAAAGGCACAGGGATGTAATCCATCCCCGTTATCCTGAGACAATACTGCGCCAACCCCCACAGAGGAAGCATCAACCTCAACCAAAAACGGCTTAGTCACATCAGGCTGCATAAGGATGGGAGCAGAGGTGAACCTCTCCTTGAGATACACAAAAGCTTCAATGGCCTCAGAAGTCCACTGAACCGCATCAGCACCTTTCCTGGTGAGATCGGTCAGAGGTTTGACAATACTAGAAAAATTTTTTATGAATTTTCTGTAGTAATTGGCGAAACCCAAAAACCTCTGTGTCGATTTCAAACCAATAGGCCTAGGCCATTCCTGCACAGCCTGAACCTTAACCGGATCCATCTCAAAACCTTCGCTGGAGATAATGTAGCCCAAAAAACTAATTCTCTGTACAGCGAACTCACATTTCTCCAGCTTAGCAAAAAGCGAATTGTCCATTAATAACTGTAATACCTCACGTACGCTCCGCCAATGAGACTCCAGATCCGGCGAATAAATCAAAATGTCATCCAAATACACAACCACATTTTTGCCGATCAAAGGTCTAAGGATGTCACCAATCAGATTCTGAAAAAATGCAGGAGCATTAGTAAGACCAAAAGGCATAACCAGATTCTCAAAATGACCCACAGGAGTGTTAAAAGCAGTCTTCCATTCATCACCCTCCTTCATGCGCAACAGATTGTATGCCCCCTTAAGGTCAATTTTAGAGAACCACTTGGCCCCCAATAACTGGTTAAACAGATCAGGAATCAATGGCAGTGGGTAAGGATTGCGTACCGTAATTTTGTTAATCTCACGAAAATCCAGACAAGGACGTAAACCGCCGTCCTTTTTTTTTACAAAAAAAAATCCAACCGCCACAGGAGACTTAGAGGGCCTAATGTGACCGGCGGCCAAGCTTGTCTGTATGTATTCCTCCAAAGCCTTCCTCTCAGGAATAGTAAGGTTAAATAAACGACTTTTAGGAAGAGTCGCTCCAGGGACAAATTCAATAGTACAATCAGTCTCTATGGGGAGGCAAAACCTGCGATTCCTTCTCAGAAAAAACTCTCCAAAAATCCTGAATAGGAACAGGCAATTCTCCCCTATCCACAGCTGCAATACGCCCGTTACAACACTTGTCATAACATTTATGGCTCCAGGATTTAATTTCACTGGTAGACCAATCCAGTACAGGATTGTGAAATTTTAACCAGGGCAATCCCAATATTACTGGAGAAGGCAAGTTATTCAACACTGCCAAATCCAATTTCTCATGGTGAACACCATTAATAGTGAGAGGAAATTCACTGACCTTGAGAGTAATATTCTTCAAAGGGGAGCCATCCACAGAAACCACAGCAATGGGGGATGATAAAGGTTCAGGTTTTAAATTGAGTTTTTCCACGAATCCCCCATCAATTACATTCAGTGTAGACCCGCAATCAACAAACACCCGAAATTCCATTAATTTTTCCTGAGCAATCGTGGAAGCAGCTAAAAATATACCCTTGGAATTTAAACAGGCAATACGGGCGTGACTGACCATTTTTTTTTCTTTCTTCATACGAAGCTCACAGCCTTTAATCAAATGACCAGATTTTCCGCAATAGAAACACAAGCCTTGCAAAAAACGACGGTCTTTTTCTTGAGAGCGAGGTGCCACCGATCCAATCTCCATCGGTTCACCACTGTTAGTACACACATTATCATAACCAGAAACTGACATAGCAGAGGATTTGCTCTCATTAACCCTAGCACGCAGTCTTCTGTCCACCCGTATAGCTAATTGCATAGCCTGTTGCAAATCCTCAGGTGTAGGATAAGCAATTAGCAGGTCTTTAACCCTTTCACTGAGCCCAGCAAGAAATAGACTTTTCAGAGCAGAATCGTTCCACCCTGTTTGAGTGGACCAACGACGAAAATGAGTACAATATTTTTCGACATTACCTGATACTTGTTTTAAACGTCTCAACTCAGTCTCAGCTGATGCGACACGGTCAGGATCATCATATAATAGTCCCAAAGCAGAAAAAAAACTATCCACTGATCTGAAGCATTTATCACTAGGTTGCAAAGAAAAGGCCCACTCCTGAGGCTCTTTGCGCAAAAGTGACATTATGAACCCTACGCGCTGGGATTCATCCCCAGAGGACTTGGGTCTCAAACGAAAATACAATAAGCAAGCATTTTTAAATGAAAAAAATTCTCGATGTTCACCAAAAAATAAATCCGGCAAACATACCTTAGGCTCCAAGAAATATGCTCCAGGACAGTTACTCACGTGCTGACGGAGCTCGGCCACTTCCAGAGAGAGTCCCTGCAGGCGATGAGCCAAATCCTGAACCGACACCATGATGGAACAAAAAAAAAAAAAAAAAATCTTTCCTTAGAGAATTTGCAGGCTGGACTTACTGTTATGTTCTGCTACCAAAGCTAAGGAAAGAGAGGAGATCTGTCCCTACTATAAGACTCAGCTGAATCCCTACGATGTAACAGGGAACCTGATCCTGCGATCAGACCTGCTAAAGTCCTAATCTAGTCTGTACGGAGACCTATAGATGTGGGGAGGGAATCCCTACAAGTACTAAGGACTGGGAGGAATATGGGACACCTCCTAACAGAAATAGTAGCAGACAGACGAACAAACAAAATAGATAGAACATAGAGGTCCGTAGACCAAGCAAACTAACAGAGTTAGATACAGAGCACAGGCTAGCTAGAAAGTAGATATACAATGAAGTCCAGCAAAGCCAGAAGGGCGGAGCAGGACTAAATAGGCCAACAAGGTCATGTGACCAGCAAAGGAAAAAAAACCTAACAGCAAGGTTCTAACACACACGGTGGGAATACAGGGTAATCCCATGACGGTGGAACGCAGGGAGCTCAACTTCTTCCAGATCTTCTGGATCTTCCCCTACGTCCGGTAAGTTCGGCATTCTAGACAGGGCATCCGCGTTGGCATTCGAGCGTCCTGCCCGGTATTTGATGGTGAATTCAAAGTTGGACAGGCGAGCCATCCATCTCTGTTCCAGAGCACCGAGCCTTGGAGTGTCCAGGTGTGTCAACGGGTTGTTATCCGTGTACACGATGAATTTGGAGGAGGCAAGGTAATGCTTGAAACGTTCGGTCACTGCCCACACTACTGCCAGGAACTCCAGCTTGAATGAGCTATAATTCTCAGGGTTCCTCTCGGTGGGTCGTAGCTTTCGGCTAGCGTAAGCGATTACCCGTTCTTTTCCTTGCTGGATCTGGGACAGCACGGCTCCTAGCCCGATGTTACTTGCGTCCGTGTGGAGGATAAAGGGCTGGCTGTAGTCTGGATATGCCAGGATTTCTTCCCCCGTGAGGGCCATCTTCAGCCGGCTAAAGGACTCCTCTTCCAGCTTTTCCCACCTGAAGGGCGGCTTCTGGTTTTTGGCTTTTCGAGATTGACCTATCAGGAGGTCCTGCATAGGGTCTGCCATTTTGGTGAAACCGGGAATGAATCTTCGGTAGTAGCCTACCAACCCGAGGAACTGCCGCACTTCTTTTATGCTGGAGGGTCTTGGCCAGTCCTTAAACACGGTGATCTTATCAGGGTCAGGAGCCACTCCGTCAGCACTCACCACGTGTCCCAGGTAATGCACCTTTGGTTTCAGGAGGTGACACTTGGAGGGTTTCACCGTTAGGCCGTAGTTTGCCAGAGCTTTGAACACTTCTGCCAGGTGTTTCAGGTGGTCCTCGTAGGTCTTGGAATAGACGATGACATCGTCCAGGTATAACAGGACCGTCTCGAAGTTCCGGTGTCCCAGACAGCATTCCATCAACCGTTGGAAGGTTCCTGGTGCGTTGCAGAGCCCGAACGGCATGCAGTTAAATTCGCTGAGACCCATCGGGGTGGTGAATGCGGTCTTCTCCCGGTCTGCCTCTGCTACAGGAACCTGCCAGTACCCGCTAGTGAGATCCAAAGTAGAGAAGAAGTTAGCAGATTTTAATGCAGCTAAGGACTCTTCTATCCTTGGTAACGGGTACGCATCTTTGTGTGTGATACGGTTGACCTTCCTGTAGTCTACACACATTCTCATAGTGTTGTCCTTCTTTTTCACTAAGACTAGTGGAGCTGCCCAGGGGCTACAGCTGTCCCTGATTACCCCAGCCTCCTTCATGTCTCTAAGCATCCCCTTGGCGTGTTGGTAGTGTGCAGGGGGTACGGGTCGGTATCTCTCCTTTATGGGAGGATGGTCTCCCGTGGGGATGTGGTGTTCTACCCCCTTTACTCGCCCGAAGTCTAACGGGTGTTTACTAAACACTCTCTCGTACTCTTGAACCACCCGATAGACTCCTTGTTTCTGGTGTGAGGGAGTGGATTCGGTACCCAGATGTAGTTGCTGACACCAGTCCCCCACTGGTTTCTTAGAGCCGTTACCTTCCTCTGGTTGAGATGGAGGCAAGGGTTCCACGGCCTGTACAGAATTCTGGTTTATGGTGAACAATTTAGCTAGCGTGGCATACCGGGGCAGGTGTACTTCTCTCTCACTGATATTTATGATGCGAACGGGCACCCTCCCATGGCGTACATCGACCACCCCCCGTGCTGTCAAAATGGTGGGCCTACTGTCTGAGTAGACGGGTTCTACCATTGCTTGGTAGTCTCTACCTCTTAGACCAATAGCTGCCCGGCACCAAATCATCATCTCACTCTTTGGGGGCATGGCAATAGGGAACGGGTCACACATTCTCACGCTACCTATCTCACCACCAGATAGTTCCACCTGTTGCCGCTTCATCAGTGCCCGGATCTCTTTTTGGAGCACACGCTGCTGGCCGGAACTGGCGTTCTTGGCAACCTGCTGTAAAATGAGAATCACCTCTGCAAGACAATTTTCAATTACATTGGTTCCCAGGGTGATTCTAGGGTGACTCTCATGACGGTCTATGTCCACTATAATCAGTCCTTGTGCCGCCAGTTCGACTTTACCGATTTTAATGGTCACCTCCTTGAATCCCACCTGCGTCACGGACTGACCATTGCTGGCGATGATACTCAGGTCGTCGTCTGGGTAGCGGGTTATGTCCGAATCATTCCAGTACTGCTTGAAGAGCACGTACGGGATGGTGGTGACCTGTGACCCAGTGTCTAGTAGGGCACTCATAGGAATGCCATCCAGTACCACAGGCAAGATTGGACGTCCCCCTACGTATTTATCACGCCAGTTTGATGGGCCTGATGGTCTTATGCCTGGGGGTTGGCCCTCTACCCCAGGTTGTGCCCGTTTAAATGACAGTACCTTGCCACATGTCCGGGTTGATTGCAGCGGCGGCAAATAGGTCGTCCGTCCTCGTTGTATCGATCGCTGGGTCTTCCTCTGGCCGGTGGGGTCCTCCTTGGTCGGCGCCACGGGATGTCCTCCGGTCCGGATGCCAGCTCGATCTTCCCTGCAGTAGAAACCTGTAAAGACTGCACAGTTCGGGTTAGCGCGGCAACGCTTTTAGTTAGCTCTTGGACCTGATGGTGCAGGTCTGTAGCCGGGTCACTGTTTAAAGCCTGCGCATCAGCTCCCACAGGCCCTGCCGACAAGGGCGCCGTCTCCTGGTGATAAGTGATAGCAGGGCGCCTGTGGGTCACAGCGCCACCTGGTGCCGGTTCTCGGAGCACCCGGATGGCTCTGTCCTTGAACTGTGCAAAGTCCAGGTCAGGGTCCTGTAAGGCCATTGCCCGCAACTGGGTTCGACCCTCAATGAATTGTTCAGTCAACAGCTTATCTTCATTTCCCACGCTGTCAGGGTCTGCCTGCTTAATGGCTCTCAGGGCCTCTTGTAGGTTTAGAGCATAGTCTCTTATACTCTCATGTGCCCGTTGTTTGCACCCATAAAATCTTAGTTTTATTTCGGCTGAGGTGCGGGTGTCAAATGTGTCTTTCAGCCGGGTTAGTATGTCTCTGACAGTCCTCTTCCTCCCAGGTGGCCAGGACTTTACCTCCCTTTGGGCTGCCCCGATTAATTGGGCCACCAGGATGCTCACTTTTTGCGCCTCCGTGAGGGGATACACCTGGAAGAGGCTATCCAGCCTTTCTCTGAAGTCATTTAGGGTATGTGACTCCCCTGAGTACTGGGGTAGCCAGGCTGCACCCGGGATATAGGGCATGGTGAAAGGCATGACCGCAGCAGCGGCGGCGCTGGCGGTGGCTGTGGCGGTGAAGCTCTCCTCCATATCCGACATCCTCCTCCCCCCTAGTGGACCGTGGCCTACCTTGCGATGATCCTGTTCCGTAGGCCGCGGCTCCGCAGTCGATCGTCAGGGTTGAGGACCTTCCGTCGCGCTCCTGTGACGTCGGCGTCTGCTGGGCTCCTTCCAGGACCTTACGCAACGTCCGGACGTGAGGCGGGGCTTCAGTTCTCGCGGGCTTTCGGAGTCCACGCCCCTCTTCTTCCCGCGCGGCGCCCTCAAGATGGCGTCCAATGGCGGGAAAACTCCACGGATGGCGGGAAGAAGGCAGAAGATGGCGTCGGATGGCGGGAATCGGCTCCAGATGGCGGGAAACGACTCCGGACGGCGGGAAACTTCACCACAGGTAAGTATAAAAGTCTCTTTTTTTTTCAGGCACGCAGTACCCGGTGGTTGCGGGCACGTAATCCTGCCGACTACGCCAAAGGTTGACTCGCCCCCTGGGCCAGTGCTGTAGTGCGGCGCGCGTGCGCGCGGGGGATACCCGGAGCCGGATCCGATGGGGGTAGTAGTCTTCGTGTGGCGGTGACCCGGTCCGCGCCCAGGGTGGTCAAACTAAGTGGCAGTTATTGGTATGATGGTATTAGTGTCCGACTACGCCACCCGTTGAATGCGGTTATGAAACCGCCGCTGCAGGGCAGACCGCTGAGGCCGGTGGTATAGGTGTGCAGCAATGTTGATATAACCCCCAACGGGAGAGGTATGGCCTCAGGGCAGCGGATGTGGGTGATGTTGGGAGTGATGGTGTGGATGTCCCAGCACTAACGGTGCGACAAGGAAGCACGGAGACGCGAGGGTACAGTTCAGGGCCTTTACTGATGGTACAAGGCAAATTCCCCCGGGAGTACTGGCTAGTAGTTGGGGCCTGGTTAGTCTGCGAGTAAGCCGGAGTTCCCCTGGCCAGGTGGAGTTGTAGGCCTTCCCGTTAGTCTGTACCCTTCCTGGCTACCCTGCTTTCAGCGGTTACAAGTAGCCCACGTCCCTGGGTATACCGTGTGGTGCTCACCCGTATGGCTGGTGACCTGGGGCCTCCTGTTAGCCTCCTCTCCGGGATGGCGGTGCTGGTCCCTTCGTTGTGACTGAGCCTCCGGGCTTTTATGGCCAGAGGACCTGGAATCCCCTGCCGGATGGATTCTGCTGCTGGGTATATCTTAGTCCCCACAGCCTCGAACTCCTGTGTCCGGTTTTAGTACCTTCTCCCAGGGCGAGCTCTGCACGGCTCCAGCCCCTGGCGCTTCTCCTTGGCTCCTACAGAGCTCCTGATGTCTCTCTGTCCCTGTTTCTGCGTGTCCAGACCAGACTCCGTCTCTGTCTGGAACTCCTCTCTCTAACCCTGCCTCAGCCCCAGTTTTTGTAGGGGAAGTTCTTCCCCTCCCAGGACTGGGCAGGAGGTGTGGCATGCTTAGGATTCCTGCCCAGGAGACCTCCCACCTGCTCACAGACGTAATACTGCTATTACTGTGGAAACCAGACCCCTGGGGTGCCACACTTACACTCTACAGGAGAGAGAGAGAGGACCCCACTGACCATAAGAGCTTACACTCTACAGGAGAGAGAAAGGACCCAACTGACCATAAGAGCTTACACTCTACATGAGAGAATGGACTCCACTGATCATAAGAGCTTACACTCTACAGGAGAGAGAGAGAGGACCCCACTGACCATAAGAGCTTACACTCTACAGGAGAGAGAGAGAGAGAGAGGACCCCACTGACCATAAGAGCTTACACTCTACAGGAGAGAGAGAGGACCCCACTGACCATAAGAGCTTACACTCTACAGGAGAGAGAGATGACCCCACTGATCATAAGAGCTTACACTCTACAGGAGAGAGAGGACCCCACTGACCATAAGAGCTTACACTCTACAATAGAGAGTTATCCAGTGACTCTTGAGAAGAAAAACGTGATGGCCCCATTAGTGACCAGTGACCACATCTGCACAAGATGTGATCTGCAGGATGTTGTAGCCACAGGGAACTATGGGGAGGCCGTGCGGAAATGCTTAATGGTGTTAGCCTCCTCTGATGCTTCAGCAGTGCGGGAAATGATAATGGGCAAGTTTTTCTTTGCGAACCGTGAGTTGAATCTCAAACGGTTTACATTTGTATTTTGCTGCTGCAAATTTTATGAAATGTAACTTTAACTTGATCCTCCATGAGTTGATTCACGTATCTGTGGTCAGCACAGTAATCACATACCCGCTCTTATAACTGCACCCACCACACACTATTGACCTTTATTATGTACCCACCAGAGAGAATATTGAAAATATTGTTTTGCAATCACATCTATACTGATAACAAGATGTCACAATTTATCAGAAATGATGTTTTTCCCCCCATTGTGAGACGTCTCGTACCGTATGTGCGGGAGCAGAAGTCCAGGAATCTCCGCAGGGAGGACGCAGGGGCAACCGACGTCTGTGACGAACAGATAACCAGAACTGCACAGAATCTTTCTGCAAGCCTCCATTCACTTTCATTTTTAGATGAAACATGGACAATCCGTGAATTTTCATCTGATTTTTCACCATGTATGTCCAAGAAGATGAATCCCACGGTTTTCTTTAAATCGTTGTGGCTCATTCTAAGAAGAAGAAAAGAACATTAAAAGTGATACTGTAGGTAAAGAATATCTCTACTAAACATCCAACATCACCAGTAGCCTCAACAGTAATACTGATTCTCAACAGCCACCAGTGAACTCACCAGCAACCAATAACCAACAGTAACCAATAATCGCAACAGTAAACTCAACAAACAGCACTAATATCCACAAGAACTTCAAAAGTCACCATTAACCTTATCAATAAACAGGTATCTCAACAGTCACTAGTAACCTCAACAGCCGTCAGCAGTCCCAACAGTCCCCAGTAACTTACGAGTAATCTGATCAGTCGCCAATAATCTTAACAATCATCAATAACCTCAACAACTGCCAGTAATTTCAACAGAGCCCAATAACCTTAATAATAATCAGGAACCTTAACGATTGCCAGTAATATTAACTGTAACCAGTAATCTGTAGCCCTGTGGCCGGCGCTCCTGCATGGTGTCCCCTTCTCCCTCCATGCAGGCACACCGGCTTACTCACCGTCCCTTGCCCCGCAGCGTTGTCTCCTGCGCAGTCCCAACTCCTCGGCGTACTCCTGTTCCTGCCTCCTCCCTCCTCTGTGAACGCCGCTCTGTGTGCCAGTGACGCGCCCCCTGGGGCCGTGGGGTACTCAGTAGTCGGGTCGGTCCTTTTCGGGGTAGTAACGGTGGCAGTGAATTGGGTCAATTGGGGAATAAAGTGTTCGGGGATAAAGTTTGTTTTCCACCCGTGGTATGCGGCTATATGTGGCCGCCGCTGCTGTTCAGATCCACTGGGGCTGTTGGTGACGCAGCAAAGATGGTTCTGTTCTCCACGGGCAGAGCTAGGCCTCAGGGCAGTTTATAGTGATTAATGAGGTAGATGTTGTCGGTGTAGTGCAAGGCAGGTGGCGCAGCAATTAGTCAAGGACACAGTGGGGTGCAGTCTTCAAGTATTTACTCACAGTTGTCAAGATGCTCCAGGTTACAACCGGCGAATTATAACCGCCCACGTGTTCTCGGTGAAATGATCCAGCCAACTCTCAGATAACTTGGGTGCACTTGAATGGGACCCCTTTCTTACGTACCCTCCCAGGTCGTCTCTCTGCGCTGGCTCTCGCCCTCCTGTCCTGTGCCTCACACAAAGTGTGCCGAGCCAGTGGCCGCGGGCCTTGTTGGGCGACGTCTGGTCTGTCCCCTTTCTCCTATATGGCCACTGTGAGGAGCTGCCCACTTAATAAAGACTATGATACTTTTCCAGCAACGGACCACCATTTTTGTCAATATTATTATTGTGTATTATTAGTGATTTACTTGCTATATTTTATATAGTTCTGCTTACAGCCACCTTTTTAGCGATTGTGTGTGGATTTTGGCTATGGCACTTGAAGATACCGCAACCTCTGGTTTGCTAGTTGAGCCTTAACGAGCTCCACTAGTCTGGGACCAGTCCCCTACTGCGGCCTTGATCCCTCCACGGTCAGCGTGAACTCGGGCGCACGGGTGGCATCCCGCACTCGCCGTGCCCCTAGGATCCCTTCTATCTCTGAAGCCTTCCTCACTCTCCTCCTGGTCCTCTTTTACTGGGCCCCTTACTCCTTCACGGTCCTCCCTTCCTCTCTCACTCCTAGGACCAGAATGAACAGACCTCCTGCTCCAAAGACTGGAAGCAGGAATCGACCCTTCTAGATGTTTCTACCCTTCTTTTATACTCTCCCTTCAGTGCTCCCGTAAACTACTTCCTCCACCCACATCCTCCACTTAGTTCCACCCTCCTGACAGGGACCAGGCCTGTGCTCTCCTTTAGGAGCTATCTGGACCTTCCCTTTTGAAGTGGTGTAGTGTTGGATGTGACTGGTTGGGTCACGGGTACTGCTCCCTCCTTACCTGAGAGTGGGATACCACACCTCTGGCTGAGATGCAGTACCTCTGTGGCAACTGGACCCGCAGGGGCGCCACACCAGCCGCGCTTGCTCTCCTGCTATTAAAGGGGCAGCGCACATGTGGTAAATGCCCTCAGCTGAAAGCTGTAAGGCATTTAGTTAATTTTACACTCATGCAAAGCACCCTCCCTAATTGGGAGGTGCGTAAGCAACCCTATAGTTCTGTTAGATGGTTTGATGTGTGCAACTGTACTGTGTACGTCAGACTGCGTACTGTGTCGACTCACCAGAATGGTTTAAATGTGTATACGATGTGTATATGATGTGTCCTCATCAATATAATACTATACCTGTTGTAAATAGATTTCATCTGAGCTACAATCTGACGTGATGTGAAACACAGGAAGAGGAAGTGTGGCCATCTTAAGGTCAGTCTGCAGTTATTGAGAACAGGGAGAGGACGTGCTGGAGGGGAATTCAATGACATCCTTTCGTGGAAGTATCCCACCAAGACCAGAGCAGCGGCTGAGAGACGGAAATGCCTGGGACCTAGAGTGAGAGGTGTTGAATGCCACTGAGGAGTTAAGTCACAGTCATCAACAGTATTGTTCACCTGCTGGATGGACCCTGCATCCATTCGTATACATCGATTGTTTCTCCGGAGCAGACCCAGGTCGGTAAGAAAACTAAGGCCCCTGCGCCGCCACAGTGGATAACCATGCACGTACCTCACTACATTACGGTGCCAAAATACTCAAGGCTGAGATAGAGCCTGTAGTTAGATAGATAGGCATATTGACTGTTTATTGCCAAAGTCAGCTTCCGGAACTTTCGGATTTGCTGCCACGTTTCCTGTTTGTTCCGCATTTAAGAATCCTAATCCACGCCTAGGTGCCAACACGGCACACAACGGACTCCAGACCAAACTTGAACTTCTTTTTGTTTCAGGAGAGAGTTTCTGAGGAACACTATAGTACGGGATAATTGTTCAACTTCAATAGACTTCGTTTACTCCTAAATAGCAGTTGCAGTACTTTAACTGTTAGGGTATTTTCAATATAGTTGAGGAACGACAATTCCTCTGAGTTTATTGAAGTCACATCGGGACGGGAGAGGGATATTTGGTAGGGGGATAGAGGTAATTGATTGTAAGATTGTAAACTGTTGTGCTGTACTTCAGGCGAGCCCGTACGTTACACTCATATAATCATATAATGGTCCCATTTCCCAGGGTGGTAACAGGTAACAGAAGGCCGGTTAAGACAGGCACGCTAGTAGGTAAATTTATGTAAAGGATAGTAGGTACAAATTGTTTGGGCACCACACTGCAAAGCACAAGAGTCTCAGCCTCCCAGTTGAATGTCTGTATTATGTTTTGAATGTTTCCCATTTTTTAGTTGAGTCATCCACTCAACTAAATAAAATAATTATGGTGAGTGAACTCTGTAGGAGTCGGTTTTATCGCCCGTGACTTCTCTCTATCCTGAGGAACATACCCCGGTACATGACATACACCACTACTAAAATTCAAGAAGGGTCTGGATTGGTGATGAGCGAGCACTAAAATGCTCGGGTCAAGCAAATTGGAATGCTCGAGTGCTCGGACCGAGTAACAAGCCCAATGTAAGTCTACGGGAAACTCAAGCATTTTTCCAGTGGCGGTCTGCAGAGGGCTAAAAAATTGCCCAAATCGATGGGAACAGTGCTCAAATGATATGGGAACAGCATGGGGAAGACCCCTGGAAGCATTTCTAGCTCCCAGGTCAATGTTGTCAACAATGTTGTCAGAAGTATTACGCCACTTTTACGGACTCAAAATAAAACATACAAAAGCGAAACCAAAATGGATTTTTCTTGGGAAATATGTTAAGGAACATCTTTCCTAGGGTAATGACTTGTATATAAGGCAAAATAAATATGTCCACTCCTGAGGTCTTATGTGTGGAGTCTGAACTGAATACCGACAACCTTGTTGATGCTGGTAGTCAACAACTGCCCTCTTCTGCTCACAAATCCTTCCCAATATCTGCAATGTAGAGTTCCAAAACGTGCGGACATCGCAGATCAGTCGGTGAGCTGGAAGCTGCAAGCACTGCTGAAGCACGGCAAGGGCGGCGGAAGCTGTAGCTGACTTTCTAAAATGGGCACACAGTTGGCGTACTTTGACAAGCAGATCTGGCATGTCCAGGTAGGTTTTGAGAAACCGATGAACCACGAGGTTAAGCACATGGGCCAGGCATGGTATGTGTGTGAGCTCGCCTCGCCTCAGACTCGCCATCAGGTTCCTGCCATTCTCACACACGACCATGCCTGGCTGTAGGGTCAGCAGTGTCAGTCACAGATCTGCCTGCTCTTTCAGAGCTGTCCACAACACTTCAGCGATGTGCGGTTTATATTAGCTTCAGCACAGCCTGTTGTTGCTTGACCAAGGTAGTGCTGCCGTGCTTCCAGCTTGTGACTGATGCGGTAATTTCAGAGATGGAGGCTG
Organism: Phyllobates terribilis; assembly: GCF_046119375.1. Taxonomy (NCBI): domain Eukaryota; kingdom Metazoa; phylum Chordata; class Amphibia; order Anura; family Dendrobatidae; genus Phyllobates; species Phyllobates terribilis. The sequence goes on along the minus strand of NW_027363385.1, from coordinate 221,480 downwards.
AGGAGAAGGTGCAGGAGCTGTAGAATGTGGGGGCAACACTGATTGACCCAGGGCTCGCAATCCTTGGCGTCGGGAGGACGTGTTCCGTACCAAGGTCCGACTGGGTCCCAGCTTCCACTATATTAACTCAGTGTGCCGTCAGCGAGATGTACCATCCCTGCCCACAAGCACTTGTCCACGTGTCTATGGTTAGGTGAACTTTCCCAGTAACTGCGCTGTTGAGGGCACGGCTAATGTTGTGGGATACGTCTAATATTGTGGGACACGTGCTCATGTAATGCGGGGACGGCACACCGGGAGAAATAGTGGTGGCTAGGTACCGAGTACCGAGGGATGGCCGCTGCCATCAGGTTGTGGAAAACTTCTGTCTCCATGAGCCTAAAAGGCAACATTTAGAGTGCAAGCATTCGCAAAATGTGTGTATTTAGTAGTGTTGCCTGTGGGGCGTTGGCTGTGTATTTGCTGATGGTGCTATTTGAGAGGTTCAATGACAGGTGCAGGGCAGGAGGCATCTTGGCATGTGCCATGGACAGCAGAACAAGCAGTCGTGTCACCTACAGACACTGTTGCTGGACCCTGGGGTTCGGCCCACTTAGTCAGGTGCTTTGCTGCCATGTGCCTGATCATGCTGGTGGTGGTCAGGGTGGTAGTTTTGCTATCCCTGCTGATGCTGGCCTGGCAGGTGGTGCAAATGGCCTTTTTCGGGTTATCTGCAGAGTCTTTAAAAAATAACCATACTCGGGAAGGTCTCACAGTTGTACTGGCAACTTCCGTCTTGTTGGCGTTATGAGGAACATTTTCCCTCCTTGTGTCTGCAGCCACCACACTGCTTCTTCCTGCCTATTGTGGTGCTACGCCTCTCTCCCCCTGTGTGCTGCTGTCCTCGCTCTGCATGTCCCACTGCCAGGTTGGGTCAGTTACTATATCATCCACCACCTCGTCTTCCACTTCCGCACCCTGGTCCTCCTCCTGACTTTCTGTCAATTGTGTCTCATCATCATCCACCTCTTTCGACAGTAATTGCACTTTCCCACCGTCGCCTTCATGTGACCGTGGCTGCTCCAATATTTGGGCATCGCTACACGTGTTCTCCTCTTGAGTCGCTTGAAGCTGGATGGGCGAGAGGCCCGGATCTACAAATGGAAAAGTGAACAGCTCTTCAGAGTGTCCAAGTGTGGGATCAGTTGTCTCTGGGTACTCGGCATGGTGGGAGGAAGAAGGATCAGGGTGAGGAATACGTGGTCCAGACTCACGGCTACTGAGACTTGACCGTGTGGAAGACAGGGTGGGGGTGGTGGTGGCTAAGTTACTGGAAGCATTATCCGCTATCCAACCATCAACCTTTTCACACTGCTCTGTGTTCAATAGTGGTGTATTTTCCACATTCACGAGAAATGGCTGATTTTGGAACGCAGTTATATGTGATACGTCTGACAGAGAACCACAGTTTTAAATAGCAGGCCTGTAATTCTCTGATACTATTCTTCACAAACACCTAGTGTGAATAGCTTGACCAACACACTGCAACAGAATGTAAAAGGAGGCCAATATTTTGCACGTTCAGTTCAAGTTTCTGGATTTTTATCGCTGAAATATGCAACAGATGTGGCTTTATTCTGCAGTGAGAACAAGCAAATGGAAAAGAAAAATTGTGTATTCTGGATTGCTTTTTAAGCAAATAACCAGGATTAAGATAAAACAAAATGCCCTGGCCCCTGATATCTGGGGCTATGTCTAGAAATATCTGTAATTATTACAGCAGCAGCAGCAGACAGGACGTTCAATGGAGCCTCTTGTGCTGTATCATACACTGCAGTCTGCCACATGCACTGCCTGCCTGCCTAACTACTGCTATCACCGCTGATTATATGCAGCTGGATTAGTCCTCAGAAGGACTGTTAGTTGAGATTGATATATATACAGTATGTTGTGGAATACCTACACTAACTATAAACAAGCAAATCTCTCCCTAGCTCAGCAGCAGCTCTCCATACTCTGGCTGGTCCTGGGGTTGACTGTGACGAGCATGGCGGCGCCAGGTCTGATATAGACCTGATGATGCTGTGCGGCCAGCCAATCACTGTAATGCCACAACCAACATGGCTGCGGCATTACAGTGACTGGCTGGCAATTGCTGCATGTTCATTGGTTATGTAAAGAGCGCCAAACATGCAAGGAGGAGACCCGAGCTCCCGCCGAGCGACCCCGGAAATACTCGCCGAGCTCATCGAGCACCGTGATGCTCGCGCGAGTACCAAGCAGTGGCGAGCACGTTCGCTCATCACTAGTCGAGATACCTTTCTTGATAAATATAATTTTACAGATTATGGGCACTAGATTCTGTGATGCGACACTGATCCAGAGAACTAGTTTGATTGCGATATGTGGAGTGAAGTTTTCTCTTAATATGGAGCCATTAGCATCTGACTCATGGGGTAACAGAGCAAACAAGCGTGCATAACTAAAGCAGATCCAGATTTATGATTTTACGGGGAAAACAAGTGTTTTCTAAACCATACATGTCACATTTCTTCTAAGACTTTGTTTCATTATTTACCTGTCGATGGATGAGCACCGAGTGATCTGTAATAGATCTGTAGTAGATCACTCAGCGCACAGGTGCCGTAGATCTCAGCAGCGTAGGTTGTGTCTACACAGGATGATGCGCTGCCGAGAGCGATGATATTTTGTGCGGCACAAAAGATGATTTCACCCTATGGATGAGTCTTATTGATATAGAGTCACAGGGTGACCACTGGAGGCTACTTACGCTTGTCCAACATTGGGTATAACGGTTACGCTTCCATCCTGCGACTCCCACTGCGTGATGCTGGTTATAATCTCCATAATATCTGCAGAGAAAACGCTACACGTTATCTGCTGGGAGTCCTGTAATATTATGTTCAAGTAGTGATGTAACTGTAATGCACACGCCCGGACTGACTGGTATGTGCGTGTTTATGTAGTGATTCCACTGTGCCATGAACCGGAGAGTGCCTGAAGGGGCGTAACTAAGTATCTGCCCGATCCGACCAAGGTCGCACGACGGCATACGACGCCAGTGCACCAGGGAGGAACTGAGCAGAGGAACCAGGGTCTACTCCAGGTCAGACTCCGGACACGGCTGTTGACCCACACCGGGGAATACAGGAACAGGCAGACTAGAGCACAGGCTGGGTACGGTCAAGTACAGACTGGGAGACAAATTTGAAACCGCAGACGCGGTAGACAGAGCTGAGCAAAGCGAAAACCGCAGACGCGGTGGACAGAGCTGAGCAAAGCGAAAACCGCAGACGCGGTGGACAGAGCTGAGCAAAGCGAAAACCGCAGACGCGGTGGACAGAGCTGAGCAAAGCGAAAACCGCAGACGCGGTGGACAGAGCTGAGCAAAGCGAAAACCGCAGACGCGGTGGACAGAGCTGAGCAAAGCGAAAACCGCAGACGCGGTGGACAGAGCTGAGCAAAGCGAAAACCGCAGACGCGGTGGACAAGGCTTTGTTCACACAGAACAGACTAGAGGGGAAAGGCAGAACCAGATACCCACAGGGTACTTGCAGAGAAGTAGCGAGTGGACCACAAACTCACAAACAGAAGTACAGTGACAACGAGCAGGAGTTAGGTACGAGTACAGACTGCAGAAAAAGGAAAGGAACGGACATAGAGAAAAAACAGGTAAAAGATAGGAGAGAGTTCAGACTGGAACTGAGTGTACGGAGGAGACCGACACTACAGCGGGATACAGGAGCGGGTCTGGGAATACGGCCCCCAGAGAGGCGGGACGAACAGGCAAGGAGCGTGTTCAGACAGGACAGACAAGATACAGGAGCGGGTCTAGGTAATCGGCCCCTAGAAGGCAGGAGGAACAGGCTAGGAGCGTGTTCAGACAGGTCAGACAAGATACAGGAACGGGTCTAGGTAATCGGCCCCTAGAAGGCAGGAGGAACAGGCAAGGAGCGTGTTCAGACTGGCCTGGAAATACAGCCTCCAGGAAGGCGGAACGAACAGGCAAGGAACAAGTACAGACTGCAGGTTAAGGTACACAGATAGGACACAGTACAGACATGGAAACAGATACTGCAAGACAGGTAACATAGACAGGACCTGGCATGTCAGAGACAAAAGCCAACTGACAGGGCAAGATGCTCAGGCATGGGTTAATTGGAGCAGCTGTTTTAAATACCAGGTGACAGACAGCAATAGGCTGAGGACGCACAAGGGGTGTGCCTGCAGCAGGTACAAAAAGCAGGAAGTGATCGGGCGCCGCCCTTAAGCAGCAGAAACAGACACAAACAGACAGCATGGAGGGAAGCCAGAGAGACACTCTGGACTGGAGATCAAGTGCGCGCTCTTGCACAGTGGGAGATGGACCACCATGCAAGGACGCCGCCAGGTATGTTACAGTAACCTCTCATTATGTTGGATATGTTATCTACAGGTGGCGCCACTGCCTATTAATCATGTTACCTATAGGTGGCGCTGTGATACCAATGCATATTAATTATGTTGCCTATAGTTGGTGCTGTATCTGTGTTCTCTTCTTCTTCCGATATATTCCTGGTATCTGCAGCTAGTATATAACCATGACCTGAGATGTCGGCTGCTGTTTGCAGAGGGGTCCTTGTATGAAGGTTACCTGGAGCTGTTCGTCTTTTTCCCGGGTATTTCCTCTTGCCACACGTCCGCTCCTCCACCTTCTCTATCAGTTGTGTGGTCCTGATCCTTTACCTCTTAGTTCTTCTGGCTCCCAGGTCTCTTGTTTATCTGCTCTTCAGTTTCTTCTCCTCTCCGTCCCTGGTGGTGGGACAACCCCTGCAGGATCACTTCTAGGGTGGGGACAGTTCTGACCACAGAGCCTACATATCTTTCCTTTCTGAAGATTTGGCCGTGAGTGTGAAGTTCATGGGATTTTTCTCCGAGGTTTGTCACTTGTTTTTTTTTTTTCTTTTACTTCCTGCAGATTCCGCCCTTATCTTATAAGAACTGGGGTCAAAGCTCAGGGAAGATAATCACTAGGACTCGATGAGTCAGTTTTTTTTGGCATGTTTATTATGCAGTTTTAGTGCACTTTCTTTTTCTCGGAATACATCCACAAGAAAATGTGGACATTTGTTAAAAAAAAATGAGCTTTTGTCGAAATTTTTCAAGACCCGTAACGTTTTCATTTTTCGGGATCTGGGGCTGGGTTACGGATTATTTTTTGCTCCCTGAGCTGATGTTTCTGCTGATACAATTTTTGGGTAGATACGATGTTTCGATCTTCTCTTTTTGCATTTTATTGCAATGTTGCGGTGACCAAAAAAATTTTAATTCTGGAGTTTCAATTTTTCTCTCGTTACGCCGATTACCGATCGGATTGATTTATTTTATATTTTGATACATAGACTTTTACAGATGTAAGAATGCCAAATATGTGTATTTTTTTTTTAAATTGTTTTATTTTAAATGGGGTAAAAGGGGGGTGATTTAAAATTTAGTATTTTTTTTTATTTTTTGCATATTTTACAAACATTTTTGTATCGCTTTTTATGTATTTAATAGTCCCCTTAGGGGACTTGCAGCTGCAATCAGCCAATCCTTTGTCACATATACACTGGCTTTCACAGAAGGATTGTAATGACATGCACGGGGGTCATTGGCAGACCCCCAGCTGTCCTGGAAACTCATCAGCCATCATCTGCTGGGAAAGAGGCGGGCTTGGAGTGTGACCCCGCATCAAAGGCAGGGACATAACACATGACGTACATGTACGTCATATGTCGTGAAGGAGTTTTAATCATTTCTATTGTCTCTTTGTGTTTTTCATTGAATCTTTAAGGGGAACCAGTCATATAATTTATTCACACTAAACTGCCCCCAATAGCGTACAGGTCATGCAATGTGCAGCGTGTGACCCGGTGTCTGCCATACACTTATTATTCAGGGAAGTATGCCTACTTTTAATTGACTTGTTATTTATTTATTTATTTTTTTAAACTTATTTTTTATTAATAACAACATGAAACAGTATTAATCAAAACACAATTAGCATTGTACAGGTATACATCAGCAATCATCATAAATGGACATCATCACAATGGGGTACAATGAGATATATCAAAACTAGTGTTGAGCGAGCACTAAAATGCTCGGGTGCTCGGAGCTCGGGCCGAGATCACTGTGATACTCGGGAGCTCGACCCGAGCAACGATCCCAATGTTAGTCTATGGGAGACCCGAGCATTTTTGTGGCGGCACCCCCGGCAGTCTGTAGAAAGCCTAAAAAGTGCCCAAAACGATAGTGACAGTGCTCAAATGACATGGGGGCAGCATGGGCATCGCCCCAGGAAGCATTTCTGACCCCCAGGTCACTGCTGTCAACAACGTGGTCAGAGGTATTAAGCCACTTTTACAGGCTCACAATAAAACGTTCAAAAACGAAACTGAAATGGTTTTCCTGTGAAATATGTTAAGGAATTTCCTTTCCAGGGTAAAGACTTGTGTATAAGGTAAAATAAATGACCAAAAAAAAAAAATACTCCTCCACACCTTGGGCTATGTTCACAAGTAGCATTTTTTATGCGTTTTTGCACTTTTGTATTGCTTTCAACCGTGACAAATGCATTCACTGGGAAATGTCATTTTAACATTTTACAACCTTATCTGGCCATGTGCTGTGTGACACATACATACAGTGCTGAAAAGACATGGGGACAGCATGGGGAAGACCCCTGGAAGCATCTCTGACACCCAGATCACTGCCTAAAAGTGTGCCCATCACAAGTGATCCTTGCCGCATCAGAAGATGCAGACTTGCAACTATCCCCGTTCAAGTCCTTGTCCCAGGGCAGTGTTCAATTGTACCTCCCTCATTCCTTGCAATGCAAGCGCAAATATGCAGCCAACCACCCACCCCCAGACTGCAATTCCATACTGCTAGCTTGCACTTGAAATGGGGCCTTTAAGTTTGGAGGAGGCCGAAGCTGGCCACTACCTCATGGCTGCTTCGGCAGCGAGGTATCCATACTCAGTCCCCAGCCGCCACTATTTGTCCCGGTAACCTTTCCCACACTTTTCTTAGCCTGGCCTGCTTTAGGGTAGCATTGAACGAGCCCACCAGACAACCAGACTCCTCCGGTGGGCCCTGGCTTCTCCATCAGGGGAGTTGAGAGTGCCAAGGTGAGGAGCATGATGATGATGATAGAAGTTAGCTTCTGTTTTGTTTTCTTGGAATGCCAGGGTAAGTGTGCAACCTGACACCCACCCACCCCCAGGCTGCAATACCATACTGCTAGCTTGCTTGCACTTGAAATGAGGCCTTTTAGGCTTGTGGAGGCAGATGCCGGCCACCATGTCATGGCTGCGTCGGCGGCCTGGTATCAATACTCAGTCCCCAGCTGCCCGGCGGCCAGGTGTCCATACTCGGTCCCCAGCCGCCCCTATTTGTCCCGGTGCGCCATATACACAAGCGCGCATACCAAAACATTACCTGTGCCCTCCCCAGTGCATTTAGTGGGAAGGACAGCCTATTCCACTGTTAGTGTATGCACGCCAACCCCCTGTTCATGGCACATGCGAAGATGCCTCCCGCCCTGCACCTGTCATTGCAGACTTGCAACTATCCCCGTTCAAGTCCTTGTCCCAGGGCAGTGTTCGATTGTTCCTCCCCCATTACTTGCAATGCAAGCGCAAGTATGTCGCCTGCCACACACCCACCCCCAGGCTGCAATACCATACTGTTTGCTTGCTTGTACTTGAAATTGGGCCTTTTAGGCATGTGGAGGCGGAATCTGGCCACCAAGTCATGGCTGCGTCGGCGCCCTGGTATCCATACTCGGTCCCCAGTCGCCCCGCGGCCGGGTGTCCATAAACGGTCCCCAGCCGCCCCTATTTGTCCCGGTGCGCCTTATACACAAGTGCGCATATCAAAACATTACCTGTGCCCTCCCCAGTGCATTTAGTGGGAAGGACAGCCTTGCCACAAACAAGTAGACAAGTGAATGTGGCCAGGGATGGTCCATCTCACTGACGCCTGCACACTAGGTTAATATTGTGGAAGCCGGGACACAGTTGGACACTGGGATGCAACGCGTCCTCCAGACATAGAGGATTGAAGGGTCCTGGGTCAATCTGGCTTCAACACAAAGTTCAGAAGGTAGACAGCAGCAGTGGTCAGCCTCCTACACAACGATTAAATTATTCATGATCTTGAGGCCATCCATCTCCTTAGCTTTCTGTTCCTTGGAATGCAAGCGCATGTATGTAGTAGCGGCTAGGCCTGAGGTGGTCAGCGTTTTGGCGCATATCCTACCTCCTCCGAGGATTGCTGGATGTTTTCCTGCTACTATCCCAGTTCTATGACTCCCGTTAAAACAAAGTTTCAGGTGATGAATGATGGATGAGGTGGTGGCAAAGGAGAAAGAGCAGGAGGAACAGGGACCATTCACATCAATATCAGGCCAGTCAACCACACATGTCTTGTAGGATATGTTTCTGCACCAAAAGGAGCGGTTCAGCTACACAGTTATAGGGCATACAGTGAGTGCAATGCCTACCAAAAATTTCGAGACACTCCAATGCCCCTTGGAAGTGACATGGAGGTCAGAGGGCCTTAACTAAACCGTTTTTTCCATTTATAGCAGCTGAGTCTCCTGTGCACTGTTGGCCTAAGCAGTGAATGGAAGGCTTTCCAAAAATTATGAGGAACTGCAATGCCCCTTGAAACAGATGTGGATTACAGCGTACTAAAACCCTTCTACCCATTATTTGGGAGTGGATCTCCCTTAGTGTTCGCCTTTGCATTGAAAAGGAAAAGCTGACTAAAATTAGGAGGTAATGCAATGCACGTTGGAAGAGTCGAGGAGGTTAGAGGTAACTGAAAACAACATTTCAATGCCCCTTGGAGGAGCTGTGGAGTTCAGATTGGTTTAACAAGACGGTTTTAATGCCCCTTGGATAAGACGTGGAGGTCACAGTAGCTTAACAAGATGGTTTTAATGCCCCTTGGAAGAGTGGTGGAGGTTACAGTGGAATAAAAAGACAATATCAATGCCCCGTGGAAGAGACGTGGAGGTCACAGTAGCTTAACAAGACGGTTTAAATGCCCCTTGGAAGAGTGGTGGAGGTAGCAATGGAATAAAAAGACAATATCAAAGCCCCTTGAAAGAGATGTGGAGGTCCCATTGGATTAAATAGACAATATCAATGACTCTTGGAAGAGACGTGGAGGTCACAGTAGCTTAACAAGACGATTTTAATGCCCCTTACAAGAGCCATGCAGTACAGCATATTAAAAGCATTATTCCCATTATTGGGGAGTGGGTCTCCCATAGTCTTTGCCTATGCCTTCCAAGCAAAAGCTGCCAAAAATTAGGACGGAGGAACTTGCAATGCTGGCAACACGGACCACGGTCACCCTGGTGGTATAGTGGTGGTGGAGGCTGAGGATAAGGAGAAGAGCAAAAAACAGCCGAAATGAGGAAGCGTATACCCATGTGTGGGTGTGAAGTGGTGCATGGGAATACACCTCCCAAAATAACACAGGGGATTTGACTTTATGTTACTCTGCTGTCATTTGGTGGTGATGAGAAGTCTGGCCCAATCCAGCCCTTGTTCACTTTGATTAGGGTCAGCTTATCAGCATTGTCAGTTGACAGGCAAGTGCGCTTATCAGTTATAATTCCCCCAGCGGCACTAAAAACACGCTCCGATAACACGCTAGCGGCAGGACAGGCCAGGACCTCCAAGGTGTACAGAGCAAGTTCATTCCAAGTGTCCAGCTTGGATACCCAATAATTAAAAGGCACAGAGGAATCACGGAGGATGCTGATACGGTAGTCAAGGTACTCCCTCACCATCTTTTGAAACATTCCACTCCTTGTGAGAGTACCCCGTGCATCAGGACCTGTAAGCTTGGTGGGTCTCAGAAAACTGTCCCAGAACGTTGACAGTGATCCCCTGCCTCTTCTGGATTGGAGTTGCGTCTCTCTCGCCTGTACGCCTTGGTTGGGCAACGAACTGTGACCTCTGCCGATAGCGTGTTCAGATGGGAATTTTTTTAACAGTTCGGCAGCAAGGGCCTTCTGGTACTGCCCCATTTTTGCAGACCTCTCCGCCTCAGGAATAAAAGAGTGAAAGTTCTCCTTGTAGTGGGGGTCTAAAAGTGTCACCAACCAGTAATGACTGTCACCCAACATTTTGACAATGCGAGGGTCACGGTTAAGGCAGCGTAACATAAAGTCAGCCATGCGTGCCAGACTGGTAATGGGCAAGACTTCCGTGTCCTCACCAAGATGACGACAGACCATGCTCTCCTCCTCCTCCCCCCTGTCCTCAGGCCACCCACGCTGAACCGACGGTATGACAGTTGTACAGGTACTACCATCTACAGCGCATGATACCAGCTCCTGTTCTTCCTCCTCCTCCTCCTCCTCTCCCTCATTGTCCCCCAATGCACGTTGGGATGAGATGAGGCTGGGCTGTGTGTAATCGCCCGCTATGGCTTCTTGATCCATCTCATAATACTCTGGCTGCAATGCCTCCTCTTTAATTCTCTGCAGAGAGTGTTACAAAAGACAGACAAGTGGGATGCTGACACGAATGATGGCGTCATCGCCACTCACCATCTTGGTGGACTCCTCAAAGTTTGTCAGGATGGTACATACTGTATATCAGACATCCAGGTCCACTCCTGAGGTCTTATGTGTGGAGTCTGACCTGAATATCGACGGCCTTGTTGCAGCTGGTACTCCACAACTGCTTTCTTCTGCTCACAAATCCTTTGCAACATGTGGAGGGTAGAGTTCCAACGTGTGGAGATATCACACACTAGTCGGTGTGCCGGAAGCTGCAAACGCTGCTGCAACACAGCAAGGGCGGCGGAAGCTGTAGCAGACTTCAGAAAATGAGCTGACAGGTGGCGTACTTTGACGAGCAGATCTGGCAACTTGGGGTACGACTTAAGAAACCGCTGAACCACGAGGTTAAGCACATGAGCCAGGCATGGTATGTGTGTGATCTCGCCTCGCCTCAGAGCCGCCACCAGGTTACGGCCATTGTCACACACGACCATGCCTGGATGTAGATTCAGCGGTCTCAGCCACAGATCTGCCTGCTCTTTCACAGCTGTCCACAACTCACAAGCAGTGTGAGGTTTATCACCTAAGCTTATGAGTTTCAGCACAGCCTGTTGACGCTTGGCTGAGGCAGTACTGCAGTGCTTCCAGCTTGTAACTGATGTGGTGATATCTGAGATGGAGGCTGAACATGAGGAGGAGGAGGATGATGCTCAGGAGCTGTACACTGTGGGGGCAACTCTGACTGACATAGGGCCCGCAATCCTCGGTGTAGGGAGGCTGTGTTCCGTCCCAAGGTCCGACTAAGTCCCGGCTTCCACTATGCTTATCCAGTGTGCCATCACGGAGATGTACCATCCCTGGCCACAAGCACTTGTCCACGTGTCCGTTGTCAGGTGGACTCTCCCAGTAAATGCGTTGTTGAGGGCATGGCAGATGTTTTGGGACACGTGCTTGTGTAGTGCAGGGATGGCACACTGGGCAAAATAGTGTCGGCTGGGGACCGAGTACCGAGAGACGGCCACCGCCATAAGGTTGCGGAAGGATTCCGTCTCCACCAGCCTAAAAGGCAGCATTTCCAACGCAAGCAGTCGTGAAATGTGCGAATTTAGGATTGCGGCCTGTGGGGCGTTGGCTGCGAATTTGCGCTTTCTTTCAAAGGTCTGGGATATGGACAATTGAACGCTGCGGTGGGACGTGGACGTGGATTTTGATGCTGTTTCTTGAGAAACTGCCATAACAAGTGAAGACTGAGAGGAGGGGGCATCTTTGCATGCAGTATGGAAAGGGGATTGCCTTACACGCACAACAGGGGGTTCTCTTACATGCACAACCACGGAAGAAGCAGTGGTGACACCCGCTGACAGTGGTCATGGACCCTGGGGTTCGCCCCATAAAGTCGGGTGCTTTGCTGCCATGTGCCTGATCATGCTGGTGGTGGTCAGGCTGGTAGTTTTGTCACCCCTGCTGATGCTGGCCTGGCAGGTGGTGCAAATGGCCTTTTTGGGGTTATCAGCAGAGTCTTTAAAAAAATTCGCGACTCTGGAAGATCGACCGGTTGTACTGGCAACGTCACTCGTGTTGGTGTTACGGGGAACGGTTGCCCGCCTTCTGTCTGCGGCCACCACACTGCTTCTTCCTGCCTGTTGGGGTACTCTGCCTCCCTCCCCCTGTGTGCTGCTGGCCTCACTCTGCATGTCCTCCTGGCACGTTGGGTCAGTTACTAGATCATCCACCACCTCCTCCTCTTCCACTTTCGCACCACGATCCTCCTCCTCACTTCGTGGCAATTATGTCTCGTCATCGTCCACCTCTTGCGACAAATGGCCAGCGTCGCCTTCCTGTGGCCGTGGCTGTTCAAATATTTGGCCATCGCTACATGGGATCTCCTCTTCCACCACTTCAAGCGAAGCAGGCGAGGGGCCCAAATATGGAAATGGACCAGTGAACAGCTCTTTAGAGTGTCCAACTGAGGGATCAGTTGCTGTCTGACGACACTCGGCATGGTGGGAGGAAGGAGCATTAGGGTGAGGAGGAGTATGCGGTCGAGACTCACGGCTACTAAGACTTGACCGTGTGGAAGACAGACCGGAGGTGGTGGTGCCCAGGTAACTGGAAGTATTATCTGCTATCCAATTAATAACCTGTTCACACTGATCAGTTTGCAATACTGGTGCTGTTCTGTGCTTCCCTAGTAATTCGGTTTTGAACTGGGAGTGAGAAGTTGTGGCTGTTGGTTGTGGCACAATTTCACCTTGGCCACGGCCCCGTCCTCTGCACCCACCATCACCAGAGCGTCCAGTTCCACATCCCTTGCCACGCGCCTTGCCCATTGTAAATGAAGTAAAATAGCTTACACTCGCACTATCAATGGCAAAAGGGTAATAAAAAGGAGATTAGAACCGTGGAAGAGGAAAACCACAGTTCTTGTTATCTGGCCTACACCAGAATCTTTTAAACAGATATATTTGTGTCTGAACAGTCAGCGAGACACTCAAACAGTTTTTTTATGGCAAAAAGGCAAAAAAGTGGATAGTACAGAGATTTGAACCGTGGAACTGCAAAACCACAGTTCTAGTTATCTGGCCGAAACCAGACTCTTTTAAACAGATAAATTTGTGTCTGAACACTCACAGACACACTCAATTTTTTTTTGGGGGGGGGGGATACCAAAAGGTTAATAAGACGGGTATTTGTACAGTCTGACTGAGGAAAAAAAAAGAAAAAAAAGAGGATTTAGATGAAAAAAAAAAGGATTTTTCCTGGCCCCTGAGACCTGGGGATAAGTCTAGCAATTTGAGCAGCAGCAGCACACAGGACTGTAATGCAGCGTTTGCTGGTATAACCACTGCGTCTCCTCTACAGCCTGCCTACCTGCCTGCCTGATATCTGGGATGGATATTAGTCCTGAGAAGGACTGTTTGTGTGATCTGGCAGCCTTTACAGACCCTACACTAACTATTTTGCAGGATAAATCTCTCCCTAGCTCAGCAGCACTCTCCCTACACTGGCTGATCCGTAGCGACTGTGTCCAAGATGGCGGCGCCCGGTTTTAAATACTCGAAGTGACGCTGTGCGGCCAGCCAATCACTGCAATGCCCACAACCAACATGGCTGCGGCATTACAGTGACTGACTGGCAATCCCTGCATGTTCATTGGCTCTGTAAAGAGCGCCAAACATGCAGGGCGGAGACCCGAGCTCCCGCCCGAGGAACCCGGAAATGCTCGGTCCTCGCCGAACATACCGAATAGTGAGATGCTCGGGCGAGTACCGAAAAGTGTCGAGCATGCTTGCTGAACACTAATCAAAACGTATTGGCTATATGAAGTCTTGTTAATGTTAAATACACTTCTGAATACAATTGTAATAATGATATATTATCTGTATTATTAAGTATGTTTAACTGCCCCATGTAATTATTCTGTCTCTTAATAACCATTGTATATCACCAATTTAAGCATCAATTAGCCTGTACAATAGGGAAATAAAAAATAAAAATAGAAATTAAATTAGAAATGGATAACAAAGGAAAGTAAAAAAGAAAAACTGCATACTATGCTCTATTGTTATTTAGCTTAATATAAAGGGTTAAATGTGTCCATTGTAAAATAAAAACAGTATATGTTAAGCGATGCGAGTTAGATGAATATTTGGATTAATGAAACCATTTAGCCCAATTATGTCTGAATCGCAATGTTTGACCCATCGTCCAGCGATCGCGTTCCGTAATACAATTGTGATACATTTTAACGGAGAATAGAAGATAATAAAACGCTTTTCCAATTTTGGGCAATTCCTACTCTGGTTAGATAAGATGAAATGAAAGCATCTTCATGGGGGAGTGTATCAAGATTTAACGAAAGTAATGCCACTTCTGGGCCCCATGGGATATCATATGGGATAATGGAAGCGATCAATGCCTGGACCTTTTTCCATAATTGCTGTACTATTGGGCAATTCCACCAGATGTGCATTAAAGAACCGATTTGATTGTGGCATCACCAACGCAAGTTAGTCGATTGCGGAAATATCTTGTTCATATTGTTACTATACCATCTGTATACCAATTTTTTTAGAAATTTCCAGGTAGTTTATACAGTGTGATGTTTCTTTTCAAATTTAATTGGATGGTATGTAACCAATTTTCTTTAGTATAAGTACACCCTAAGTCCTTTACCAATTTAGAGATGAATGGAAGCGTATCATCCGAAACCAAAAAATGAATAGATGTATAAGCTTTTGAAATTCCTTTAGAAGAAATCTTTGTTAAAAAAAAGAAATAATATTTGACTCGCCCCCTGGGCCGCGTGGGGAACCCGGAACCGGGCCTCTGGTGGGATGCTGGGGGTGGTAGTCTCAGTGTGGCGGCGACCCGGTCCGTGGCTCAGGGTGGTCAAACCAGTGGCAGTCTTAGTGTAATAACAAATGTCCGACTACGTCACCCGTGGATTGCGGTCAGTGGGGACCGCCGCTGCGCTGCAGGCCGCTGAGGCTGATGTTGTAAGCGCAGTCAAGTATGGGATGACTCCCCACGGGAGGAGTATAGCCTCAGGGCAGCTAGGATGGATGATGGGAGTGATGGTGTGAGCGTCCCAGTACTGATGGTGCTGGTGCGGCGATGAAACACAGAGACGTGGGGTTGCAGCTTCCAATGCTTTACTCACAGTTGTTATTCGTGTCAATCCTGCAGGCGATGACTGCCCAAGCCGTGCTGCGTCCACCAGGCAGGGGGCTCGACCAACTCCCAGGCAATTCCAGAGCGTGACACAGGGCTCCCTTCTCTTCCCTTCTCTGGCCGTCCTCACCAGTGACCCACCTTTGTCCAGCTTCCACGGGCCTTCTATTGGCGAAACCTATCCCCGGTTTCCCTGACCCTACGTGGTATGCTTTCCTGGTGGATGTAGTGAGGGCTCGCACCAAGATGTGGTCACAACCTCCGGTCTTTGGCTGAGGAATCTGTTGCCTCCACAAATTTGGGTTCCGGTACCCTGCTCTGCCAACCCGTCACCCGCAATCTCCTGGGTCCTTAGGGTTCCCTCTGTCCTCGTGTCTCTGGGCCTTTCTTGATGTTCTTGTTCCTTTCTTACTTTCCTTTCTGTTCCTTCTTCTCTCTCTCTCAGGCCCCGGCCTCCTGACAAGGCCTGCCTGGGGAGCAGAGCCCATGCAGCAGCTCTGCTCCTTGTCACTCCTCCTCAGACTACACTCCTCTCTGAACTCACACTGTCCTAAGATGGTGCCCACCTTTTATACCTCCCTCTAGCACCCGAGCCCAGGTGACTAGCAATCAATGGGCTCCTACCTATGCCCAGAGACCCACCCCTATCTGCTCCTACACCACTGGGTTTTCCTCCCCCTCCCCACTCCAGCCAGGAACAGACGCTGTCGTGCCTGCACTTCTGTGGGAGCACCGTTGAGCTGTCCCTCGGAAATGGGGTGTGTGTGGTGCATGCAGCTAAACGAGTCCTGGTCCACACTCCATCCTTACCCGGGAGTGGAATATCACACCTCTGGTCTGAGGTGCAATACCCCTCTAGCAGCCGAGCCCTCGGGGTGCTACATTCCCCCCCGGTAAATCACAGCACGTCCTCGGGCTGGAAAAGAGCAAAAACAATTTAAACATACAAATTTTTAAAGTGCACTCGCATATAAGACATTAACCAAAAACTCATCCCTTTAAGGGAGGTACTCTTTTCTTAGAACGTTACTGGCATAAAACATTATAAAATACCTGGCTAATGCCACCGGAACTCTTTTATGAAACAATATATAGAACTTTTGCATTACTGTTCTAGCAGCATATTAAACTTTTCACATTAAAGCATTTTCAAGTGAAACACATTCAAAACATATTCTTGAGTTCTGGCCGCTGTGCAACTTGGACCAGGTAAAGGTGCAACAGTCCTGTTAATCTTGAGGTAGACGTTGCAGTTTTTGTATAAAACCAGTAGGGGGCGCTTTAAGAAGCGCTACTATTTACAAGGGTGGCCGCTCTCAGTCCTCGGCCAGTGGGGATAGGGGAATGGCTGCTCACAGTCCTCAGCCTGGTAACTTAGGAAGGGGCAATTTTTAAACAGTCAACAGTTCACTATTTGTCCCAACGGGGACCACACTTTCAAAAACGGGAACAGTTCCAAAAACAGTCCTTGTACCCAGACGGGTAACTATATACAGTTGCAATTTTATCGTTCACTGGTAACGGTGTCGTCCTGCTGCTCCTTGCTCTTCCGGGTAATCTTCAGGTCCGTCCGGACCCTCAGGGTACTCTGTGTCTGGGCAGTACTGCAGTTCCTCCTCCGTGAGCCGGTGAACGTGGAGGGCGTACGGTCCCTTGGCACCCTTGTGCCGGGTGAAGGTGACCACATCACCCGGGTAGAGATCGCGTCCGCGGTGTCCCTCCGGCAGGTGGCTCTCGACGTCCCTGCGGGTGACAAAGACGTCGCCGGGGGTTCTATGGTCCCTGATAAAGCCCCAGCCATGCTCCAGCTGGAACTTTATTACGGTCCCGTTGACTCGGGGACCGCGGGCGGCTCGGGGGTCTTGTCGGGCCCTGCGCTTCTTTTTCCGCGCTCCGGGCCTGCAGCTGCTCCTCTCGGATCCGCCTCTCCTGGCGTTCCCTCTCGAACACCCCCAGCTGTTGATGGCAGCTCTCCTCGCGTCGGGCTGCGTCCGCCCGGGTCTCCTGGGTGAACCCCATGAGATTCTCACCAGTGGGATCCCAGGCAAATTGAGCGTCCTCCAGCGGGAGCGGAGCGATTTTGGCGGGCTCCGGAACCGGGATCAGAGGCTCACGCAGGGGTTGTTCTCTCCGGAGACGGGGGTTGACGTACTCCAGTGGCCACACGAAGGACAGCCCGTCCGGGCTGGTATGTTGCGCAAGAGGTCTGCGCCAAGGGGTGGCACCACGGGCCTCGGTCGGGGAGCAGCGCCCGAGGGCACTCGGCCTTGCGACCAGGCTGGGGAATTTCCGGTTGGGCCTGGGGGTGGCACTGTTGAGGAAGAGAGCGCTGGAGGGGCAGCGGCACCCGGGATCACCAGGCCTTGCGACCAGGCCGGTGGTACTTCCTCTTTTGCCGTGCCCGGGGTCGAGGGGCGTGGTGCAGAACAGGGCGTGACCGCGGCTCCTGCCGCTTGAGGCCTAGTTGGGAGCAGTGGCGGCGCGGCAATGGGTGTGGTGAGTAGGGATTCGGGCTCTGCAACGGGAGGCTGGGGCAGGCTTGCAGCTGCTGGGCTCGGGGTGGTAACGTCCCCATTACCTACCTCAGTCCTCGCGGCTCCCTCCGCGGCGTTGTCTCCGGCCTTCGTCCCTCCTGCACCATCCTCGGAGGCAGGCGTGCTCCAGGTTGCGGGTGGCGCATCCTGCTGGCGGGTTCCAGCCTGCCGGGCCATCTCTCTTCCCCACTCGGCCCGCGCATTCTGCTGCGCCCGGACCATCCTCCGGTCCAAGTCCTCCAGCGCAGCTTGCGCGCAGTCCGGGTCTCTGGGCAGCTGTGCCAGCAATTCCATTAAGCTGCAAGGTGGCTCAGCTTGCAGCAGGCTGTGGGCCAGGGTGCTGGTGGGGTTCGCTGCTCCCTCCATCTCCGGGTGCAGTAGGTCCAGACTGATCCAGGCCGCGCCCGGCCCCACAGTTTTCTTTCCTATCCGCCCCCATAGGGGTTGGTCTTGGGGGCATCTGCTGACAATCACTTTCAGGGGCAGCCCCCCTACGTTGATGGACATCTCCATTGCTGCACTAATTATTGCTGGGGGCGGGCTCCTTCTTTGGCGCCATTCTGGGACCTGGCCCACGATGGGAGGCGGCTTCCTGTTGTCTTTTGGTGCGCACATAATGGCGTCCGCTCTGCCAGGGTGGGAAAAACAGATGAAGATAGCGGGAAACGGTCCAAGATGGCGTCCGATGGCGGGAAACGACTCCGGACGGCGGGAAACTTCGCCACAGGTAAGTAAAAAAGTATTTTTCAGGCACGCAATACCCGTTGGTGACGGGTTGGTTTGAATCCTGCTGACTACACCAAAGTTGACTCGCCCCCTGGGCCGCGTGGGGAACCCGGAACCGGGCCTCTGGTGGGATGCTGGGGGTGGTAGTCTCAGTGAGGCGGCGACCTGGTCCGTGGCTCAGGGTGGTCAAACCAGTGGCAGTCTTAGTGTAATAACAAATGTCCGACTACGTCACCCGTGGATTGCAGTCAGTGGGGACCGCCGCTGCGCTGCAGGCCGCTGAGGCTGATGTTGTAAGCGCAGCCAAGTATGGGATGACTCCCCACGGGAGGAGTATAGCCTCAGGGCAGCTAGGATGGATGATGGGAGTGATGGTGTGAGCATCCCAGTACTGATGGTGCTGGTGCGGCAATGAAACACAGAGACGTGGGGTTGCAGTTTCCAATGCTTTACTCACAGTTGTTATTCGTGTCAATCCTGCAGGCGATGACTGCCCAAGCCGTGCTGCGTCCACCACGCAGGGGACTTGACCAACTCCCAGGCAATTCCAGAGCGTGGCACAGGGCTCCCTTCTCTTCCCTTCTCTGGCCGTCCTCACCAGTGACCCACCTTTGTCCAGCTTCCTCGCGCCTTCTATTGGCGAAACCTATCCCCGGTTTCCCTGATCCTACGTGGTAATGTTGAGAAGGGAATTATGAGGTTGGATTGTATAATATCCCCCAATGGTGGGAATACCTCTAGACAACCAGCCATCTAAATCCAAGGAAGGAACAATATATTTAAATGCTGTTATTGGTATTAGTTTATTTAGGTTGAGATGTAAAACTGAACTTCCCATATCCCAGGAAGCAATTCCCGACTTTATAGTCGGTGACATCAAAAGATGTGTTGAAGATCTCGAATGCCATAATAATAGGGCATTTTAGAATAATTGGTTATATGAGTTTCCATCTCTACCCATAGTTTGAAAGGGTCACCCATCCACCAATATCTTAGTTGGTCTATAAGAGATGCTTGATAATAATTGTGAATACTTGGGCAACCTAAACCATCTTGGGCAGTGGGAAGGAATAACTCTTTGATGGTTCTGAATAAAGCTTGTTATGAGTGACTGAAGTTTTCTCACTGTTTGTGTGGATAATAGAATGGGCAGGTTACAAAAATAATAGCGTATTTTAGGAAGGATCATCATTTTAACTACTGAAATACGTCCAGTCCAAGAGATAGGGAATTTGCGGTATTTTTGAGTATCATTATGAATGGTATTTATTAAGGTAGAGTAGTTAGTATTTTCCAAGTTTTTAATGGGATAACTTAATAACATACTGTACCTAGGTATGGGATTGCTTTATTTGTCCAGCTAAATGGAAACATTTCTTGTAAGGAGGACTGTATGGAAGGTGGTATGCCCATGTTTAAAATTAATGATTTAGATGCGGTCACTTTATAATAGCTGGCATCGCCAAATTTCTTGATCACTTGAAATATTTGGTCTAAGGATGTGCGAGGATTAGAAATACATAATATTACATCTGCAAATAAGCCAAAGCGATGGTCAGTTTCTCCTATCCGAATACAAGAGATTTTGGGGGAAGAATCGAATTGATTGGGCCAATGGTTCCACAAATAGTGTGTAAATTAAGGGTGACAAAGGGCACCCTTGGCTTGTACAATTTGTGATAGGAAAGGGGTTAGATAATACAACCTGATGAGTATATTTGTGCTGAGGGAACTATATAAAATGCCAATATTGATGATAGAATGGGGTCTGAGAAACCAAATTTTTCAAGTACCTCCCGAAGGTAACCCCAGTGAATCCGATTGAACGCCTTCTCCGGTTCCAAGGCAAGGAGCTGAGAAGGCTTTCGTCGGCATTCCACCTCTGAAATAAAACGTCGAGTTCCATCGCTCATTTGACGAGTTCTATTTGCGTTGCTAAAATGTTGACTAGTCCAAGAGATAAGATCTCGGTATATAGTTTTAGATCCATATTTAAGAGAGATATTGGTCTGAAGTTGGCTGGGGTATCATGGGTTTTTTGGGGCTTAGGTTATTTGATAATACATGCTTTAAGCATTTCTAAAGTGAACGACTCTGTTCTCGTAGCTTCGTTAAAGACTCTTACTAAATATGGGGCTAGTGATGATTTATATTTCTTAGAGTCCTCATCTGTAAGGCCACCTGGGCGAGGGGCCTTGTATAATTTCAGTACGTCTATTGCGTTCAATATTTCTTGTGAATTAAATGGTTAAGCAAAGAATTTTATTTGTTGTGAATTTAAATGGGGAAGTTTTATATTGTTCAAAAAGGAGGATATTTTATCCAGGACTGGTTGGGGAGTTTTAGTGTCTGACTTTAAATGATATAGTTTATGGTAGTAAGAGGTGAATTCATTAGCTATATCTCTGTGGTCCATTATCTTAGATTTGTCAGAGGATAGTAGGAATAGTATAAGCGCCTTTGAGTTTTTATTTGTTTAGCTGCAAATTGTCTCTTCAGAGAGGAAGAGGACAGGAACTCTATAGTGCCACCTACAGGAAGTAGCAATCCTAAAAGTCAATGGTGACCCTTAACGAGCCTGATCACATGACTTAGGATATAAGCCAAAACCAAAAACTCAATTTGCAGACACTGTGTTTCGGGGGGAATGCCCCTCGTCAGTGCAAAGTGTGAGTTCTGGTTTGGCTGGATGAGAAGCATCAGACCGGTATCTAGAGGTAATATTTCTCCTTGCGGAGAGTGAATGTTAAGCACATCAGATGAGGAGACTTTCAAAGCCGCAATGTTCCTCTGGGAAATATGCAAATTTTCTCCGGTATATAGGGGTAATATTTCTCCTTGTCACTCTCCGCAAGGAAAAATATTACCTCTAGATACCGGTCTGATGCCTCTCACCCTGCCAAACCACAACTCACACTTTGCACTGATGAGTGGCAGCACGCCGAAACACAGTGTCTGCAAATTGAGTTTCTGGTTCTGGCTTATATCCTAAGTCTTGTGATAAGGGTCGTTAAAGGGTCACTGTTGACTTTTAGGATTGCTGCTTCCTGTAGGTGGCACTAGAGTTCTGGTCCTCTTCTTCTGTGAAGAGACAATTTGCATATTTCCCAGAAGAGCATTGCGACTTTAAAAGTCTCCTCACTGTGACATGCTTAACATGTCACTCTCCGCAAGGAGAAATATTACCCTAGATATTTGTTTGGCCAGAAGAGCACCGGGTTTATTGCCCTGCCAATAAAATGACATTTTAATAGTGTTGAGCGAGCATGCTCGACACTGCTCGGTACTCGCCCGAGCATCACTCTACTCGGGATGTTCGGCGAGCACAGAGCATTTCCGGGTTACTCGGCCGGGAGCTCGGGTCTCCGCCCTGCATGTTTGGCGCTCTTTACAGAGCCAATGAACATGCAGGGATTGCCAGCCAGTCACTGTAATGCTGCAGCCATGTTGTTTGTGGGCATTACAGTGATTGGCTGGCCGCACAGCGTCACCTCGAGTATTTAAAACTGGGCGCCGCCATCTTGGACACAGTCACTCTGGATCAGACAGTGTAGGGACAGCGCTGCTGAGCTAGGGAGAGATTTATCCTGCGAAATAGTTAGTGTAGGGTCTGTAAAGGCTGCCAGATCAAACAAACAGTCCTTCTCAGGACTAATATCCATCCCAGATATCAGGCAGGCAGGCAGGCTGTATAGGAGACGCAGTGGTTATACCAGCAAACGCTGCATTACAGTCCTGTGTGCTGCTCCTGTTGCTGAAATTGCTGGACTTAGCTCCAGGTCCCGGGGGCCAGGAAAAATCTTTTTTTTTCATCTAAATCCTCTTTTTTTTTTCCTCCTTCACACTGTACAAATACCCGTCTTATTAACCTTTTGGTGCCGCGCCCCCACCCCCCCAAAAAAGTGTGTCTCTGATTTTTCAGACACAAATATATCTGTTGAAAATAGTCTGGTGTAGGTTAGAGAAATAGAAGTGTGGTTTTGCAGTTCCACGGTACAAACCTCTGTATTATCCACTTTTGGGCCATTTGTATCTAAAAAAAACTGTTTGAGTGTGTCGCTCACTGTTCAGCCGCAAATATATATATTTAAAAAAGTCTGGTATACACCAGTAAATTATAACTGTGGTTTTGCGGTTCCACGGTAAAAAATCTCTATTATCCTGTTTTTGGCATTTTTTGCCGTAAAAAAAAAAAAAATAGTGTCTCCCTGATTTTTCAGACACAAATATATCTGTTGAAAATAGTCTGGTGTAGGCCAGAGAGAAAGAAATGTGGTTTTGCAGTTCCACGGTTCAAACCTCTCTATTATCCACTTTTGGGCCATTTGTATCTAAAAAAACAGTTTGAGTGTGTCGCTCACTGCTCAGCTGCAAATATATATATTTAAAAAAGTCTGGTATACACCAGTAAATTATTACTGTGGTTTTGCTGTTCCACGGTAAAAAATCTCTATTATCCTGCTTTTGGCATTTTTTGCCGTAAAAAATAAATAATAGTGTCTCCTGATTGTTCAGACACAAATATATCTGTTGAAAATAGTATGGTGTAGGCCCAAGAAATACAAGTGTGGTTTTGCAGTTCCACGGGTCAAACCTCTGTATTATCCACTTTTGGGCCATTTGTATCTAAAAAAAACAGTTTGAGTGTGTCGCTCACTGTTCAGCCGCAAATATATATATTTTAAAAACTCTGGTATACATACACCAGTAAATTATAACTGAGATTTTGCTGTTCCACGGTAAGAAATCTCTATTATTCAGCTTTTGGTATTTTTTCCGTAAAGAAAAACAGTAATAGTTTCTCCCTGATTGTTCAGATTGTTTAAAAGAGTCGGGTGTAGGCCAGAGAAATAGAACTGTGGTTTTCCTCTTCCATGGTTCTAATCTACTTTTTATTACCCTTTTTCCATTGATAGTGCGAGTGTAAGCTATTTTACTTCCTTTTCAATGGGCAAGGCGCGTGGCAAGGGACGTGGAAGTGGACGTTCTGGTGATGGTGCGTGCAGAGGACGGGGCCGTGGCCAAGGTGAAAATGTGCCACAACCAACAGCCACATCTTCTCGCTCCCACTTCTTGACCGAATTCCTAGGGAAGCACAGAACAACACCAGTATTGCGAACTGATCAGTATGAACAGGTTATTAATTGGATAGCAGATAATACTTCCAGTTACCTGGGCACCACCACCTCCGGCCTGTCTTCCACACGGTCGACTCTTAGTAGTCGTGAGTCTCGACCGCATACTCCTCCTCACCCTGATGCTCCTTCCTCCCACCATGCCGAGTGTCATCAGACAGCAACTGATCCCACACTTGGACACTCTGAATAGCTGTTCACTGGTCCATTTCCAGATTTGTGCCCCTTGCCTGCTCCGCTTGAAGTGGTGGAAGAGGAGATCCCATGTAGTGATGCCCAAATATTTGAACAGCCACGGCCACAGGAAGGCGACGCTGGCAATTTGTCACAAGAGGTGGACGATGATGAGACACAATTGCCAGGAAATGAGGAGGAGGATCATGGTGCGCAAGTGGAAGAGGAGGAGGTGGTGGATGATCTAGTAACTGACCCAACGTGGCAGGAGGACATGCAGAGTGAGACCAGCAGCACACAGGGGGAGGGAGGCAGAGTACCCCAATTGGCAGGAAGAAGCAGTGTGGTGGCCGCAGACAGAAGGCAGGCAACCGTTCCTCGTAACACCAACACGAGGGACGTTGCCAGTAAAAGCGGTAGGTCTTCCAGAGTCTGGAATTATTTTTTTTTAAACACTCTGCTGATAACCCCAAAAAGGCCATTTGTACCACCTGCCATGCCAGCATCAGAAGGGGTGACAAAACTACCAGCCTGACCACCACCAGCATGATCAGGCACATGGCAGCAAAGCACCTGACTTTGTGGGACGAACCCCAGGATCCACGACGAGTGTCAGCCGGGGTCACCACTGCTTCTTCCGCTGTTGTGCGTACAATAGAACCCCCTGTTGTGTGTTCAAGGCAATCCCCTGTCCATACTGCATGCAAAGATGCTCCCTCCTCTCAGTATTCACTTGTTATGGCAGTTTCTCAAGAAACAGCATCAACGTCCACGTCCCACCGCAGCGTTCAATTGTCCATATCCCAGACCTTTGAACGAAAGTGGAAATTCGCAGCTAACGCTGCACATTTCATGACTGCTTGAGTTGGAAATGCTGCCTTTTAGGCTGGTGGAGACGGAATCCTTCCGCAATCTTATGGCGGTGGCCGTCCCTCGGTACTCAGTCCCCAGCTGACACTATTTTGCCCGGTGTGCCATTCCCGCACTACACAAGCACGTGTCCTAAAACATCTGCCGTGCCCTCAACAACGCAGTTACTGGGAGAGTCCACCTGACAACGGACACGTGGACAAGTGCTTGTGGCCAGGGATGGGACATCTCCCTGACGGCACACTGGGTAAACATAGTGGAAGCCGGGACCCAGTCGGACCTTGGGACGGAACAAATCTTCCCCACACCGAGGATTGCGGGCCCTATGTCAGTCCGAGTTACCCCCACAGTATTCAGCTCCTGCGCATCATCCTCCTCCTCTTCCTCATGTTCAGCCTCCTTCTCAGATATCAACACATCAGTTACAAGCAGGAAGCACTGCAGTACTGCCTCCGCCAAGTGGCAACAGGCTGTGCTGAAACTCATAAGCTTAGGTGAGAAACCTCACACTGCTTGTGAGTTGTGGACAGCTGTGAAAGAGCAGGCAGATCTGTGTCTGAGAGCGCTGAGCCTCCATCCAGGCATGGTCGTGTGTGACAATGGCCGTAACCTGGTGGCGGCTCTGAGGCGAGGCGAGATCACACACGTACCATGCCTGGCTCATGTGCTTAACCTCGTGGTTCAGCGGTTTCTTAAATCGTACCCTGAGTTGCCAGATCTGCTCGTCAAAGTATGACGCCTGTCAGCTCATTTTCGGAAGTCGGCTACAGCTTGCGCCGCCCTTGCTGTGTTGCAGCAGCGTTTGCAGCTTCCGTCACACCGGCTGGTGTGTGATGTCCCCACACGTTGGAACTCTACCCTCCACATGTTGCAAAGGATTTGTGAGCAGAAGAGAGCAGTTGTGGAGTACCAGCTGCAACAAGGCCGTCGATATTCAGGTCAGACTCCACACATTAGACCTCAGGAGTGGACCTGGATGTCTGACATCTGTACCATCTTGACAAACTTTGAGGAGTCCACCCAGATGGTGAGTGGCGATGACGCCTTCATTAGCATCAGCATTCCACTTGTCTGTATTTTGCAACGCTCTTTGCAGAGAATTAAAGAGGAGGCATTGCAGCCAGAGTATGATGAGATGGATCAAGAAGCCGTAGCGGTCGATTACACACAGCCCGGCCTCATCTCATCCAAACATGCATTGGGGGTCAATGAGGGAGAGGAGGAGGAGGAGGAAGAACAGGAGCTTGTATCATGCGCTGTAGACGGTAGTACCTGTACAACTGTCATACTGTCGGTTCAGCGTGGGTGGCCTAAGGACAGGGGGGAGGAGGAGGAGGAGGAGGAGGATAGCATGGTCAGTCGTCATCTTGGTGAAGACACGGAAGTCTTGCCTGTTACCAGTCTGGCACGCATGGCTGACTTTATGTTACGCTGCCTTAACCGTGACCCTCGCGTTGTCAAAATGTTGGGTGACAGTCATTACTGGTTGGTGACACTTTTAGACCCCCGATACAAGGAGAGCTTTCACTCTCTTATTCCTGAGGTGGAGAGGTCTACAAAAATGGAGCAGTACCAGAAGGCCCTTGCTGCAGAACTGTTAAAAAAGTTCCCATCTGAACACGCTAGCGGCAGAGGTCACAGTTCGTTGATCAACCAAGGCGTACAAGCAAGAGAGAGGCAACTCCAATCCAGCAGATGCAGGGGAACACTGTCAACGTTCTGGGACAGTTTTCTGACACCCGTCCAGCTTACAGGCCCTGAGGCGCGGGGTACTCTCACAAGGAGTGGAAAGTTTCAAAAGATGGTGAGGGAGTACCTTGACGACCGTACCAGCGTCCTCCGTGATTCCTCTGTGCCTTTTAGTTATTGGGTATCCAAGCTGAACACTTGGAATGAAATCGCTCTGTATGCCTTGGAGGTCCTGGCCTGCCCTGCAGCTAGCGTGTTATCGGAGCGTGTTTTTAGTGCCACTGGGGGAATTATAACTGATAAGCGCACTTGCCTGTCAACTGACAATGCTGACAAGCTGACCCTTATCAAAATGAACAAGGGCTGGATTGGGTCAGACTTCTCATCACCACCAAATGACAGCAGAGTAACATAAAGTCAAATCCACTGTGTTTTATCAGGAGGTGTATTCACATGCACCGCTTCACATCCCCACATGGGTATACGCTTCCTCATTTTGGCTGTTTTATGTTTTTCTCCTTATTCTCAGCATCCACCACCACTATACCACCAGGGTGACCGTGGTCCGTGTTGCCATTATTGAAAGTTCCTCTGTCCTTATTTTTGTCAGCTATTGCTTGGAAGGCATAAGCAAAGACTGTGGAAGACCCACTCCCCAATAATGGGAATAATATTTTTAAGATGCTGTACTGTATGGCTTTTGTAAGGGGCATTAAAAGTGTCTTGTTAAGCTACTGCGACCTCCACCACTTTCCCGAGGGGCATTTAAAGTGTCTTGTTAAGCTACTGCGACCTCCACCACTTTTCCGAGGGGCATTAAAAGCGTCTTGTTAAGCTACTGGGACCTCCACGTCTCTTCTGAGGGGCATTAAAAGCGTCTTGTTAAGCTACTGGGACCTCCATGTCTCTTCTGAGGGGCATTAAAAAAGTCTTGTTAAGCTACTGCGACCTCCACCACTTTTCCAAGGGGCATTAAAACCATCTTGTTAAGCTACTGGGACCTCCACGTCTCTTCTGAGGGACATTAAAACCGTCTTGTTAAGCTACTGCGACCTCCATGTCTCTTCTGAGGGGCATTAAAAGCGTCTTGTTAAGCTACTGGGACCTCCACGTCTCTTCTGAGGGGCATTAAAACTGTCTTGTTAAGCTACTGGGTCCTCCACGTCTCTTCTGAGGGGTATTAAAGCATCTTATTAAGCTACTGCGACCTCCACCACTTTTCCGAGGGGCATTAAAAGCGTCTTGTAAAACCACTCTGAACTTCACAGCTCTTCCAAGAGGCATTGAAATGTTGTTTTTAATTAACTCTAACCTCCACGACTTTTCGAACGGCATTGCATTTCCTCCTAATTTTTGGCAGCTTTTGCTTGGAAGGCATAAGCAAATACTATGGAAGACTCACTCCCCAATAATGGGAATAATGTTTGTAATATGCTGTACTGCATGGCTCTTGTAAGGGGCATTGCAAGTTCCTCCGTCCTAATTTTTGGCAGCTTTTGCTTGAAAGGCATAAGCAAAGACTATGGGAGACCCACTCCCCAATAATGGGAATAATGTTTTTAAGATGCTGTACTGTATGGCTCTTGTAAGGGGCATTAAAACCATCTTGTTAAGCTACTGCGACCTTCACCACTTTTCCGAGGGGCATTAAAAGCATCTTGTTAAGCTACTCTGACCTCCACGTCTCTTCCAAGGGGCATTCAAACCGTCTTGTTAAGCTACTGGGACCTCCACGTCTTTTCCGAGGGGCATTAAAACCATCTTGTTAAGCTACTGGGACTTTCACGTCTCTTCGAAGGGGCATTAAAACCATCTTGTTAAGCTACAGCGACCTCCACCACTTTTCAAAGGGGCATTAAAACCGTCTTGTTAAGCTACTGCAACCTCCACGTCTCTTCCAAGGGGCATTGATATTGTCTTTTTATTCCACTGCGAACTCCACTCTTCCAAGAGTCATTAAAACCATCTTGTTAAGCTACTGTGACCTCCACGTCTCTTCCAAGGGGCATTAAAACGATCTTGTTAAACCACTCTGAACTCCACAGCTCTTCCAAGGGGCATTGAAATGTTGTTTTTAATTACCTCTAACCTCCACGACTCTTCCAACGGGCATTGCATTTCCTCCTAATTTTAGTCAGCTTTTGCTTTTCAATGCAAAGGCGAAAACTAAGGGAGACCCACTCCCCATTAATGGGTAGAAGGTTTTTAGTACACTGCAATCCACGTCTGTTTCAAGGGGCATTGCAGTTCATCATAATTTTTGGAAAGCCTTCCATTCACTGCTTAGGCCAACAGTGTACAGGAGACTTAGTTGCTATAAATGGAAAAAACGGTATAGTTAAGGCCCTCTGACCTCCATGTGATTTCCAAAGGGCATTGGAGTGCCTCAAAATTTTTGGTAGGCATTGCACTCACTGTATGCCCTATAACTGTGTAGCCGAACCGCTCCTTTTGTTACAGAAACATATCCTACAAGACATATGTGGTTGACTGGCCTGATATTGATGTGAATGGTCCCTGTTCCTCCTGCTCTTTTTCCTTTGCCACCACCTCATCCATCATTTATCACCTGAAGCTTTGTTTTAATGGGAGTCATAGAACTGGGATAGTAGCAGGAAAACATCCAGCAATCCTCGGAGGAGGTAGGATATGCGCCAAAACGCTGACCACCTCAGGCCTAGCCGTTACTACATACATGCGCTTGCATTCCGAGAAAACAAAGCAGATGCTAACTTCTATCATCATCATCATGGTCCTCACCTTGGCACTCTCAACTCCGCTGATGGAGAAGCCATGGCCCACCGGTGGAGTCTGGTTCTCTGGTGGGCTCGTCCAATGCTGCCCTAAAGCAGGATGGGCTTAGAAAAGTGTGTGGGGGGATGTTCCAAGGAGAAATAGGTGCAGCTGGGGACCGTTTATGGACACCCGGCCCAGGCGGCTGGGGACCGTGTGGGGACACCCGGCCGCCGGGCGGCTGGGGACTGAGTATGGATACCAGGCCACCAATGCAGCCATGACGTGGTGGCCAGATTCCGCCTCCACATGCCTAAAAGGCCCAATTTCAAGTGCAAGCAAGCAAGCAGTATGGTATTGCAGCCTGGGGGTGGGTGGGTGGCAAGCTGCACACTTACGCTTGCATTCCAAGAAAACAAAGCAGATGCTAACTTCTATCATCATCATCATGCTCCTCACCTTGGCACTCTCAACTCCCCTGATGGAGAAGCCAGGGCCCACCGGAGGAGTCTGGTTGTCTGTTGGGCTCGTCCAATGCTGCCCTAAAGCAGGCCAGGCTAACAAAAGTGTGGGGTAGGTTCCCGGGACAAATAGTGGCGGCTGAGGACTGAGTATGGAAATCTCGCCGTCAACGCAGCCATGAGGTAGTGGCCAGCTTTGGCCTCCTCCAAACTAAAAGGCCCCATTTCAAGTGCAAGCAAGCAGTATAGTATTGCAGCCTGCGGGTGGGCGGGTGGTTGGCGGCATATTTGCGCTTGCATTGCAAGGAATGGGGGAGGTACAATTGAACACTGCCCTGGGACAAGGACTTGCAAGGGGATAGTTGCAAGTCTGCATCTTCTGATGCGGCAAGGATGACTTCTGAAGGGCACACTTTTAGGCAGTGACCTGGGTGTCAGAGATGCTTCAAGGGGTCTTCCCCATGCTGTTCCCATGTCTTTTCAGCACTATATGCATGTGTCACACAGCACATGGCCAGATAAGGTTGTAAAATGTTAAAATGACATTTCCCGGTGAATGCATTTGTCACGGTTGAAAGCAATACAAAAGTGCAAAAACGCATAAAAAATGCTACTTGTGAACATAGCCCAAGGTGTGGAGGAGTATTTTTTTTTGGGGGGGGTTATTTATTTTACCTTATACACAAGTCTTTACCCTGGAAAGGAACTTCCTTAACATATTTCACAGGAAAGCACTTTCAGTTTCGTTTTTGAACGTTTTATTATGAGCCTGTAAAAGTGGCTTAATACCTCTGACCAAGTTGTTGACAGCAGTGACCTGGGGGTCAGAAATGCTTCCTGGGGCGATCCCCATGCTGTCCCCATGTCATTTGAGCACTGTCACTATAGTTTTGGGCACTTGTTAGGCTTTTAAAAGACTGTCGGGGGTGCCGCCGCAAAAATGCTCGGGTCTCCCATAGACTAATGTGGCACCCCAGGGGGTCTGGTTGCCACAGTGGTAGAAATACCATGTCTGAGAGTGAGCATGGATTTTCCAGGTCAGGAGCACTATTGCATGCAACGCCTCCTGCCCCAGTCCAGGGAGGGGAGGAACCTGCCCTTTATAAACTAGATCTGGTGCGGGGTTAGGGAGTCGAGTAGTCCAGAGGAAGGGACAGAGGAGCAGCAAGGAGCTCTGCCGGAGACAGGAGCTGAAGGCCAGGGACTGGAGCTAGCAGAGCTCGTCCTGGCCGAAGACGCAGAGAACTGGACACCAGAGTTCGAGGCTGTGAGGATATCCACATCCAGCAGCAGAAACCACCTGGCAGGGGATTTCAGGTCCTCTGGCGATAGAAAGCCCGGAGGCTCAGTCACACGCAAGGGACCGGCACCGCCATCGAGGAGCGGATAGTACCAAAGGCCCCAAGTCACCAGCCATACGGGTGAGCACCACACGGTACACTCAGGGACGTGGGCTACTACACGACTACAGCAGGGTAGCCAGGAAGAGTGCAGTCAGACGGGAAGGCCTACACCTCCACCTGGCAAGGGGACTCTTGTTCGCTCACAGACTGACCAGGCCTCTAATGTTAGCCAGTACTCCCGGCAGGGCCTTCTTCATTACCAACAGTAAAGACCCTGAACTGCCCTGCACGGACTCTGAGTCATTTCTGCTGCACCCATGCACCACAACCCTCACCATCTACACACGCTGCCCTGAGGCTATACTCCTCCCGTGGGGAGTTATACTACCCTCTGCTGCGCACCCAACATCAGCCTCAGCGGTCTGCCCCGCAGTGGCGGTTCTCAGTGACCGCAATCCACGGGTGGCATAGTCGGACATTTAAACATTAAAAACCAAATAAACAGATCCGCCACTGGTTTGACCACCCTGAGCCACGGGACTGGGTCGCCGCCACAGAGATTACAACCCCTAGCATTACACAGAGACCCGGCTCCGGGTATTCCCCCACACATGGCCCAGGGGGCTCGTCACTAACATTGGGCTCGTTGCTCGGGTCGAGCACCCGAGTATCACGGCGAGCTC
Organism: Phyllobates terribilis; assembly: GCF_046119375.1. Classification (NCBI taxonomy): domain Eukaryota; kingdom Metazoa; phylum Chordata; class Amphibia; order Anura; family Dendrobatidae; genus Phyllobates; species Phyllobates terribilis. The sequence continues at coordinate 189,906 of NW_027363385.1, read as the reverse complement.
GGCCCGAGCTTCGAGCACCCGAGCATTTTAGTGCTCGCTCAACACTACATTTTAAGATTTTTAACCCCTTTAAAGCCCATGACAATACTCGTCTGTGCCCTGGGACTTAAGAGTAGAGATGAGTGTTGTTCGACTCGAACTGTTCGCCAATCTCAAATTCGAGCTGTTTTGGGCGGTGTTCGAGCCGTTCGGCGAACACGAACGATTTGAGAAAAATTCGGCTGTTCGAGGTTATGTTCGATAACTGTTCGTGCACCAAAATCATAACTGGATTTTTTCTCAGTAATGATGAAAATTAATGTTAATATGCAGTTTGAGTGTACAGCGGGGTGGGGGGAGGGGCAGGGGATGGATCTCTGCAGGAACAATGAAGATCTCCATTTTTTTTTCTCTTTCCCGCATTTGCAGTGGGGAGGTGCAATCTGTCAGCCTATCAGCAGCGCACACACGGAGCGAAGTGCTTTTTTTCACACAAGCAAGGGCATGTGTCATTGGCAGTGTATGTCACATGTCCTTGCCCTATAAGACCAAGCCATTTTCCCCGTCGCCACCATTTTCTCACTGCTGCAGCTGCGTGTTAGACGGCACCGCTGTTGCTGTGTGCGCTATACCTTGTTAATTTCAAGCCAATTTTCGCACAAATCTACAGATAGCTTGGGAGTAGGGAATAGTTGTGATTGCAGTCCTTTTAAGGACTAGGTTACAGCATTTCCTACGACTTTTATCAGGCAGGTCTGTGCTCTTAAATAGATAGGTTGGGAGTAAAGACTAATTGTAATTGCAGTCCTTTTCAGGACTAAGTTACATCAGTTCCTATCAGTTTTTGCCAGGCAGGTCTGTGCCAGTGCTGTGCAAGTTTTTTTCACAGCATTTGGCTGAATCTAGCAAAGCAAATCCTTTTTGGCCTATTGCAGAGTGTGTTAGTCAGTGGAGTAGCCTATCTGTGTTGCAAGATATACCACCTGTGTATAGAATACCAATTTTTTTACTGCACCTAGTGAAGTAAAATCTTTTGGACATAGCATCATTCTATTAGTCCATCTATACTGACCTCCATCAGGTTGCAAATTGAATACAATTTTTTTCTGCATGTAGCTCTGAAAAAATATTTGGCCTTCTAGCAGTGTGTGGGACTTTCTCTATTAGTCCATCTATACTGACCTCCATCAGGTTGCAAATTAAAATTAATTTTTTGTCTGCATCTAGCTCTGAAAAAATATTTGGGCTTCTAGCAGTGTGTGGGACTTGTTCTATTAGTCCATCTATACTGACCTCCATCAGGTTGCAAATTAAAAATAATTTATATCTGCATCTAGCTCTGAAAAAATATTTGGGCTTCTAGCAGTGTGTGGGACTTGTTCTATTAGTCCATCTATACTGACCTCCATCAGGTTGCAAATTAAAAATAATTTTTTGTCTGCATCTAGCTCTGAAAAGATATTTGGGCTTCTAGCAGTGTGTGGGACTTGTTCTATTAGTCCATCTATACTGACCTCCATCAGGTTGCAACCTGAATATATTTTTTTTCTGCATCTACCTCTGAAAAAATATTTGGGCTTCTAGCAGTGTGTGGGACTTGTTCTATTAATCCATCTATACTGACCTCCATCAGGTTGCAAATTAAAAATAATTTTTATCTGCATCTAGCTCTGAAAAAATATTTGGCCTTCTAGCAGTGTGCGGGACTTGGTCTATTAGTCCATCTATACTGACCTCCATCAGGTTGCAAACTGAATATAATTTTTTTCTGCATCTAGCTCTGAAAAAATATTTGGCCTTCTAGCAGTGTGTGGGACTTTCTCTATTAGTCCATCTATACTCACCTCCATCAGGTTGCAAACTGAATATATTTTTTTTCTGCATCTACCTCTGAAAAAATATTTGGGCTTCTAGCTGTGTGTAGGACTTGTTCTATTAGTCCATCTATACTGACCTCCATCAGGTTGCAAACTGAATACAATTTTTTTCTGCATCTACCTCTGAAAAAATATTTGGGCTTCTAGCTGTGTGTGGGACTTGTTCTATTAGTCCATCTATACTGACCTCCATCAGGTTGCAAATTGAATATAATTTTTTTCTGCATCTAACCCAGCCAATAGTTTTGGCCTAATACCACAGTTTGGCCACTCAGCTCTGCTCGGTTCCCATCCATTGTTTTTTTGTGCAAACAACTCCAGAGTTGTGAATTAGTTAACCACCAAAATGAGTGGAAAAAGGCCTGCTGCTGGTGGAAAGGGGAATAGGCGTGTTGGGAAGGGGAAAAAATGTTGTGTCCGTGGGGTAGGTGTTAAAGCAACAGTAACATCTGCAGAAGAAAGACCATCTTCCAGCCAAACTAAAATGTCTACTTCTTTTAGTGGACAATGTGATAAGATCCCTTTCTTACGGCCACGCCAATCGCTACAAATTCCAGATGAGGCACAAAAACAGCTGGTGCTTCAACGGATATCAACTTCAACATCACAAATACTCCAGTCCTCAAAGATGTCACCCCAATCGCACTTGCTTCCTCACAGCTCCCAAATCTCCAGCTGCGCGTCTGAGTATGAGGTAGAACAGATGGTTGAGTCTGCAGAGCTGTTTACTCATACTATAGCCTGGGAATCAGAGGTCGACTCCAGCGCTTCTGTGAATCCAGACGAGGAAATGATCTGCACTGATGCCCAGAATCTTTATGAGTCGGATCCAGGACCAGACGCAGAAGGTTCTGACCATAATGTAGATCCTCATTCCCAAACTGTAACTCTTGTTGGTGGAGACAATGAGGAAGACGATGATGAGACTCAAATACCTGATTGGAGCGACAACTTTAGTTTTTTGTCAGGGCAGGAACAGGTTGGCTCTGAGGACGACGGGTGTGATAACGCACAGGGTGATGATGATGAGGTTGGAGATCCCACTTACTGTCAACCCACAGTCAGCCAAGAGATGAGGTCAGCAGAGGAGGTGGAGGAAGATGCTAGTGACGACGAGGTCAGGTTGCGCCTTCCTGGACAGAGACGTAGTACTGGAAGCACGTCAACAACTGCATCCTCAAACACAACTCTGCCTCTCACCACAAGTCGTGGTGGCTCTTCAGGTCGCATGGGTGCTAAGCCTTGCATAGCCTGGGCATTTTTTCAGATCGATAAAGATGACCCAACTCGTGTTATCTGTAACATTTGTCAGCAAAAGCTAAGTAGAGGCCAAAAAATACATAGTTTGAGTACTTCATGCATGAACCGGCACATGGACATGAAGCATAAGTTGCAGTGGGAAGCTCAGTGTGCTACAATGCGGCCTAGCCGGCCGGGCCAACCACCGTCTGCCATATCTTGTGCATCCGCGGCCTCTTCATCCTCTGTGACTGGGGGGACAGCAGTCACACCTGTTTTGGGGCGCAGACCTGCCACCTCTTTATCCGCAACAGCCAGCGTGATTGGCAGGTCATCATTTTCTTTGGAGGTGGTAACACCAGCTGGTGTTGAGCGCTGTCCGACATCGATAGCACCACCTTTGGATCAAGGCAACCTAACATGTCCGCCTGCATCTTCCTCACAGACCGGCAGTTTGCCGGGGACACCCTTATCAACCCCGTCTAAGCACAATAGCCAGCCCTCGATCCCTCAGATGTGGACAAGTAAAAGACCATTTCCTCCTAGCCATGAGAAAGCTAAGAGGTTGAATTTCACCATCTGCAAGCTCTTGGCTACAGAAATGCTGCCTTTCCGCCTGGTGGACACAGAGGATTTTCGAGACCTTATGTCCGTCGCAGTGCCCCAGTACCAGATGCCCAGTCGGCACTACTTCTCAAAGAAAGGTGTGCCTGCGCTCCACCAGCATGTCGCACACAACATCACCGCTTCTTTGAGAAACTCTGTGAGTGACAGGGTGCATTTCACCACAGACACTTGGACGAGTAGGCATGGACAGGGGCATTACATGTCGCTGACTGGGCACTGGGTAATTATGGTGACAGCAGGACAAGGGGCTGCTGTCCAAGTCTTGCCGTCCCCACGAGTTGTGCGTCAATCCTCTTTATGTCAAAGTTCCTCCACTGCTTCTGCCTCCTCAACCTCCTCTCGGTCTTCCACCTGCACCCAAAGCCTGTCTGGTCATGCCACAAGCTTTCTAACTGCGCAGAAGGGATCCTGCACACCTCCTTACTATGCTGGCAGTAGGGCTCAACGTCATCAGGCGGTTTTTACTTTGAAATGTCTGGGAAATGTGAGTCACACAGCTGAGGAGTTGTGGTCAGCTCTGGAGAACCAATTTCATGAATGGTTGTCTCCACTGGACCTGAAACCAGGGAAGGCCGTGTGCGACAATGCTGCAAACCTGGGTGCGGCCCTTCGCCGGGGCAATGTCACACACGTGCCTTGTATGGCTCACGTGTTGAACCTGGTTGTCCAGCAATTTTTAGCCCACTATCCCAGACTAGATGGCCTTCTGCAGAGGGCACGGTCGCTGTGTGCTCACTTCCGCCGTTCGCATCCCGCAGCTCAGCGACTTACATCTCTACAGAAGTCCTTGGGCCTGCCACTTCACCGGCTAAAATGCGATGTGCCTACCCGGTGGAATTCAACTCTGCACATGTTGCAGCGACTGTGGCAGCACCGACAAGCCCTGGTGCAATACGTTCTGACGTATAGCCTGGGCCAACGAGATCCAGAGGTGGGGCAAATCACGCTGGAGGAGTGGTCTCAGATCAGGGACCTATGCACCCTTCTGCACAGTTTTGAAATGGCGACGAAGATGTTTAGTGCTGACGATGCCATTATCAGCATGACTATTCCGGTGATTTACATGCTGGAGCACATGTTAAACAGAATTCGGAGTCAGGTGGTGGCACAAGAGGAGGTGGAGGAAGTAGAGGAGGAGGAGTTGTATGCGGAAGGGCTAACATCTGCAAGGTCCAGACGGTCGGCAGCACCAAGGCGGCAGGCATGTGAGGGTGGGGGAGATGGTTTTACCAGGGCACATGGTAGCAGCCAAACTAGTGAGGAAGGTGCAGGCGCCCAGGAAGAAGTGGAGGACGAACTGATGGAAGACTCATCAGATGAGGGAGACCTTGATCACATTTCTGTTGTGCGAGGTTGGGGGGAGAGGACAGAGGAAGGAAGCATGATTGTTACCTCGCCACCAACACAACAGGGACTTGGTGCTCCTGGATGCGCAACACACATGAGTGCCTTCTTGCTGCACTACGTGCAACATGACCCTCGAATTGTGAGAATTAGAATTAATCCTGACTACTGGGTTGCCACACTGTTAGATCCCCGGTACAAAAGTTAATTTGCAGAAATTATTCCTGCCATAGAAAGGGATGCACGCATGCAGGAGTATCAGCAGAGACTGTTGCAGAATCTTACATGTGCTTTTCCACAAAACACCAGTGGTGCACGTAGTGAATCTCACAGTTCCAACTTGCCAACCGTGGGACCGTCAAGTGTTCAGCACTCAAACCAGTATCTGCTGGTAACATCAATTTTGCGGAATCATTTCACCACTTTTTTAGCCCATCCTTTGCAAGGCCACAGGAGACAAGAAGTCTGACACATAGTCAACGCCTAGAGACGATGGTACAGGAGTATCTCCAAGTAAACATTGAAGCCACGACTGTGTCACTGGACCCTTGCTCTTTTTGGGCTTCCAATCTGGATAAATGGCCGGAGCTAGCCACTTACGCCTTGGAGATCTTGTCATGCCCCGCAGCCATCGTTCTGTCTGAACGTGTGTTCAGCGCTGCTGGTGGTGTGCTGACAGATGAGCGCACGCGGCTCTCCACTGATAATGTAGACAGACTCACGTTCATAAAGATGAACAAATCATGGATCCGAAACGACTTTTCTACCCCTGTGTCATCCTGGGGAGAGTAAAAGCTTGATGATTGGTTAAAATCACCCTACCAACCGTTTTAAGCTTTCAAATTACTAATCATGTTTATCTGTATCTTGACTGGAAAATAATTTGGGCTTTGTAGCAGTGTGCAGCACTGATCCTATTAGGCCATCTATAATAAGCTCCACCAGATTTAAAATTAATAATAATTTTTAGCTGCATCTAGCTCGGAAAATAATTTTGGGGCTCCGAGATGCGCAAGACACATAAGTGCCTTCTTGCTGCACTACCTGCAACATGACCCTCATATTGTCAGAATTCGAAGTAATCATGACTACTGGGTTGCCACACTCTTAGATCCCCCAAACTTTTCGATCAACCTTTTCATTTTAATAAAGACCAAAAAAATGGTCATTTTTGAAATTATAAGCATTAGCAGGTTGTTAGAAATGAAATCAAACAGTTTTCAACTCAAAACTTTATTCTAGGTGATGTTACATTTTCACATAGGACCCCTTGTTCGAAAGGAGCTTCTGAACTCTCTCGTCCATTGAATTTGTCAGGTTTTGGATGGTTTCTGCTTCAATTGTTTTGCATGAGGACAGAATACCCTCCCAGAGCTGTTGCTTAGATGTGAACTGCCTCCCGCCATCATAGACACTCCTTTTGATGATGCTCCAGAGGTTCTGAATGGGGTAGAGGTCGGGGAGCATGGGGGTCACACCATAAGTTTGTCCCCTTTTATGCCCATATCAGCCAGAGATGCAGATGTTTTATGTGCAGCATGAGATGGTGCATTATCATGCAGAAAAATGATCTTGCTGTGAAATACACGGTTCTTCTTCTTGAACCATGGCAGGAAGTGCTGTTTGAGAAAATCCACATACATTATGGAGTTCATCTTTAGCGCCTTCAGGGATCCTAAAGGGGCCGACAATCTCTCTCCCCATGATTCCAGCCCAAAACATTACTCCACCTCCTCCTTGTTGGCGCTGTAGCCGTGTTTGCGTGGGGTGTCCATCATCCAGCCATCCTCCACTCCATCCATCTGGACCATCAAGCGCTGCACGGCACTCATCCGTGAACAAAACCGTTTTGAAATCAGTCTTCATGTAATGTTTGGCCCACTGGAGCCGTTTCTGCTTGTGTGAAGTGGATAGAGGAGGTCGACAGGATGGCGTATGCACAGCTGCAAACCTCTGAAGGACCCTGCATCTTGTTGTTCGGGGGACGTTGGAGGCACCAGCAGCTTCAAAAACTTGTCTGCTGCTATGACAAGGCTTTTTTGCCGCTGCTCTTTTAACCTCACGTAATTGCCGGTAGGAAAGAGTCCTCAATTTGCCCTTATCAGCACGCACACGTGTGTACTGTGAATCAGCTACATACTTCTTGATTGCCAAGACTCTTCATCCTGATCATCGCACAATGTTGATTGTAGTCATGCCTTGACCTAAACACTCCACAATTTGTTGCTTCTCAGCAGCCGACACATCCTTTTTCTTTCCCATTTTGGCAGAAAATGTAGGCTGCTTAATAATGTGAGAGAGCCTTCTTAAGTAGTCTTGCCTTTCATTGGACACACCTGCCAAACTAATTAGCACAGGTGTCTGCAATTGCTTACAGTGATATAAAGAGCCCTGACACACATCACCATCAATGAGTTTAACTGACAAACAAACAAATTCTTCCCTTATCACTCCTAAACACTTTTTGCATAATAATTTGGAACGCGGTGTACATGTGCTTTTCCACAAAACACCAGTGGTTCACGTAGTGAATCTTACAGTTCTAACTTGCCAACCGTGGTCTGTATGGAGTTGTTCAATAAAGGGCCCAAAATTAAGATAACATAGATGGGAGAGGTCTCTATGAATAGGAATTCCTAAGTATTTGATACCCTGTGAGGGCCAGGCAAAGGGAAAGTTGGACTGGATGGAATCCTATATGGATTTTGGGAGGGAGACATCGAGGGCCTCAGACTTCGCTGCATTGATTTTAAAATTTGACCATGTAACAAAGTGATCTATTTCAGCCATAACAGCAGGGATGGATATATGTGATTGAGTGATATATACTAGGACATCATCAGCAAATAGAGAGCACTTGTACTCGGTGCCTCCCACCTCAATCCACCTAATATTGGGGTTATGGCGAATTGATGAGAGCAGGTGCTCCGTCACTAGGATGTATAAGAGAGGGGACAGAGGACATCACTGCCTTGTCCCATTGGTGATTGTGAAAGGTGATGAAAATGTTCTGACGCACCCCCTGGGCCTTGGGACACCCGGAGCCGGACCCTTTTTGGTGGATGCTGGTGGTTGTAGTCTTCGTGGCGGCGACCTGGTTCCGTGGCTCAGGGTGGTCAAACCAGTGGCGGAACTATTTATGTGGTTTTGATGTTTAAATGTCCGACTATGCCACCCGTGGATTGCGGTCAGAGTGAACCGCCGCTGCAGGGCAGACCGCTGAGGCTGGTGTTGTGGGTGCAGCAGAGCGTAGCATAACTCCCCACGGGAGGAGTATAGCCTCAGGGCAGTGTATGCGGAGGATGGGGGTGATGGTGCAGGGCAGCAGCAGTAACGACACGGAGTCAGTGATGCAGTCCAGGGCCTTTACTCACAGTTCTTATTATCCAGACCACGTCTGCAGGTAACGGCTGCCCACGTCGTACTGTGCACACCAGGTGAGGGGCTCAGACAACTCCCAGATAACTTTTGAGCGCTGCACAGGACCCCCTTTGTGTGTCCTATGTCTGGCCTTTCTAACCAACGCTTCTGTCCGGCTGCCTCGGGCCTCCTCTTGGTAAACTTGGCACCAGTTTCCCTGACCCTATGTGGTGCCTTCCTAGCGGGTTTAGTGAGGGGCTGCGCCACATAAAATGTCACAGCCTCCGGTTTCTAGCTGAGGGTCGTTTCCCGCCTCCACTAGTTTCAGGGACCAGTCTCCCCCTTTGGCCTGACCCCTCTACGCAGGTGGATTCGGGCGTGCGGTGGCGACTCGCCCGTCCGCAACCCTGGGATCCCTTCGTTCCTCGTTCCTGGAGCCTTCTCCGCTCCTCTTCCTTCCTTCTCCCTCTTCCAGGCCTGGGCCTGTGTTACTAGGCCCGCCTCCGGAGCAGAGCTCATGCAGAGCCCCTGCTCCCTGCCACTTCTGCTCAGACTTCTCTGCACTGAACTAAGATGGTGCCCACCTTTTATACTCCCTTATCAATGCACCCAGGAACTGCTTCCTCCCTGCTCCTGCACTACAGGGTTCCCCTTCCTCAGTGTTCCCTCCCCCCACTCGAGCCAGGGTCAGTGACTGTCGTGCCCATCTCAGGGGCATATTGGTCGCCCTGCCCCACGGCAATGTGGTGTAATGCATGCAGGTGTCGGGTCCTGATCCACACTCCATCCTTACCTGAGAGTGAGATATCACACCTCTGGGTGAGGTGCAATACCTCTGTAGCAACCGAGCCCTCAGGGTGCTACAGTTCCATTTATCTTCAGCCTAGGTGACGTATTGTGATACAGGGCCGTGATTTTGGCTATAAAAGGGTCCCCTAGACCCCTACCCCAAGCTTTTTAAGAGAATCATATATGGCGTGCCAGGAGACTCTATGGAATGCTTTCTCAGCATCCAACGAGAGTATCTAATTACAAATTTTTAACTGCATCTAGCCCAGGAAATACTTTGTGCCTAGTAGCAGTGTCTGCTAGTCAGCGGATTATCCCGGCTGTTAAGCAAGCTACACCACCTGTAGTTTGGACACTTAATTTTTTCAAAGGAAATGCTTCGGGACCACGGGATACTCAGTGAAGAGCATCAGGAGGCACCCCAAGGCATAGGGGCTGGGACTGGCAGTAGGATGCCTTGCGGTGGACAGCCGAGCTCGATCCTTATAAAAGCTTTTTAACTGCAGCAGCTTTAGTGGACGCTACTGGAGCTGGAATTACGCGGCTGCTGGCATGAGACTTGCCCTCCAATACATCCTTGTAAATGGATTTAAAGTGTATTCATTCAAATTAGAGAGACAATTTAAATTAAAAAGCTTAGAGCTGCCTCCACCACAGGGGGGCTCGCTCGACCCACCAGCGGACAGGCACTAGTATTGGGAGAGGGGGGCTGGCCGTCAGGGTTCACCGCGGCTCTTGCACAAACCCGGCGACACGGAGGTGGCACGGGCAGGAGCGGACTGAACGTGTCGGCTTCTCACTTTTTGGATTTTAGAAGGGCATGACATGCCTATATCTGTGTCTCCCCCTCCTTTTACTCCTCCACCTCTTTTCTTTTCGCATGACTATATGTACTTGTCACTTTTCCATGTGTTAGTTGTGTCTTCTGAGCAGTTTGTCAGCTTTTGGACACCTTTGAAGGTGTTTTCTATGTGTTTCTATGTGTTTTTGTTTGCCTGCCATTGGTTTTAACGGTGTTCGAAGGTGTTCGACGAACAGTTCGACGAACAGTTCGGCGAACACACGGGTGTTCGACGAACCGAACCGAACTCGAACACTACGGGGGTGGCTCAACACTACTTAAGAGCCTGACCCGTATTAGTACGTCATTGCGATCAGGAGCCCACACAGGCTGTGCGGGTGCGATCGCCGCTGGGTGTCAGCTGATTGTCACAGCTGACACCCAGTACTATGTGCAGGGAGCGGTCCCACACCGCTCCCGGCACATTAACCCCCGCAATGCTGCGATCGAAGTCAATCGCAGTATTGCGGTGGCTAAGGGGAGGTGATCGCAATACTCACCTCCTCTTCCGACCTCCAGCACTGTCTGCCACGGCTTCCCGGATGTTGGCATGATGACCCGATGTCGTCATGACAACATCCGGGTCACCAGACAGCAGGAAGATTTTTTGGTCATGCCCAGTGCATGACCAAATGATCTTCTCCCTGTGCAGCGCTGATAGCCTGCATAGCACAGGGATGGTTCTCCATTACTGTGCTATACAGGCGATCAAAATAAAAAATGGGAAAGTCCCATAGTGGGACAAAGTAAAAAAGTAAAAAAAAACTCTCAGAAAGTGAAAAAAAAATTTTAAAAAAAATATTATAAAAAAAAATAAAAAAAATAATCCTCCAAAAATAAAAATATAATGTACCTATCAACAAATATTATTATGAAAAAACAAAACAAAAACAAACAATAAAGTACACATATTTGGTATCGACGCGTCCGTAACAACCTGACCTATAAAACAGTCCCACTAGTTAACCCCTTCAGTGAACACGGTAAAAAAATAAATAAAAAACAAAGCAAAAAGCAATGCTTTATCATCATACCGCCAAACAAAAAATGGAATAACACGCGATCAAAAAGACAAATATAAATAAAAATGGTACCGCTGAAAACGTCTTGTCCCGCAAAAAACAAGCCGCCATACCGCTCCATCATCCTAAAAATCAAAAAGTTATAGCTCTCAGAATAAAGCGATGCAAAAAAATATTTTTTTCTATAAAATAGCTTTTATTGTGTAAAAGCGCCAAAACATAGAAAAACAATATAAATGTTGTACCGCTGTAAACGTACTGACCCGAAGAATAAAGCTGCCTTATCAATTTTACCACACGCGGAACAGAATAAAAAAAAAAAAAAAAAAAAAAACAATTCCTGAATTGGTGGTTTTTGTTTATTCTGCCTCCAAAAAGCTGGAATAGAAAGCAATCAAAAAATGTCACGTGCCTGAAAATGGCACCAATAACAATGTCAAGTCATCCCGCAAAAAACAAGCCGTCACATGACTCTGTCGGCCAAAATACGGAAAAAAATATAGCTCTCAAAATATGGCGATGCAAAAACTACATTTTACAATATATGTGTCTTTTAGTGTGTGACAGCTGTCAGTCATAAAAACCCGATATGATTCTGATATCTCTGTAGTCGCACCGACCCGAAGAATAAGGTCGTCTAATCACTTATACTGAACGAGGAACGGCGTAAAAAATAAACGCTAGGGCTGGGGTTGGGGTTAGGGTTGTGCTAATGTTAGGGTTGGGGTTAGAATTATTTTTTTTTTCAAAAGTAAAAATAAAAAAAAAGAAAAAGGTGACGATATGGCGACTAGTGTTGAGCGCAAGTGCTCGCTACTTGAGTTTGCATTGGGTGCTCGGGTTTGCATTGAGTATCGCGGGTGCTCGAGTCTCCGCCCCATATGCTTCGCGGACAAAAAAAACTTGCGGGGATTGCCTGCCTAGCACGAGCGATCCCCGCATGGTGTTTTTTGGGTGTCTAATAACCGTGAAACATGCGGGCGGGGACTCGAGCATGTGACTTGAGCACCCGTGATACATGGTGCATACCTGAGTACCCGATGCAAACTCAAGAAGTGAGCACTTGCGCTCAAGACTAATGACAACGTATTCAATATGATGACCTAATGTCATAAAATTCTGTGTCGTACCTCTGGGTTCAAAATGTTCACTATACCCCTTGATAAAATCCTTGAGGGGTGTAGTTTCCAAAATGGGGTCGCTTGTGGGGGGTTTCCAGTATTTCGGAACATCAGGGGCTCTCCAAACGTGACATGGCGCCCGCTCTCGATTCCAGCCGATTTTGCGTTCAAAAAGTCACACAGTGCTCCTTCCCTTCTGAACTCTGCCGTGCGCCCAAACACTGTATTTTCCCCACATATGGGGTATTGGCGTACTCAGGAGAAATTGCACAACAGTTTTTGTGGTCCATTTTCTCCTCTTACCCTTGTGAAAATAAAAAAATTGGGGCTAAACCATCATTTTTGTGGAAAAAGTGTGATTTTTTTATTTTCATGGCTCTATGTTATAAACTTATGTAAAGGACTTGGGGGATCATCTAGATAAGTTCCCTGAGGGGTCTAGTTTCCAAAATGGTGTCACTTGTGGGGAGTTTCCACTGTTTAGGCACATCAGGGGCACATCCGCTAATTATTCAAGCAAATTTTACAATCAAAAAGTCAAATGGCGCTCCTTCCCTTCCGAACCCTGCCGCGCGCCCAAACAGAGGTTTTCCCCCACATATAGGGTATCTACTAACTCAGCAGAAATTGCACAACAAACTGCATAGTGCAATTTCTCCTGTTACCCTTATAAAAATGCAAAAGTGGGGATTAAAAAACATTTTTGTGGGAAAAATGTGAAAATTTTATTTTTACGGCTCAATGTTATAAACTTCTGTGAAGCACCTGGGGGTTCAAGGTGCTCACCACACATCTAGATAAGTTCCCTGAGGGGTCTAGTTTCCAAAATGGTGTCACTTGTGGGGGGTTTCCACTGTTTAGGCACATCAGGGGCTCCCCAAATGCAACATGGCGTCCGCTAATTCAAGCAAATTTTACATTCAAATGGCGCTTCTTCCCTTCCGAACCCTACCGTGCGCCAAAACAGTGATTTTCCCCCACATATGGGGTATCTGCTTACTCAAGAGAAATTGCACAACAAACTGCATAGTGCAATTTCTCCTGTTACCCTTATGAAAGTGCAAAAGTGGGGGCTGAAAAACATTTTTGTGGGAAAAATGTGAAATTTTATTTTTACGGCTCAATATTATAAACTTCTGTGAAGCACCTGGGGGTTCAAGGTGCTCACCACACATCTAGATAAGTTCCCTGAGGGTTTCCAAAATGGTGTCACTTGTGGGGGGCTTCCACTGTTTAGGCACATCAGGGGCTCCGCAAATGTAACATGGCGTCCGCTAATTATTCAAGCAAATTTTACATTCAAAAAGTCAAATGACGCTCCTTCCCTTCCGAACCCTGCCATGCACCCAAACAGTGGTTTTTCCCAACATATGGGGTATCTGCTTACTCAGGAAAAATTTCACAACAAATTTTGGGGTCCATTTTTTCCTGTTACCCCTGCGAAAATAAAAAAAATTGGGTCTAAAGTAACATTTTTGTGAAAAAAGTTAAATGTTAATTTTTTTCTTCCACATTCCAAAAATTCCTGTGAAGCACCTGAAGGGTTAATAAAGTTATTGAATGTGGTTTTGAGCACCTTGAGGAGTGCAGTTTTTAGAATGGTGTCAATTTTGGGTATTTTCTGTCATAAAGACCCCTCAAAGTGACTTTAAATATGATGTGGTCCCTAAAAAAATGGTTTTGTAAATTTTGTTGGAAAAATGAGAAATCGCTGGTCAACTTTTAACCCTTATAGCTCCCCAATAAAAAAAAATTGGTTTCCAAAATTGTTTTGATGTAAAGTAGACATGTGGGAAATGTTATTTATTAACTATTTTGTGTGACATATCTCTCTGATTTAAGGGCATAAAAATTAAAATTTTGAAAATTGCTAAATTTTCAAAATTTTTGCCAAATTTCCATTTTTTTCACAAATAAACACAAGTGATATCGAAGAAATTTTACCACAATCATGAAGCACAATATGTCACGAAAAAACAGTCTCAGAATCAGGGGGATCTGTTGAAGCTTCAGAGTAATTACCTCATAAAGTGACAGTGGTCAGAATTGTAAAAATTGGCCTGGTCATTAACGTGCAAACCACCCTCGGGGGTAAAGGGGTTAAGCGCTTGTTCATGTTTGCATAGATTCAGCTCATGGAGTTCTCTATGAAGTTGAGAGATTTCTAATGCTATGGCATTAGAAAACAATAGTTTGAGTCTATGAAGGATACTAAGCTTATTCTGTATGGTTGTATAGAGACGTTGTCTGGGTTTTTTATTGTGAGATGTTGGGTTAATGAATTGACCCCATATACTTGCTTTGTGAGCTCACCATACGGTTGTATCTGAGACATCATTATTGTCATTTAGTTCAAAATATTCCTGAATGGATTGGTGAATGTGAGGGGGGTATGAAGGATGATTTACTATGTAGTTGTTAAGACACCAAAATTGGATTGGGAAATGAAAGGGATTGTTTATGCAATGATAGAGTAATAGAGTTATATTAGCTATTTAGGCTGTATCCATTCTTGAAGCTAATGATTTGTCTATTAGGAAATAGTCTATTCTGGTATAAATATTAAGGGGGTTTGAAAAAAAAGTGCAATCCCGTTCTGATGGATTTTTGTAATCTCCCGATATCATACAGTTCATGTACATGAAGAGAGTGTTTTATAGGGCTGGAGTTAAGATTTTTATTTTTTAAAGTGGAGTCCGTGGAAGGCCATTAAGAGAGATTGTGGTCACCCACTATAATCAGAGAACCTGTTTTGTATTTAATAGAGAGTGTAATTACTTGTGATGAGCGAACGTGCTCTCCACTACTTGGTACTCGCCTGAGCATCACCCTGCTCGGCGAGTATTTCCGGGTTGCTCGGCGGGAGCTCGGGTCTTCTCCCTGCATGTTTGGCGCTCTTTAGAGAGCCAATGAACATGCAGGGATTGCCTGCCACTCACTGTAATGCCGTAGCCATGTTGGTTGTGGCATTACAGTGATTGGCTGGCTGCACAGCATCATCAAATCTATTTAAGACCAGGCGTCACCATACTCGTCACAGTCACTCCGGAATCAGACAGTGTAGGGAGAGGTGCTACTGAGCTAGGGAGAGATTTGCTTGTTCATTAGTTAGTATAGGTTCCACAAGAT
Organism: Phyllobates terribilis; assembly: GCF_046119375.1. NCBI lineage: Eukaryota > Metazoa > Chordata > Amphibia > Anura > Dendrobatidae > Phyllobates > Phyllobates terribilis. Next base: position 174,578 of record NW_027363385.1, on the reverse strand, counting down.
ATCTAATCTATATATCTTTCTGAACCAACAGTTCTGATGAGTAATCCAGTTGCAAATATGCAGTGGTGATAGCAGGAGTTAGGCAGGCAGGCATGGTATACAGCACAAGAGGGTCCATTGCACGTTCTTTGTGCTGCTGTTACAGATATTTGTAGACATAGCCCCAGATAATTGGGGCCAGGGCTAATTTTTTTTGGGATCAGAATCCTGATTATTTTCTTAAAAAACAAATTTTACTGATCTATTGGCTTGTTAGCACTGCAGAATACAGCGAGATCTTTTCCAGCTATTCACACGTGGTTGCTGTTCAAACTAGAAACTTTCATTCCATGGTTGTGTGTCTGACTTATATATAACAGTGATACAATCCAAATAATTTCAGTCCTCCATTCAGAGTTTGCAGCAGTGTGTCAGCGAAGTTATCCACACGTGGTTGCAGTTTAAAATACAAACTCCAGGGACGCTATTTCATACCGCAGTTGTGCGTCTGGCGTATCACATATAACTGCGGTCCAAAATCAGACATTTGTAGTGAACGTGGAAAATATTGTCCTCCATTTAAAATGGGCAAGGTGCGTGGCAAGGGAGGAGAAAGTGGACGTGATGGTGATGGTGCATACAGAGGCCGAGGCCGTGGCCGTGGGCAAGCTGAAATTGTGCCACAACAAACACCCACATCTTGTCACTCGACCTTCCTGTCCTAATTTCTAGGGGACCACAGCACACTACTGTTGAAGCCAGAGCAGTGTCAAAAGGTCATTGACTGGATAGCAGATAATGCTTCCAGTCGCTTTGGCACTGCCACCACCACTCGTCTTCCACACGGTCAAGTCTCGGTAGCCATGAGTCTGGACCGCATATTCCTCACCCTGATCCTCCTTCCTCTCACCATGCTGAGTGCCTGAAGACAACTGATCCCACACTTTGACACTCTAAAGAGCTGTTGACTTTTCCATTTATAGATTCAGACCTCTCGCCCGGCCAGCTTCAAGTGGAGCAAGAGGAGATCGCATGTAGCGATGCACAAATATTTGAGCAGCCACGGTCACACGAAGGCGACGGTGGGAAAGTGCAATTACTGTCGCAAGAGGTGGATGATGATGAGACACAATTGGCAGAAATTCAAGAGGAAGACCAGGGTGCGAAAGTGGAAGACGAGGTGGAGGATGAAATAGTCACTGGCCCAACCTGGCAGGGGCACATGCAGAGCAAGGAGAGCAGCACACAGGGGAAGGGAAGCGTAGCGTCACAGCAGGTAGGAAGAAGTAGAGTTTTGGCCACAGACACAAGGTGGGCAAGCGTGCCCTGTAACACCAACATGACAGAAGTTGCCAGTACAACTGTTAGGTCTTCTCGAGTCTGGTTGATTTTTAAAGACTCTGCCGTTAACCCCAAAAAGGCCATTTGCATCACCTGCCAGGCCAGCATCAGCAGGTGTAGCAAAATGACCAGCCTGACCACCACCAGCATGATCAGGCACATGACAGCAAAGCACCTGACTAGGTAGGCCGAACCCCAGGGTCCAGGAACAATGTCTGCGGTTGGCACCATTGCTTCTTCCGCTGTTGTGCATGCAAGCCAATGGCGCATGCCAAGATGCCTCCTGCCCTGCACCTGTCGTTGCACACTCTCAACTAGCACCATCAGCAACCACGTCCACGTCCTTGTCCCAGTGCAGCGTTCAGTTGTCCATACCCCAGTCCTTGGAACGCAAGCGCAAATATGCAGCCAACGCCCCACTACTAAATTCTCACATATTTCGTGAATGCTTGCGCTCGAAATGTTGCATTTTAGGCTCATGGAGACTGACCATGTCTTACACACCACATGGCCAGATAAGGTTGTAAAATGTTAAAATGACATTTCCCAGTGAATGCATTTATCTTGGTTGAAAGCAATACAAAAGTGCAACAACACATCTGAAATGCTATGTGTGAACATAGCCCAAGGTGTGGAGGAGTATTTTTATTTTTGGTTATTTATTTTGCCTTATATACAAGTCATTACCCTGGAAAGAATGTTTGGGTGGGAAGCCTGAAGAAATCAACACTGGCATCAGCTGGCAACTGCCTTGTGGAGGATAAGAGTCAGCTAAGTGTAAAAACTGCCGTTTACAACCGGTTAGTAAAGTTGTATTTAGTGGACTGAAAATCTCCTACAAGAAGGATGCAAATGATCTGAATGATTGTTCAGCAGAGTATGCAGTGACCTCTGATTCCCCAGTGCAATGTGACATCTGTACAGGTCCTAACGGAGAGATTTCATTGTGATAAGAAGCTTTTCAGGTCAAAGTTTAACGTGGCAGAACTTCCACTAAACTGCAGCTAGCAAGGCATGAATAATATTTTATTTGAGTAAGGTGAATGCACAGTGGTCTCCGAGTGGTGATGGGGGTCCCGATGATGGATGTGGAAGGAAAATTGGAATCACTGGAATTAATATTCATTTTTAACTGGTGGTTTATGACCTACAAAAGAAATGATCAGTGCTCAGCGGATACAACATCTATGGAATACGACAGTGTGAGAGTGTAAGGGAAAAGACCGGGGTGTAAGTACTTTCAGAACAAGGGATCCGGAACTGCCGGGGCCACACCTCTGGTTGCAGGGGGAAGACAGACTGCGAGCACAGGAGTCAGGTGACTGGGAAGCTGGGGGCGTGTTCAGAGTGAGAGCTGGGAGGTTAGATGACCAGGAAACTGGGGGAGACGAGGACTTGTGCGGGGGAAAGCGGTAGGAGAGTCCTGCTCAGGAGAGCAGTGTGAGAGGGTCCAGGCTCCTGGCTCCAGTACTTGGAGCAAGATCCGAGTGCAGAGGACCGGAGGAGTCAAGCCAACTAGAGAACAGACGCAGGTTCCGTGGAGTCGGGCACGTGAGGTGCCTTGTTATGGACTAGGGGCTCAGCGGGTAAAACCGGAGACCGCCAGCTGCCACCAGAAGACGGAGCATTGTTTGGGCGGAGAAGCCTGAAGAAAGCAACACTGGCATCAGCTGGAAACTGCCTTGTGGAGGAAAAGAGTCAGCTAAGTGTAAAAACTGTCGATTACAACCGGTTCGACTCTGCTACATCTAGTTAAACAGTGAACTGTCAGTTATAGACTTTTACCTGCTACTTCCCTTGTTTTTCTCCATATTTTCCCCCGATACTCCCTGCATGGAGATTGACCCTGTTATTGTGACACCCCAGGGGTCTGGTTGCCACAGTGATAGAGCTATTACGTCTGAGAGCAGGTGGGAGGGCTCTTGGTCAGGAATCCTATGCATGCCACACGTCCTGCCCAGTCCTGGGAGGGGAAGAACTTCCCCTATATAAACCTAGGGCTGAGGCAGGGTTAGTGAGTAGAGAAGAAGTAGAGACAGAGAAAAGAAGCAAATATAGGAACAGAACATCAGGAGCTCTGTGGGAGCAGTGTTACAAGGAGTCAGGGGCTGGCAGCTGCAGAGCTCGCCCTGACTGAGAAGATTTCTTACCGGACCCGGAGTCCGAGGCTGTGGGGACTAACTCCTACCCAGCAGCAGAATCCGTCAGGCAGGGGATTCCAGGTCCTCTGGCCAAGAAACCCGAAGGCACGGTCACACGCGTGGGACCAGCACCGCCGTCGTGGAGCGGAAGCTACTAGAAGGCCCCGAGTCACCGGCCATACGGGTGAGCACCACACGGTACACTCAGGGACGTGGGCTACTTATACCCGCCTCTAGCAAGGTAGCCAGAAGAGTACAGTTAGTTTGGGAGGCCTACAACTCCGCCTGGCCAGGGGAGATCCCATCTGCTCAAGGACTGACCAGGCCCCAATCGCTAGCCAGTACTCCGGGAGGGTCTATCTTTGTCACCAGTAAAGACCCTGAACTACACCGTACCGTCTCCGAGTGGTTCCTGCTACCCCCATCATCCACGTCGGCTGCCCTGAGGCCATACCCCTCCCTTTGGGTGTTATACTATCACGCTGCACAATCCTACCACCGGCCTCAGCGGTCTGCCCTGCAGCAGCAGCTCCTTAGCTGTACTCAACGGGTGGCGTAGTCGTCCAACATCTACCGCTGATACATCGCCGCTCAGTTTGACTCCCTGGGCACGGACCGGGTCACCGCCACGAGACTACAACCCTCAACAGATCCGGCTCCGGGTAAGCTCCCGCGTGCGCAATGCAGCGCGACACAGGCCCAGGGGCGCGTCAACTTTTGGCGTAGTCGGCAGGATCTCGTGCCCGCAACCACCGGGTACTGCGTGCCTGAAAAAGACTGTTCAAACTTACCTGTGGTGAAGATTCCCGCCATCCGGCGCCATCTTCAGCCTTCTTCCCGCCATCGGTGAAGATTCCCGCCATCCGGCGCCATTTCCAGCCTTCTTCCCGCCTTCCGTGGAGTTTTCCCGCCATTGGACGCCATCTTGAAGACGTCGCGCGGGAAGAAGAGGGGCGTGGACTCCGAAAGCGCGCGAGAACTGAAGCCCTGCCTCACGTCCGGACGTCGCGTAAGGTCCTGGAAGGAGCCAAGCAGACGCCGACGTCACAGGAGCGCGACGGAAGGTCCTCAACCCTGACGATCTACTGCGGAGCCGCGGCCTACGGAAGAGGATCATCGCAAGGTAGGCCACGGTCCACTAGGGGGGAGGAGGATGTCGGATACGGAGGAGAGCTTCACTGCCTCAACCCCCGCCAGCGCCACCGCTGCTGCAGTCATGCCTTTCACCATGCCCTATATCCCGGGAGCGGCCTGGCTACCCCAGTACTCAGGGGAGTCACATACCCTGCATGACTTTAGAGAAAAGCTGGATAGCCTCTTCCAGGTGTACCCCCTCACAGAAGAGCAAAAAGTGAGCATCCTGGTGGCCCAATTAACTGGGGCAGCCCGAAGGGAGGTAAAGTCCTGGCCACCTGGGGGGAGGACTGTCGCAGGGATACTAACCCGGCTGAGGGACACCTTTGATACCCGCACCTCAGCCGAGATCAAGCTTAGATTCTACGGGTGCAAACAGCGGGCACATGAGAGTATAAGGGACTATGCCCTGAACCTACAAGAGGCCCTGAGAGCCATTAAGCAGACCGACCCTGACGGCGTGGGAGACGAGGACAGGCTGTTGACTGAACAATTTATAGAGGGTTTATATTGCAATGCCCACCGAACCCAGTTGCGGGCAATGGCCTTACAGGACCCTCATCTGGGATTTGCACAGTTCAAGGACAGAGCCATCCGGGTGCTTCGAGAACCGGCACCAAGTGGCGTTGTGACCCCCAGACGCCCCACTACCACTTACCACCAGGAGGCGGCGCCCTTGTCGGCAGGGCCTGTGGGAGCTGATGCGCAGGCTTTGAACAATGACCCGGCTCCAGACCTGCACCATCAGGTCCAAGAGCTAGCTAAAAGCGTTGCTGCGCTAACCCGAACTGTGCAGTCTTTACAGGTTTCTACTCCAGGGAAGATCCAGCTGGCATCCGGACCGGAGGACATCCCGTGGCGTCGACCAAGGAGGACCCCACCGGCCAGAGGAAGACCCAGCGACCGATACAACGAGGACGGACGACCCATCTGCCTCCGCTGTAATCAACCCGGACATATGGCAAGGTACTGTCCTTTAAACTGGCACAACCTAGGGTAGAGGGCCAACCCCTAGGAAAAAGATCATCAGGCCCATCGAACTGGCGCGACAAATATGTGGGAGGACGTCCAGTCTTGCCTGTGGTACTGGATGGCATTCCTATGAGTGCCCTACTGGACACCGGGTCACAGGTCACCACCATCCCGTACGTGCTCTTCAAGCAGTACTGGAATGACTCGGATATTACCCGCTACCCTGACGATGACTTGAGTATCATCGCCAGCAATGGTCAGCCCGTGCCACAGATCGGATTTAAAGAGGTGACCATTAAAATTGGTAGAGTTGAACTGGCAGCACAGGGACTGATCATTGTAGACATTGACAAACACGAGAGTCACCCAAAGATAACTCTAGGAACTAATGTAATTGAAAATTGTCTTGCAGAGGTGATTTTCCTTTTACAGCAGGTTGCCAAGAACGCCAGCTCCGGCGAGCAGCGAGTGCTCCAAAAAGAGATCCGGGCACTGATGCGACGGCAACAGGTGGAACTCTCCGGCGGTGAGATTGGTAGCGTGAGAATGTGTGACCCTTTCCCTATTGCCATGCCCCCAAAAAGTGAAATGATGATTTGGTGCCGGGCAGCTATTGGTCTCAGAGGTAGAGATTACCAGGCAATGGTAGAACCAGTTTACTCAGACAGTAGGCCCACCATCTTGACAGCACGGGGGGTGGTTAATGTACACCATGGGAGGGTGCCCGTTCGCATAATCAATATCGGGAAGAGGGAAGTGTACCTGCCCCGGTATGCCACGCTAGCCAAATTATATACCATTAACCAAAATGCTATACAATCTGTGGAACCCTTGCCTCCATCTCACCCGGAGGAAGGTAACGGCTCTAAGAAAACAATGGAGGACTGGTGTCAGCAACTACATTTGGGTACTGACTCCACTCCCTCACACCAGAAACAGGGAGTCTATCGGGTGGTTCAAGAGTACGAGAGAGTGTTTAGTAAACACCCGTTAGACTTCGGGCGAGTCAAGGGGGTAGAACACCACATCCCCACGGGAGACCATCCTCCCATAAAAGAGAGGTATCGACCCGTACCCCCTGCACACTACCAACACGCCAAGGGGATGCTTAGAGACATGAAGGAGGCTGGGGTGATCAGGGATAGCTGTAGCCCCTGGGCAGCTCCACTAGTCTTAGTCAAAAAGAAAGACAACACCATGAGGATGTGTGTAGATTACCGGAAAATCAACCGTATCACACACAAGGATGCGTACCCCTTACCAAGGATAGAGGAGTCTTTGGCTGCTTTAAGATCTGCTAACTTCTTCTCTACCTTGGATCTCACTAGTGGGTACTGGCAGGTTCCTGTAGCAGAGGCGAACCGGGAGAAGACCGCATTCACCACCCCGATGGGACTTAGCGAGTTTACCTGTATGCCGTTCGGACTCTGCAACGCACCAGGAACCTTCCAACGATTAATGGAGTGCTGTCTGGGCCACAGAAACTTCGAGACGGTCCTGTTGTACCTGGACGATGTCATCGTATATTCTAAGACTTATGAGGACCACCTGAAACACCTGGCGGAAGTGTTCGAAGCTCTGGCAAGCTACGGCCTAAAGGTGAAACCCTCCAAGTGTCACCTCCTGAAACCAAAGGTGCAGTACCTGGGACACGTGGTGAGCGCTGACGGAGTGGCTCCCGACCCTGATAAGATCACCGCAATTAAGGAATGGCCAAGTCCCTCCAGTGTAAAGGAAGTGCGGCAGTTCCTCGGGTTGGTAGGCTACTACCGCAGGTTCATCCCCGGTTTCACCAAAAAGGCAGCTCCTATGCAGGACCTCCTGATAGGCCAGTCCCGGAAGGCCAAGAACCAGAAGCCGCCCTTCAGATGGGAGAAGTTGGAAGAAGAGTCCTTCCGCCAGCTGAAGATGGCCCTCACGGGGGATGAAATCCTGGCGTACCCGGATTACAGCCAGCCCTTTATCCTCTACACCGACGCAAGTAACATCGGGCTAGGAGCCGTGCTGTCCCAGATCCAGCAGGGGAAAGAGCGAGTAATCGCTTACGCCAGCCGAAAACTGCGACCCACCGAAAGAAACCCTGAGAATTACAGCTCATTTAAGCTAGAGTTCCTGGCAGTGGTGTGGGCAGTCACCGAACGCTTTAAGCACTACCTCGCTTCTTCCCGGTTCGTCGTGTACACGGATAACAACCCGTTGACACACCTGGACACGGCAAGACTCGGTGCCCTAGAGCAGAGATGGATGGCCCGCCTGTCCAACTACGAGTTCACCATCAAATACCGGGCAGGACGCTCCAATACCAACGCGGATGCCCTGTCCAGGATGCCAAACCTACCGGACGTAGGAGAAGATCCAGAGGGACTGGAAGAAGTCGAACTCCCCGTGTTTCACCGTCATGGGACTATCCAGTATTCCCATCGGGTAAGGAGTAAGCAAGGCGCTACGCTTAACCCCTTACCTCACTACAACTGGGCGGAAACGCAAGACAGTGACCCTGCCGTCCGGCTGGTGAAGGAGATGCTGACTCGGCCAAAGGCTCGCCTTGACCCAGACGCTCCGGAGGAAGCCAAGCAACTGTGGGCAGAAAAGAGTAGACTGTTCCTTTACAAGGGGAAGTTGTGCCGCAGGATGGTTAACTCCCGGACGCATGAACTAATCTGGCAAGTAGTGGTGCCACGACGAGACGCAGCCATGGTGATGGAGGCATACCACGATGGAGCTGGGCATTTCGGATGGAAGAAGCTGGAGTTCCTGCTGCGCGGGCGGTTCCATTGGGTAGGCATGAGGGGAACCATCGAGAGGTGGTGCAGAGACTGTGGCCCGTGCAACCTGAGGAGGAAGGACCGTGCCAGCCAGAAGACTCCCCTGCAGTCCATCGTCACCCGGCAGCCGTTGGAACTGGTAGCCTTGGATCATGTAAAACTGACCCCAAGCAGAAGTGGCTACGTCTACGCGTTAACCATCGTGGATCATTACTCCTGGTTCTTGGTTGTCGTCCCCGTCAAGGACTTAACGGCTCAAACAGCAGCTAGAGCCTTCCAGCAGCACTTCTGCCGTCCACACGGGTACCCGGACCAAGTGCTGACGGACCAGGGACCTGCCTTTGAAGCGGAGGTCTTCCAGGAATTCTGCAATCTGTATGGCTGCCGGAAGATAAGGACGACACCCTATCATCCGCAAACTAATGGACTTTGTGAGAAAATGAACCAGGTGGTAATGGATCTTCTGAAAACGTTGCCCCTGGAAGAACGCAGTCTGTGGCCTGAGAAGCTGCCCGATCTGGTGGACCTATACAACCACATCCCGGTAGGTTCCACCAACTGTACCCCGGCTTACCTAATGAGGGCGAGACCTGGTAAGTTACCTGTTGACCTGGAAATGGGAGTCCTGACACCCGAGGACACTTCACCAGAAGCAGACTGGGACACAGAGAGGCAGCAGCAGTACCGGAAAGTACAGGAGAGCGTGGAGCGAAGTCTCTGTCAGGCTAGGGAGAGACCAGAGAAAACTTACAACCAGTATGCTCCCGCTGTTCCCCTGGTGCCCGGAGAGCAGGTCTTGAAGAGGAAAAGACGGCTCCACAAGTTGGACGACCAGTGGGAGAAGGACCCGTACACCGTACTGCCCTCAAGCCACGAGAACCCGAAGGTCTGTACCATCAGTAAAGACGGAGGGGAGACCACAGCCATTGTATCCCGGGATCACCTGAAGAAGTGTCCTGAACAGCTACGGAACCCTGAAGAGGAACAAGAAGACCATCGACCCGTAGAGGAAAGGGAAGATATGGTTAGTACTGTGCTCGGAGACTTCCCTTGGTCTTGGACTCAAGTCAATGGTGCAGTTGTGGTACCCGTACTCACCTTCCTCCAACCAGCATCCCAAGCACCTACGGAGGAACAGGTAGAGCTGGAAGAACAGCCGGTCCAGGAGGCAGAAGACCCCACACCAGCAGATCAGGAGGATCAACCCTCTGCTTGCAGTGAGCCTGCCATATCCCTAGTGAGCCAAAGGGCCCGTAGACAGCTGCCCAATTTACCCTTGACAGCTCCTACACCCTGTAGTTCAGGGCCAGACAGTCAGCTCCGTAGGTCCACTAGGGCCACTAGAGGCCAGTTACCCGCACGTTGGAGGATTTGAAGTGTATAAATTGTTTTATTTGTGGTTACATGTTTTTCTTGTTGCTTGTGTATAATTATGTGTTTCTAGTTGTTTATAGGAGTCTTTGGTGGATTTACCGGGAATCCTGTGTACATAGTTGGAGCGTAACCCAGGACGGACTAAAGACTGTTAAGGACTCGGGGCAGGACAGACCCCTACCTGGTTACGTCTCCCTGTTTTGGTGAAATGGACACCTTGCTTTCTTCAAAGACTGCACCCGGTTACGGACATGCCGTGACCACCTTTATGTGTTTCTTTATTGTATTGTTATTGTTATATCTTGTTATGTTTTTCTAAAATATGTTTAGTCCCGGAGTACTAAATTTCACTAGGGGGGAATGTGACACCCCAGGGGTCTGGTTGCCACAGTGATAGAGATATTACGTCTGAGAGCAGGTGGGAGGGCTCTTGGTCAGGAATCCTATGCATGCCACACCTCCTGCCCAGTCCTGGGAGGGGAAGAACTTCCCCTATATAAACCTAGGGCTGAGGCAGGGTTAGTGAGTAGAGAAGAAGTAGAGACAGAGAAAAGAAGCAAATATAGCAACAGAACATCAGGAGCTCTGTGGGAGCAGTGTTACAAGGAGTCAGGGGCTGGCAGCTTCAGAGCTCGCCCTGACTGAGAAGATTTCTTACCGGACCCGGAGTCCGAGGCTGTGGGGACTAACTCCTACCCAGCAGCAGAATCCGTCAGGCAGGGGATTCCAGGTCCTCTGGCCAAGAAACCCGAAGGCACGGTCACACGCGTGGGACCAGCACCGCCGTCGTGGAGCGGAAGCTACTAGAAGGCCCCGAGTCACCGGCCATACGGGTGAGCACCACACGGTACACTCAGGGACGTGGGCTACTTATACCCGCCTCTAGCAAGGTAGCCAGAAGAGTACAGTTAGTTTGGGAGGCCTACAACTCCGCCTGGCCAGGGGAGATCCAATCTGCTCAAGGACTGACCAGGCCCCAATCGCTAGCCAGTACTCCGGGAGGGTCTATCTTTGTCACCAGTAAAGACCCTGAACTACACCGTACCGTCTCCGAGTGGTTCCTGCTACCCCCATCATCCACGTCGGCTGCCCTGAGGCCATACCCCTCCCGTTGGGGGTTATACTATCACGCTGCACAATCCTACCACCGGCCTCAGCGGTCTGCCCTGCAGCAGCAGCTCCTTAGCTGTACTCAACGGGTGGCGTAGTCGTCCAACATCTACCGCTGATACATCGCCGCTCAGTTTGACTCCCTGGGCACGGACCGGGACACCGCCACGAGACTACAACCCTCAACAGATCCGGCTCCGGGTAAGCTCCCGCGTGCGCAACGCAGCGCGACACAGGCCCAGGGGCGCGTCATTATTATAAACCTCCCCTGTTTATTAACCCTGTATTGGCTGCTCTGTGTTTCTGTGTCACTGCATCTAAAGTACCCGTGTTACAGTGGGCTGAAACAAAAGAACTATAATAAAGTCAAACATACTTGAAAAACCAAAGCAAAGAATAAGTTGACTGAGGAGTAGAGAGTTCCAGAGTCTGTATCAGGAGCCAAGTGTGGAAAGAATCTTGGATAACCAGAGAAACGTGCTAGAGCCGGTTCATCATATATGGTAGCCATAGGTGTTGTGTCTTCTTCTACTGGGAACACATTGCCATTCTTCTTGTAGAGAGGGTCTTTTTGATTGAGTATTGTTGGTTGAGGAGATCAGATCCCCATCCTTGCAGAGTTGTAGCGCCTCTTCTGGGGTTGATGCCACATGTTTCAGGCCATTTATAGTTATCGACAACTTTACAGGGTACCCCCATTTGTATAATATGCCGTGATCTCTGAGTGTTTTTGTGCTATCAGCAAATGCTCTTTTTCTTGTGAGTGTGGCTGCAGACAGATCTGTAAGCAAGGTTATATTGTTGAAGCATTCTGGAAGAGAAGAGGGGTTACAAGCTTTTTCCATTATTTTATTTTTCACATGGAAGAAATGAATCCTCACTATGATGTGCTTGGGAGTTACGGAAGGTAAGGATTTAGACTTTGGTAGCCTGTAGGCCCAATCACCAGATCTGAATGTGAGGCATCAGGGAGTAGGCTACAAAAGTAATCTATAAGGAAGTCTCTAAGATCTTCTGTTTTCAACAGTCTTCTTTATACCTCTTAAGCGAATGACCTGTCTTCCATGTCTGCCATCTTAAGTTTAATAGCATCTACTTCTTCTATGACAGTCACTAAGTCCACCGTTTCATTATATGCAGATGTTAATTCTGCCATTTTGTTTTCCACATGGGATGTTCGATCCCCTAAATTGTGTAATGCGGGTGCCAAAATGCAATGCACAGAGACACAAGGCGAGAAGAGTCAGGGATTAATACTGTATAAACACTTTATAGATTGTAGCGCAGCGGTGTTCACACAGCGCGATTTAATAGGCAGTGACCCAAGAATGTCCAACATAAAGTCATAAATAACTCACACAGTGAAGGCAGCTCTGTCCTCCGGATCGTAGCCGGGTTGTCCACAATAGTCCATACAACAATACACCATTGCCAGGGGCGATTGCACCGCTGTATCACTCCAAGCTGTGCAGAAGCTTGGCCGTCCTGGGCTCTGTGTTCCCTTCACACAGGCCTGTACAGAGCACAGAACCTCCTGCTCTCCAGCTTGCAAACCAAAGACTGACACACCCAAACATTTGCTGCAGGTTTTTTAATGAAATCTGTGGCCATGAGCCCCGTGGAAGACCCGGGCTGGAGGGAGTGGACCGCCCCACTGCCATCCTGTAGTCCACTCCAAGAATAACAGCACATGCCGGGTTTTACCAAATCTGCCTTGGTCAAATAGCTTGACTAAGTCCAAACTTACTTTTATGCTGCACTGCAACCATAGGCTTGCCTGTGATTGCAATGCACTCCAGCGGGATTAATATGCTTCGGTGTTCATTCTGGGGAATACATATCGTCCGTCGCCTATAATACCCCTCACTGCCTCACATATCTCCCCCCTCTGTTCAATCTTGTGGGGGCTGAACACTTGTCACCATACAGGGTGCCCGTGACAGGGCATCCGCATTTCCCTGCAACTTCCCAGCCAGATGTTCCACTGAAAAACTAAAATTTTGTAGAGACAGGAACCATCTGGTGACTCGAGCATTCCTCTTCTTATGAGGGGTGAATGGTCCGTTACCAACCAAAATTGTCGACCGAGCAAATAATAGTGTAGGGACTCCAAGGCCCATTTAATAGCCAAGCACTCCTTCTCCATTACGCTATAATTTCTCTCTGCCGGGGTAACTTTACTAGTCAAGTAGGTGACCAGATGTTCATCTCCATTCACCTATTGCGACAGTACAGGACAGGACACCTTCGAGGCGTCCGTTTGCATGATGAAGTGTTTTTTGAAGTTGAGGCTGATAAGGACCGGCTGTCCACACAACGCCAAATTCATGGACTGGAATGTTTCCTCCGCTTGAGCATTCCACCGAACCATTACCGACTTCTTACCTTTTAAGAGATCAGTCAGGGGTGCCGATTTCCCAGCAAAGTTAGGTATAAACCGGCGGTAGTACCCAATGATGTCGAGGAACGCTATCACCTGTTTTGTACTCAAAGGCCTGGGCCCGTTTTGAATGGCCTCAATCTTATTTATTTGGGGTTTGATAACCCCACGGCCAATCAAGTACCCTAAGTATCGGGCTTCTTTGAGACCTATCGCACATTTTTTGGGGTTCGCTGTTAACCCCGCGACTGATTGAATCCAGCACTGCTTATACCTGGGACAGGTGGGTATGCCAGTCGGTACTAAAGATGATGATGTCATCTAAATATGCTGACAGGCATTTTTGAAAAGGTGCTAACACTATGTCCATCAACCTCTGGAAGGTGGCCGGGGCCCCATGTAATCCAAAAGGTAAGATGACATAGTGATAGAGACCCTCCAGTGTTATAAAGGTGGTCTTTTCTTTCACTGATTCTGTCAGTGGCACCTGCCAGTAACCCTTAGTCAGATCGAGTGTGGTGAAGTACTGGGCCTGCCCTAGTCTCTCGATCAGCTCGTCTACTCGAGGCATTGGATAAAGGTCACATTTCGACACCTCATTCAATTTTCGGAAGTCATTACAAAATCGTAATGATCCGTCTGGCTTCGGAATCAGCATAATGAGGCTAGCTCACTCACTCCAGGACTCCTTGATGACTCCTAACTGGTGCACTTGTTTTACTTCAGCAGCAATGGCTTGCCCCCGGGCTTCTTGCACATGGTACGGTTTCATTTGTACCCTCACCTAAGGGTCAGTGACAATGTCATGTTGGATGACCGAGGTGCGGCCGGGCAGTTAAGAGAATACATCCGTATTCTGCTACACTAATCTCCGAGCCTCCTGCTGCTGCTGCTTAGTGAGAGCGTCACTTATCTTTACCTCTCCTCCGGCCTCCTCCTGGGCCAGCGTTGGAGGGTCACCTCTGTAACCATACATTCCCGGTCTTTCCAGGCTTTAAGCAGATTGACGTGATACAGTTGTTCCGGTTTTCTCTTTCCAGGTTGGTACACTCTGTAATTTACCTCCCCAACCTTCTCCCAGACTTCATATGGCCCTTGCCACTTGGCCAAGAGTTTACTCTCTGCAGTGGACACTAATACCAATACCCGATCTCCTTCTTTAAAGGGCCTGACTGTGGCTCTTTTATTATACATGCGACTCTGCGCTGCCTGGGCATCCATTAGATGCTTTTTTACTATAGGCATTACCGCTGCGATCCGATCCTGTATATTTGCCACGTGCTCAATTACACTCCTATGAGGAGTCGGCTCCTGTTCCCAGGTCTCTTTGGCTATGTCCAGCAACCCCCGGATGCCTGCCGTACAATAGCTCAAAGGGTGAGAACACCGTGGAAGTCTTTGGTACCTCCCGGACAGCAAACATCAAATAGGGCAGTAACATGTCCCAACCCCACCCATCCTTGGAAACTACTATTTTTAGCATGGACTTGAGGGTTTTATTGAAACGTTCGTCAAAACTGTTGGTCTGTGGATGGTACACTGACGTCCGGAATTATTTTATTTTCAGCAGCTTGCACAGTTCCTTCGTCACCGTGGACATAAAAGGAGTCCCCTGATCTGTAAGGATCTCCTTAGGCAGTCCTAGGCAACAGAACATGGCAAACAACTCCCGTGCAATAAGTTTAGCCAAGGTGTGGCGTAGCGGAATGGCCTCTAGGTAACGGGTGGCATAATCAATGACCACAAGTATGTGTTGGTGGCCATGAGCTGACTTTACAATGGATCCCATCAAATCCATCGCAATCCGTTCAAAAGGTACCTCTATAACCGGCAGAGGTACCAATGGGCTACGAAAGCTTGCGGTGGGTGTGTTCAACTGACATTCAGGACAAGACTCACAATACATTTGTACCTCAGCGCAAATCCCAGGCCAAAAGAACCAGTGCAAGATGCGCTCTTGCATTTTTTTAACCCCTAGATGCACCCCCCAGCAGGTCTGTGTGGGCCATCTCGAGTCCCGCCCAACGGTGTGACTGAGGTAATACTAGTTGTTCCACGAACTTGACCCGAATCTTTTCAACCCTATACAGTAAATTTTGGTTGACTGATATACGTGGAAAAACCGTCTCTGCACCCGGTTGCTAAGCCACAACATTTATCTCTAATACCCTTTCCCATGCCCGGGTCAGAGTAGGATCCTGTAACTGAGCTGTCCCAAATGCTCCCTGAGACACTTCCAGCTCTGGGAGCGATGGGATCTCCTCAACTTCTTCTGCCAATACCTCTAGGGGAAACCTATCGGGTTCACACTCTGTCGCTAGGGTGGCGACCCCTACGGCAGGTATCCCTGACTCGGGATCCACGGGTTCCGCATCCAGACACATCTTTTTTCTGGGAGGGTTAATCTTACCCTCCCACAAAAACTAAAACACTGGTAAATCTCGTCTCAGCACAGTCCCGTAAGGAAGAGTCTTTACCACTCTCACCACATGTTTACCTTCTCCATATGGAGTGGAATAGGTAACCTCCACCGTTGGATATTCACAGAGTTCAACATGTATGAATATGACCCCGACTTTACCCCCAGATTAAGCCAGAGATCAGTGACCCATAGACGAGAGTCGCTAGGCTTCCTGAGTCCAAGAGAGCCTCCCCTCGATGTCCATTGATGCGAACCTGGCACAGATGGGGTTCACCCGTTGGACCGATGGGGTCCGTGGTGTAGACAGTTCGAGCATACATAGACACCCGGCAGGTAAACCCGCAGTCCATACATTCAGCAATCAGGGGGCAGTTGGCAGCCACATGTCCTGGCTCTTAGCATCGCCAGCACCTAATAGTGGTGGCACCACCAGTCCTCGAGACCGATTTAGGGGAAACTGGTCTGTTGCCACCGTCACTCTGGGGTATACGCTCAGCATGTGCTCGGTTCTGACTGTCCCCAGCAGAGGGACGTGGCCCTTTCCCAGACTCCTGGGCTTGCAGGTGCCAGTGTGCCATTCGCATTGGGGCAGAGTCCCGTACAAAGTCTTGGGTAGCCGTGTATCGCTCGGTCAGGCTAACCACCTGGTCCAAGTTACCTGGGTTCCCTTGCCCCACCCAACGCTGTATAGCGGCTGGCAGAGTTCTCACAAGCCGGTCGACCACCACCCTCTCTACCATCTCAGGCTGGAGCCACTTTTTGACAAGCTGCAACAAGTCATATGCCTGAGACCTAGCAGGTCGGGACTCTGCAAAGAACCACTGGTGCACACATTGGGCTTGCACATAAGTATTAACCCCCAGCCAGGCAAAGATCTTACCTTTCAGCTTCCCGTAGTCCAGGGCATCCTCCTCTGTGAGGTCAAAGAACACCTTCTGGGCATCTCCCATCAGGAACGGAGTCACCACTACAGCCCACTGATCGACTGGCAGGCATCACTGCTCCGCAGTGCGTTTGAAAGCTATGATGAAGGCTTCGTTCTCAGGACTCATCTCATCAATGCTGCTCTAACTTTGCCCCGGGCCTCACGACGGATGGGGGTCGGCGTAGGGGACATCTCTCGCAGGGCAGCAATCTGTTGTAGAATCAGTTCATTCGTTTTCTGCTGCTGCTGGTACAGTAGCTGCTGCTGCTGATTGTGCTGTTGGTGCTGCTCCTGCTGTTGTCGCTGAAGCTGATGCAGCTACTTTGCTGTTGCCATTGGAGATGCTGGTGTTGCTCCTGCTGTTGTCGCTGAAGCTGATGCTGCTACTTTGCTGTTGCCATTGGAGATGCTGGTGTTGCTCCTGCTGTTGTCGCTGAAGCTGATGCTGCTACTTTGCTGTTGCCATTGGAGATGCTGGTGTTGCTCCTGCTGTTGTCGCTGAAGCTGATGCTGCTACTTTGCTGTTGCCATTGGAGATGCTGGTGTTGCTCCTGCTGTTGTCGCTGAAGCTGATGCTGCTACTTTGCTGTTGCCATTGGAGATGCTGGTGCTGCTCCTGCTGTTGTCGCTGAAGCTGATGCTGCTACTTTGCTGTTGCCATTGGAGATGCTGGTGCTGCTCCTGCTGTTGTCGCTGAAGCTGTTGCTGCTACTTTGATGTTGCCATTGGAGATGCAGGTGTTGCTCCTGCTGTTGTCGCTGAAGCTGATGCTGCTACTTTGCTGTTGCCATTGGAGATGCTGGTGCTGCTCCTGCTGTTGTCGCTGAAGCTGATACTGCTACTTTGCTGTTGCCATTGGAGATGCTGGTGCTGCTCCTGCTGTTGTCGCTGAAGCTGATGCTGCTACTTTGCTGTTGCCATTGGAGATGCTGGTGCTGCTCCTGCTGTTGTCGCTGAAGCTGTTGCTGCTACTTTGATGTTGCCATTGGAGATGCAGGTGTTGCTCCTGCTGTTGTCGCTGAAGCTGATGCTGCTACTTTGCTGTTGCCATTGGAGATGCTGGTGCTGCTCCTGCTGTTGTCGCTGAAGCTGATGCTGCTACTTTGCTGTTGCCATTGGAGATGCTGGTGCTGCTCCTGCTCTTGTCGCTGAAGCTGATGCTGCTACTTTTCTGTTGCCATTGGAGATGCTGGTGCTGCTCCTGCTGTTGTCGCTGAAGCTGATGCTGCTACTTTGCTGTTGCCATTGGAGATGCTGGTGCTGCTCCTGCTGTTGTCGCTGAAGCTGATGCTGCTACTTTGCTGTTGCCATTGGAGATGCTGATGTTGCTCCTGCTGTTGTCGCTGAAGCTGATGCTGCTACTTTGCTGTTGCCATTGGAGATGCTGGTGCTGCTCCTGCTGTTGTCGCTGAAGCTGATGCTGCTACAGCCATTGGAGATGCTGGTGCTGCTCCTGCTCTTGTCGCTGAAGCTGATGCTGCTACTTTTCTGTTGCCATTGGAGATGCTGGTGCTGCTCCTGCTGTTGTCGCTGAAGCTGATGCTGCTACTTTGCTGTTGCCATTGGAGATGCTGGTGCTGCTCCTGCTGTTGTCGCTGAAGCTGATGCTGCTACTTTGCTGTTGCCATTGGAGATGCTGATGTTGCTCCTGCTGTTGTCGCTGAAGCTGATGCTGCTACTTTGCTGTTGCCATTGGAGATGCTGGTGCTGCTCCTGCTGTTGTCGCTGAAGCTGATGCTGCTACTTTGCTGTTGCCATTGGAGATGCTACTGTTGCTCCTGCTGTTGCTGCTGAAACTGCAGCTGCTGCTGGGTGAGTACCAACTGCTTCAGTAGCTCCTCCATGTTGTCAGCAGGCCTGAGCTGTAGCTTTGCAGGCTTGATCACGGACATGCAGCTTTTGACTTCACGGAGGGTGAGCTTTTTCTCTTTTTTCATTGTATACTGTTTACCGTGCTCCATCTCCGCACTGAATTGTCCGTGAAAATTAACACTACGAGGGGAGTCAGTGGTGTTTTTTTTATTCATAAATCCAATATGGATGAGATTTTTGAAAAACAAAGAAAGGAACGAGCCGCCCAAGTTTTTTTGAATCCCACTAAGCTACCTGAAGTGGGGGCAAATATTTGTGATCAAATCAACCAAATAGACAAACTCTCACTCAGAGGAGCTCGAACCTGGTGGGACCAGACAACGTTAACTAATTATGTAGAAAAAAAACTTGATCCCAAGAGGACTACGGCTGAAAAAAATCCCCACCACTGTGTATTCTGAGACTTTTGTTAAAGAATGTAATAACATTCTTAGTTCCTTTTCAATCAAACTGATGGAACTCATAATTAAGTATGAAAATGCAGATTTGGTGTTCACACAAAAAGATGTTATGGAAAATATGGAAAGTGTTAAAAAAAATCTATGACTGCAGATGACTTTGACCTTTTCCAAAAAAAAATCTGCAAAAGAAAACACAGGACTTTGAGGAGTCCATTATTTCTATTAAGAAAGGGAAATTTTCACGAGACTCCATAGACTATCATAGGAACCAAGTGTATGAATGGGGACGCTGGGAACACCAACGCACACCTTTGAAGTCCATCTTGAGACATAATCGCAGTTTCAAGGCTAAAAATTATTTTTCAAAAAAAAAAAAAAGTTCCAAAATCAAGTAACATTTTCCTCTTCAGATTTGGAAACTTCTGATGTGACATCTGACATGTCTGATGGAGATTACAACACAAATAGATCCCAAATCTCTTATTTCAGGAAGCAAAAACCTTCAAAAAACAATATAGGAGAGCAGGGACGAAACATCACAAAAGATACCGACTCAATCAAAAATCGCCTCCGGAATGGGAAGTGTATTCAACATTGGACGTAGTAAATTTGTCCTCTAGTCCACTGACTGACACGGAACTTAAATTGTTTTCCCCCGGGGGTCTCAATTTTGCCCCAACAAACAACAAATTAGATATTTTTTTCAACTCTTAAAGACATAAATAAATTTGTACGGGATCTCACTGTGAGAAAACGCTTTTGGAAAGACCACAGTGAAAAGACTGATCAGGCACTAATTGCCTATAAAGGACTTTTTTTTGGAACAAAACAGTCTCATGTGTTTGATGGTCTTGGACTCTAATGATTCTGTAGCTCAGGATTTTCAAAACACACCTAAGATACTTATAAAAAACCCTACATTCTATCCCATACAAGCCTGAACCACCATGATGGATCGCTTCCAGGGGAATGTGAAAAGAGACTTAAAAGCTTTTCAAAAAGACATTAATTCAGGAAGCATTAGTAACAATTTAATTCCACTGGAACGCAATGCATTAAAAGATCTTCAAACCACAACTGACATTACCATTAAGAAATCGGACAAGGGCGGATCAATGGTAGTTTTAGATGCTGCTGATTATGTTGATTTCATCCAGGAAGTGTTAAATGATCAGAACGTATACACATTACTTTCCAATGGTCTTACTACTTTTTTTTTTTCAGGAGAAAATTTAAAATAAAAAATCATTCTTGAAGGTTTTTCTCTAGGTGTACTAACTAAGGAGTCGGAAGATTTGATCATTGACCATCCAACTATACCTATTTTCCATGCGCTACCAAAACCACAAATCTAATACTAAATTAACATTACGGCTAATAGTCTCTGGTATAGGGTCGTTTGGTGAGCACGTGGGACAATGCTTCGATTCATGCCTCCAGCCTTTAGTGTTTCGTATTCCGGGATATTCACGTGACTCAAGTGATGTTCTTTATTCTCTAAAAGATTTAACTTGGAGCGGTCAGTGGACCTGGCTTACATGCGATGTCATCTCTTTATAGAACAGTATTCCTCATCATATAGCCCTGTCGGCCATACAACACCATCTGTCACAACATAGTGCATATTCCCAAGATCTCCAAGCATTTATTAAAACAGTATTAACGTTCATGCTGACACATAATTATTTTATGTTTAACAACCAATTTTATTTGCAGTGTAGTGGAGTATCAATGGGAGCAGAATTCTCACCATCGGTTGCCAACCTGGTAATGGCGTGGTGGAGGAGCTCTTCATCTACAATATTCATAATCAATTTTTTTCATCCATATTCGATTAGTTACGGTATATCGATGATATAATTATAATCTGGGACACTACAGCATCGGACATTGTCCCTTTCATCCAGTACCTAAACAATAATGACTTTCATCTGAGGTTCATTCATCAATCTAATAATCATAACATCACATTTTTAGATTTTGGAATTGTCTGGAGAACATAATTGTTCCATTAAAAGCGACCAATGGGTAACACTATTCTTCATGCCAAAAGCTTTCATCCCTCACATACCCTTAAGGCCATCCCAGTAGGGGAACTCAACTCGTGCCAAAAGAAATTGTAGTGAGGAAACCACATATATAAAAGAAAGGGAATCAATCAAAAAGAGACTTTCGGCTAGAAATTATCCAAAATGGACACGAGATCGAGCAGCTGCGAAAGCAGATAAAAAAAAAGATCAGATCTTTTAATCTCAAATAACAAAAAAGACACTGCTATAAATAAAAGTCCCGATAAAAACTATAGCACTCCTACGTTACTCACCTTCAGTACTTTTTTTCCGGCAATTTCCGATATCGTGAGAAAAAGTATAGATATCCTCAGAGATGACACTGTTATGGACAACATACTTAAAAAAGGCTTTAGAATAGTGCCCCGTAAAGCCCCTACTATAGGCAATCGTATTCCTCCCAGTATATAGAAACCAAACTCCATTGGGACCTATAAAAATTGGCTTTCAACAAAAGGGTTTTATAGGCGCGGCTGCACCTCCTGCAAAATGTGTCCGTTTACTCTGAAAAAAACTCAATTTTTCAGACACTGATAACTCACATACATTCAACATCAATGGTTTTCTTCATTGTAATGACAAGTATCCGGTGTATATCATCGAATGCACTCAACCATTCGGAAACTTCTGATTCCGCATCAGAGACCATTGATATGATATTGAGCATCCGTCCACCAGGAATATTTCTAATATCTCCAAACACTTTATAACTCCCATCAGAGACATACTGGTGGATTCTCGGTATACGGCATTGAACATGTCACTAACAATGTCCGGGGTGGTGACAGAGAGACAATAGGGAAGCTTTCTGCACACTCACTTTAGACACCCGAGTCCCTCTGGGTAGAAGGGAATTCATGTTATTCTATTAATATATATTATCTACATATGGATTGGCATTTTTCACTGTTTTTATTTTTTATTTTTTCTCTTTTTTTTTTTATTTCTACATTTAGTTGTTGTTTTTAAATTAACTGCATTTCTGAGAATAATTTGATATCTCATATAGATGTAGGAAATTAATGGGAATTTTACTCACTAAACAGGTATATTAATTCCTTTTGTAGTGAATGACTGATTAGTCAGTGTTGCAGATACACCCAGAAGTAATACATAGTAACATAATAACTACATAGTAACATAATAACATAGTAACATAGTAACATAATAACTACATAGTAACATAGTAACATAATAACATAGTAACATATTTTTTAAGGTTGAAGGGAGACTAAGTCCATCTAGTTCACCCCATAGCGTAACATGTTGATCCAGAGGAAGGCAAAAAAACCCCATGTGGCAAACACTAAGCTCCACATTGGGGAAAAAAATTCCTTCCCGACTACATACGACAATCAGACTAGTTCCCTGGATCAACGCCCTATCAAGGGATCTAGTATTTATAACCTGTAATATTATACTTTTCAGGAAAGGCATCCAGGCCCTTCCTAAATGTTAGTAGTGAATCCCTCATTACACATCATGCGGCAGAGAGCTCCATAGTCTCACTGCTCTTACAGTAAAGAATCCCCGTCTGTGATTATGATTAAACCTTCTTTCCTCCAGACGTAGAAGATGCCCCCTTGTCCCCGTCTCAGGCCTCAGAGTAGACACAGCTGTATTCCTTTTTTCCTAATTACTGAAGATATATAAAAGATCTGTGTAGCTCCCCGTTCACATGCATACAAAGTTTAAGAACACCATGTTCGAAATGCGTCTGGTAATCTAATAGCAAGTACTGTACCCCCTGCACCCCCTCTGTTTTTGCATGGATTGTGATTTTCACTATGTTTTATCCAAGTAAGAAATAACATTTTTTGGGGGGATTTTATATGACGAATTCCTGTGAGTTAAGTCATCTTGTTTTTTCAAGCTTTTGGGGTATGCCAAAGTTCACACTGCCCGCATTCTCCAACCATAGGTAGTGCGGCGGTGTTCACACAGTGCCATTTAATAGGCAGTGACCCAAGAATGTCTAACAAAGTTTTTATTGTCCAAATAACTCACACAGTGAAGGCAGCTCTGTCCTCCGGATCACAGCCGGGTTGTCCACAGTAGTCCATACAACAATACACCATTGCCAGGGGCGATTGCACCGCTGTATCACTCCAAGCTGTGCAGAAGCTTGGCCATCCTGGGCTCTGTGTTCCCTTCACACAGGCCTGTACAGAGCACAGAACCTCCTGCTCTCCAGCTTGGAAACCAAAGACTTACACACCCAAACATTTGCTGCAGGTTTTTTAATGAAATCTGTGGACATAAGCCCCATGCAAGACCCGGGCTGGAGGGAGTGGACCGCCCCACTGCCATCCTGTAGTCCACTCCAAGGATAACAGCCCATGCCGGGTTTTACCAAATCTGCCTGGGTCAAATAGCTTGACCAAGTCCAAACTTACCTTTATTCTGCACTGCAACCACAGGCTTGCCTGTGATTGCAATGCACTCCAGCGGGATCAATATGCTTCAGTGCGCATTCTGGGGGATACATATTGTCCCTCACATATAATACACCTCACTGCCTCACAATATATATAACAGGTGTTCTAAATAAGGGACTGATAACATGGATAATAAACGGTAATTTGAAATAATAATGGAAAGTCTTTCGTGATAGTGTGATGCACCCAGTCGTAGGAGTCACCACATTGTTTCATTAGCTCTGCATATGGCCCTAGCGGGGGTCATCGGTAATTCCCGCTAGGCCGCAAGTCTTTTCCGGACAAAGTCAATTAAATCAAGTTTAGCATCCCCTTCACCAACCGGCACCCTCCCAACCTGAGATCCTAGACCCAACTGTCCTCGGCACCGTAGCTGAACAGTGGAAGTGACGGCCCGGTTCACTTGTGCAGCTCCTCTGCTTCTGCTGGCATGACTCTCCTGGCGCAATCCTGACTCGCCCCCTGGGCCGTGGGGCACTCGGAGCCGGGCAACAGGGAGACGATGTGGGTAGTGGTGGCGACCCGGTTCCGTGGCTCAGGGTGGTCAGACCAATGGTAGTCTGCTATGTGCTGTTGATAATGTCCGACTACGCCACCCGTGGATTGCGGTTATTATGAACCGCCGCTGCAAGGTAATCCCCTGAGGCTGATGGTGTGTGCAGCTGAGATTGGATAACTCCCCACGGGAAGAGTGTAGCCCCAGGGCAGTGCAATGAACGGTGGGGGTGATGGTGCAGGAAGTTCCAGTACCGGTAGTGCTGGAGGAGCGAGAAAGTACACAGACAACGTACTGCAGTCCAATGTCTTTTACTCACAGTTCATGTGCTCCGGGTCACTTCGGCACCAGTAGTGACCGCCCGAGCCGTGCTGCGTCCACCAGGTGTGGGGCTCGGTCAACTCCCAGGCAGTTCAGAAGTATGGCTCAGGACCCCCTTTTATCCTTTCTCTGACCTGCCTCACCAGTGACCCACTTTTGTCCAGCTGCCACGGATCTGCGCGGGTAAACGTGGGCCCCGTTCCCCGCTGTCCAATATGGTGCCTTCCTAGCAGGTTTGATGAGGTGTCGCACCAATAAATGATCACGACGACCGGTCTTTGGCTGAGGGTTGTTTCTCCTCCACCAACTTGGGATCCGGTACCCTTAATCTGCCTGACCCTTCACCCTGTATTCTCCTGGGTTCTTAGGGTCCCTTCCACCTTCTTGTTTCTGAGCCTTTCCACACTCTGGATACTTCTCTTTCTGTTTCTGTTCCTTGCTGTTCCTTGCTGTTCCTTTCTGTTCCTTGCTGTTCCTTTCTTCTACTCCGGCCTTCACTCTAGGCCTGTCTCATGGAGCTGGGCCGAGGCTGAGCCACAGCCCCCTGTCACATCTCCACTCTGCTTCTTCTCTGACTGAACTGACTTCTTCTCCTCCTCTCTGCACACAAAACTAAGATGGTGCCCACCTTATATACCCTTCCCTAGTGTGTGAGCTCAGGTGACCAGCAACCAATGAGCTCCTTCCTATGCTCAGAAACCAACCCCTATCTGCCCCTACAGCACTGGGTGTTCCACCCCCCTCCCCACTCCAGTCAGGGACATAGTGGGTCGTGCCTGCACTTCTGTCTAGTGGGAGCACCGTTGAGCTGTCCCTCGGAAATGGGGTGTGTGTGCTGTATGCAGCTAACTGAGCCCTGGTCCATACTCCATCCTTACCCGGGAGTGGAATATCACACCTCTGGCAGAGGTGCAATACCCCTGTGGCGGCCGAACCCTCGGGGCGCTACAATCCTCTCCCAGCTCCTCTCGGCTGGACCGTTGGAGGCAATCTCTCACACCTTGGGTAGGAGGATCCAAACGTCGTCTGTTGGCGGGCAATGCTGGATCCTGCGAACTTACTCAGCACCGCAAGCAGGTGCCGACTCTCCTCAGCAGGCGCAGGACTCAGGGCACCTCTATGGGTAATCCGGAGTTCATCAAGTGGTGTCCGGCTGCTGTGTGCCGCAGGCCTCTGGCTCAGGCCTGCCACATTGGGCTTTTCGACACTTCTGGAGAGCGTTTGCTCCCCTCTGCAGCTTGACGCTAAATCCCCCTGTGGCTTGGCGCACTGGACTTTTATGCTCAGGAAATCCTTCCTGGAAGTCACCTGACCATGTCAAGCCTCTGAATCTGCTCCCCCTTCAACATTTCTAACACAAATTGGTTCCGTTTGACTTTAGAGGACTTTAATTCTGCTAGCAAGATCCGCATAGTGGATTCTGTTATAGGCCCTGAGGATGTAGTTTGCCCTTCTTGGGTACACTCTGCGGTGTGTATTGAAGAGACATCCCATGTCTGCGGCATTGGTGGTAGAGAAGGAATTGTTGCAGCGATGACATGGCCGAGTCTGACTTCAGGTGTCGCTTCGGTGGTAATGAAAACTGAGTCCACATACCCTCTGAATGAAAAGGCTGAAGCTGGGCTGCTTGCTGAGGACGCCAGCATTAGCAGCAGGTCGTTGACGGAGAAGGGGTCGTTCACCTCGCTGGGTACACAAGAGGCTGCTCTACTTGACTGTGAGATAACGCTTTCTTGCGAGCTTTCTGATGCCGGGAAAATCTTTGTAAGTTTTAGAGGGCTTTTCTTTTGTTTCCCTCGAGCGTTCTTTACCTCCTTCATGGTTCTTGTGGTCTGGGTGTCTTTAGCCGTTAGTAGAGGAAATAATAACCTGCTACTTGCCAATTATAGCTGCTTTTTGAGATGTGGAGCAAGGGAGCTGATCAGTTCCACATCTGCCTTCATGCGCTGCTAGACATTTTTGACTATTGTTTTACTTTGGTATGTTGTTTGTCTGTCCCGTCTTATTACGGCTTTACTTTGTCCATACATCTGTTTCTCCTCTTTGGATTATTGAACCTCTATTTAATGGCTTTATATATATATATCTACCTTGTGACACACAGTATATACACATCCCTCTTTGTCAGTTTCTCTCCTGTTCAGTCTGTTGCCCCCTGTGTAGTCTTGTGTAGTCTTAAGATCTGATATTGGGCATACATGGTCATAGAATCATAGAATGCTAGAGTTGGAAGTGACCTCCTGGGTCATCCGGTCCAACCCCCTGCTCAAAGCAGGATTCACTAAATCATCTCATATTTACTCTATTGGTTACTCTATGCAGGGTCGGACTGGAGCACTGGGGCACCGGAGAATTCTCCGGTGGGCCCGGGCCTTTGGCGGGCCCCTGAGCATGACGCACAGGGGCCCACTGGTTAACATGGCCGCCGGTGCATCTGCACCGGGGCCATAGGTGCAGGGGGGCCCTTGCAGAGCGGCTGATAATGAGGGCAATCTGGACGCTTCTCGGACCCCCAAGCTCCGGGGGACCCATGGCCAGATTGCCCTCATCGTGTGTGGTGGGCAGGAAGTGATCCCTCCAGCTCCGCTGCCGACAGGAGGAAAATGGCAGCGGAGGGATCCGTCCTCTGCTTCCTGCCCGGGGTGCAACATCATGCAGCGCGGGCCTGTGTCAGATAGAGAGTTGCTGGCAACGTGGATGCTGCGGCCTGCAGGGGAATGTGCAGAGAGGTAAGTGTTTTTTTTTTAACTAATACACTGGGGATGAGGGAGAGTAATGACGATGGAGGAGGGGGGGGGATATGGCATGGCAATGAGGACGGAGGAGGTGTGGAATAATGATGAAGGTGGTGGGGGAGAGCAATGATGGAGAAGAAGAAATTAATTGTGCAGAAAAAAATCAGCGGGGAAAAAACAGCAATTCTGCACGTAAAAAACAGCCTTAAACTTCCCTCCTATTGTATAAATTGCATCTTTCAGTTGCTTATATTTTCATACAGTACAGACCAAAACTTTGGACACACCTTCTCATTTAAAGATTTTTCTGTATTTTCATGACTATGAAAATTGTACATTCACACTGAAGGCATCAAAACTATGAATTACCACATGTGGAATTATATACTTAACAAAAAAGTGTGAAACAACTGAAAATATGTCTTATATTCTAGGTTCTTCAAAGTAGCCACCTTTTGCTTTGATGACTGCTTTGCACACTCTTGGCATTCTCTTGATGAGCTTCAAGAGGTAGTCACCGGAAATGGTCTTCACTTCACAGGTGTGCCCTGTCAGGTTTAATAAGTGGGATTTCTTGCCTTTAGTGTTGAGCCACCCCCGTAGTGTTCGGGTTCCGTTCGGTTCGTCGAACACCGGGATGTTCGAGGAACTGTTCGTCGAACACCTTAGAACACCGTCGAACACCGTTAAAACCAATGGCAGGCAAACAAAACACATAGAAACACATAGAAAACACCTTCAAAGGTGTCCAAAAGCTGACAAACTGCTCAGAAGACACTGTCTTTAAAAAAGCCGGCCGGCAATTCAGCAGCGGCATACACCGGTACCCGACAATTTAGACAAGAAGGAATAGAACATCACACATAGATTAGATAGATAGAAACATGTCAGTCACATATATAAGAAGTACAGTGACAGTGTTGGTTACTGTACTTGTCATTTAGTGTTAAAGGATTTATTAAAAAAAATAATAGTGTTTTCATGCATCGTCTCTTTAAAAAAGCCGGCCGGCAATTCAGCATCTGTACCCGACAATTTATAACAGACAGAATAGAGCTTCACACATAGATTAGATAGATAGAAACATGTCAGTCAGATATATAAGAATTACAGGGATAGTGTTGATTATTAAAAAGCATGCCTGCTCTGCAGTGTCTATGAAGGATGGCATGCTGGATGGCAGCGCTCAGCTGTGATCCAGCCTGTCATCTCAATGCCATCCCAGCGCAGGAGAATTCTCCCACGCTGTCAGTGACGTGCATGAGGTGAGCTGAGTTCACAGCCAGACACTGAGGAGCGCACCCTTCCTGGGCTATTAATATCAGCCCCCAGCTGTCTGCCTAGCCTTTGCTAGCTATTAAAATAGGGGGGACCCCACGTCATTTTTTTTTGGGTCACCCATTTTAATAGCTAGTTAAGGCTATGTATTCAGCTGGGGGCTGATATTAGTAGCCTGGGAAGCTCTGTGGGTATTACCCCCTTCCCAGGCTTCAAACATCTGCCCCAGCCGTCTGCTTAACCTCCGCTAGAGACTAAAATTACGGGTAACCCCACGCCAATTTTTTTTTTAATAAATCCTTTATTTTAACACTAAATGACAAGTACAGTAATCAACACTATCACTGTACTTATTATATATGTGACTGACATGTTTCTATCTATATAATCTATGTGTGAAGCTCTATTCTTTCTGTTATAAATTGTCGGGTACCGGTGTATGCCGCTGCTGAATTGCCGGCAGGCTTTTTTAAAGAGACGGTGCATGAAAACACTAATATTTTTTTTAATAAATCCTTTACACTAAATGACAAGTACAGTAAGCAACCCTGTCACTGTACTTCATATATATGTGACTGACATGTTTCTATCTATCTAATCTATGTGTGATGCTCTATACTTTCGGTTCTAAATTGTCGGGTACCGGTGTATGCCGCTCCTGTTTTGCCGGCTTTTCATGTTTCACTGTGAGCACTGTTCCCATCGTTTTGGGCAACCACTGTAATGCCACAACCACCATGGCTGTGGCATTACAGTGAGTGGCAGACAATCCCTGCATGATTGGTGCTCTAAATGCCAGACATGCAGGACACGCTTTTGGTGCACGAAGAGTTATCGAACATAACCTCGAACAGCCGAATTTTTTGCAAATCGTTCGCGTTCCTCGAACGACTCGAACACCGCCCAAAACAGCTCGAATTTGAGATTGGCGAACAGTTCTAGTCGAACACCGCTCATCTCTACTTGCCTTATAAATGGGGTTGGGACTATCAGTTGTGTTGTGCAGAAGTCTGGTGGATACACAGCAGATAGTCCTACTGAATAAACTGTTAGAATTTGTATTATGGCAAGAAAAAAGCAGCTAAGCAAAGAAAAACGAGTGGCCATCATTACTTTAAGAAATGAAGGTCAGTCAGTCTGAAAAATTGGGCAAACTTTGAATGTGTCCCCAAGTGCAGTTGCAAAAACCATCAATCGCTACAAAGAAACTTGCTCACATGAGGACCGCCCCAGGAAAGGAAGACCAAGAGTCACCTCTGCTTCTGAGGATAAGTTTATCCGAGTCACCAGCCTCAGAAATCGCAGGTTAACAGCAGCTCAGATTAGAGACCAGGTCAATGCCACACAGAGTTCTAGCAGCTGACACGTCTCTACAACAACTGTTAAGAGGAGACTTTGTGCAGCAGGCCTTCATGGTAAAATAGCTGCTAGGAAACCACTGCTAAGGACAGGCAACAAGCAGAAGAGACTTGTTTGGGCTAAAGAACACAAGGAATGGACATTAGACCAGTGGAAATCTGTGCTTTGGTCTGATGAGTCCAAATTTGAGATCTTTGGTTCCAACCACCGTGTCATTGTGCGACGCAGAAAAGGTGAACGGATTGACTCTACATGCCTGGTTCCCACCGTGAAGCATGGAGGAGGAGGTGTGATGGTGTGGGGGTGCTTTGCTGGTGACACTGTTGGGGATTTATTCAAAATTGAAGGCATACTGAACCAGCATGGCTACCACAGCATCTTGCAGCGGCATGCTATTCCATCCGGTTTGCGTTTAGTTGGACCATCATTTATTTTTCAACAGGACAATGACCCCAAACACACCTCCAGGCTGTGTAAGGGCTATTTGACCAAGAGGAAGAATGATGGGGTGCTACGCCAGATAACCTGGCCTTCACAGTCACCAGACCTGAACCCAATCGAGATGGTTTGGGTGAGCTGGACCGCAGAGTGAAGGCAAAAGGGCCAACAAGTGCTAAGCATCTCTGGGAACTCCTTCAAGATTGTTGGAAGACCATTTCCGGTGATTACCCCTTAAAGTTCATCAAGAGAATGCCAAGAGTGTGCAAAGCAGTCATCAAAGCAAAAGGTGGCTACTGTGAAGAACCTAGAATATAAGACATATTTTCAGTTGTTTCACACTTTTTTATTAAGTATATAATTCCACATGTGGTAATTCATAGTTTTGATGCCTTCAGGGTGAATGTACAATTTTCAAAGTCATGAAAATACAGAAAAATCTTTAAATGAGAAGGTGTGTCCAAACTTTTGGTCTGTACTGTATGAAAATATAAGCAACTGAAAGATGCAATTTATACAAATGATACTGTATATAAATGATATCATGTTTTGTACAGTCCATCTTTATGTAAGTGGGAAATTTTATAAATTCTCTTCGTTGTCCAAAACGTATAATTATCAGAAAAACAATGTATCCCTGAATTGATATATGTCCTGTATTGGTGTGTGGTCTTATTGTTCTGCACCTTCTTGAAGTTTATCTAATGACTTCCAAGCTGCGGGTTTTTCCCTCTTTCCTCCTCTTGTAACACAGGTACTTTAGATGCAGTGACACAGAAACACAGAGCAGCCAATACAGGGTTAATAAACTGGGGAGGTTTATAGTAACAGGGTCAATCTCCATGCAGGGAGTAACGGGAAAATATGGAGAAAGAAGTAGCAGGTAAAAGTCTATAACTGACAGTTCACAGTTTAACTAGATGTAGCAGAGTCGAACCGGTTGTAATCGACAGTTTTTACACTTAGCTGACTCTTATCCTCCACAAGGCAGTTTCCAGCTGATGCCAGTGTTGCTTTCTTCAGGCTTCCCCACCCAAACAATGCTCCGTCTTCTGGTGGCAGCTGGCGGTCTCCGGTTTTACCCGCTGAGCCCCTAGTCCATAACACGGCACCTCACGTGCCCGACTCCATGGAACCTGCGTCTCTTCTCTAGTCGGCTTGACTACTCCGGTCCTCTGCACTCGGATCTTGCTCCAAGTACTGGAGCCAGGAGCCTGGACCCTCTCACACTGCTCTCCTTAGAAGGACTCTCCTGCCGCTTTCCCGCGCAAAAGTCCTCGTCTCCCCCTCTGTCTAGCCACGCCACCAGTTTCCTGGTCATCTAACCTCCTTGCTCTCACTCTGGACACGCCCCAGCTTCCCAGTCACCTGACTCCTGTGCTCGCAGTCTGTCTTCCCCCTGCAACCAGAGGTGTGGCCCCGGCAGTTCCGGATCCCTTGTTCTGAAAGTACTTGCACCCCCGGTCTTCCCCCTTACACTCTCACACTGTCGTATTACATAGGTGTTGTATCCGCTGAGCACTGATCATTTCTTTTGTAGGTCATAAATCACCAGTTAAAAACGAATATTAATTCCAGTGATTCCAATTTTCCTTCCACATCCATCATTGGGACCCTCATCACCACTCGAAGACCACTGTGCATTCACCTTTACTCAAATAAAATATTATTCATGCCTTACTAGCTGCAGTTTAGTGGAAGTTCTGCCACGTTAAACTTTGACCTGAAAAGCTTCTTATCACAATGAAATCTCTCCATTAGAATCTGTACGGATGTCACATTGCACTGGGGAATCAGAGGTCGCTGCATACTCTGCTGAACAATCATTCAGATCATTTGTATCCTTCTTGTAGGAGATTTTTCCGTCCACTAAATACAACTTTACTGCCCACCTTGTGCCTTGGTGAAAAGTTTTATAGTCAGGAACACCAGAAACAAAGGGGAGATGGCAGAACAGAAGGGTGGACGACTTGTAGAGACACCTTACAGGTACATCCGATGAGCTCTTCCAGGATGAAGATCTTCCAAAGAGAGAATTATTAAGAATTAGATATCATTTTCCAGACAATAGCGATTATAATCCGGAATCAAATAAAATCTACAGACGAGGTGATGGGTGATTCCCAAATTGGACGCCTAATAGAACCAAATCCATAGAGAATAGGATTGATAGGAATAAATTGATATCTGCTAAAACTTCCACCAATAAAACTTCCACCAATGATGCAAATTATTCAGTTACTTTCTCTCTATGTCCTACAGTCCCTCAAGACATTGTCATTGTTAATATTAATAAAAAAAAAAAAAAAAAATCTACCAATATTAAATCAAGCATTCTGGAATCTGAGGTTAGATACGTGGCTAAGAAACAATCCGCATTTTGCTGTATTTCATCACCTCCTCATTTCCTCCGTGAAGAAAACTGAAGAGGGAAGACGCGGCTTTCTCTGGCCGGTTTCTATAAATGCAGATGTCACCGCTGTAAATCATGAGATCACATACACAAAGCAGAACAACTTAATTCCACACGGAACGGTGAGGTTTTCCCTATTGGAGATTTGATAGACTGTAACGCATCGTGTTGTTTTTCCTATCCGATAAGTCGGTTGCGCTTCAGGACCACGTAAGGTCTGTATTATGAGACCTCCGTTTTAACCCTTTGGTGAAAAATACATGCACAGTCTCCAAACACATTATCCAGAAACATAGGGGAGATCACGAATACACCCTAAGTACTGTAGGAATTAATGCTGTGCAATACTCCTGCAGGATCCTGCTCGCCACTCCATCGAGCATCGGGTGCTCGGGTACGCATTGAGTATCGCAGGTGATGGAGCACCATGTCGAACAGCAGCTAAACATCCGGGGCAGGAACGTTAGCACCTGCAATACTCAACGCATACCTGAGCACCCCAACGCTAGATCGAGTGATCAATATTCTGAAGTTCAGCAGAGGTTTTTTTTTTAACTCTTCGCAGTCGTCTGGGGTACAGAATATTTCTTAATATGGGATCTCCTGAAGGTGATTCTGGGTTTGTCGGAAAGTTGTTATTTCAGGTTGGGGGTCACAGAATGTTCCAATAACTCATTAGTATTTTACGGATTGTGGTGCGGCCGGAGCTGAAATGTAATTTTGTTCTCATTAGATAATTTCTGGACGATGCCTTCATACTGTGTGAGACCCCCGGCCTCCAGCATGGTGGACAGCGTACTGTAAAACTGGCGATTCACTACAAACAGAGAGCGTTGTTATTTTAGCAGACGAAGCATTTTGCCCCTTGACAATTACTTTTCCCACAGTGTAGAGTCCATCTGACATGGAATAATAAAGCTTGTATATACTGGTGTCACCTACACACTGGACATCTTATTGTATTGTGATATTGTCAGTAGAAGGAAGGCTATATTGACCTCCACAGTCCGGCACTGTAATGCATCGTTATTACAAGTGGTGGCGCTCCTGAACATATTTAATTCTGGAGATGTCATCGGAAACTTTTCTTTATTGAGCGCATAAATCTCTACAGAGCGAGAGCGTAGCACCGGGTGCAGCCGCGGATATCTATACTCATGACGAGCTGCAGTATAGGGTGCAGGAGGCGAGAGGAAAGTCTTATAACATAATGAGTAGTGATGAGCGAGCACTAAAATGCTCGGGGGCTCAATGCTCGGGTCGAGCACATTGGAATACTCGGGTGCTCGACCCGAGCAACGAGCCCAATGTAAGTCTATGGGAAACTCGAGTATTTTTCAGGCGGCTCCACTGCGGTCTGCAGAGGGCCTAAAAATTGCCTAAATCGATGGGAACAGTGCTCAAATGACATGGGAACAGCATGGGGAAGACCCCTGGAAGCATCTCTGACTCCCAGGTCACTGCTGTCAACAATGTTGTCAGAGTATTACGCCACTTTTACGGACTCACAATAAAACATATAAAAACAAAACCAAAATGGATTTTTCTAGGAAAAATGTTAAGGAACATCCTTTCCAGGGTAATGACATGTAAGTAAGGTAAAGTAGCGTTTTTGATGCGTTTTTGCACTTTTGCATTGCTTTCAGACGGGAAAAATACAATCACTGGGAAATGTAATTTTAACATTTTACAACCTTATCTGACCATGTGGTGTGTGACACATCATCAGACACATGCATACAGTGCTGAAAAGACATGGTAACAGCATGGGGAAGACCTCTGGAAGCATCTCTGACTCCCAGGTCACTGCCCAAAAGTGTGCCCATCATAAGTGATCCTTGGCGCATGCCAAGATGCCTCCTGCCATGCACCTGTCATTGCAGATGTGCAACAATCACCATCCATGTCCTTGTCCCACTGCAGCGTTCAGTTGTCCCTACCCCATTCCTTTGAGTGCAAGCACAAGTATGCAGCCAGCCACCCACCCACCAACAGGCCTCAAAACTAAATTGCCTCATTTCTGGACAGCTGCTTACACTTGAAATGTGGCCTTTTAGGCTCTTGGAGGCGGTAGCTGTCCACAACCTTATGGCGGTGGCTGGCAGGTGTCCATACTCAGTCCTCAGCCGCCACTATTTCTCCCGGTGTTGTCGCCACCTTCCACAAGCATGGGTCCCACAACATTACCCGTGCCCTCTCCAGTTGACTTAAGTGGGAAGGATCGCCTAACCACAAACACTTGGCCAGGTGAATGTGGCCAGGGACAGTACATCTCACAAGAGCCAAGTCCACAGCAAAAAAGCAACCATAAAGTGTTCGGAAAACTTCCCCACACTTTTCTTAGCCAGGGCTGCTCCTCGGCAGGGTTGGATGGGCCCACCAGAGAACCAGAGACTCCTCTGGTGGGCCCTGGCTTCTCTTTCAGGAGAGTTCAGAGTGCAACTTTGCTGGTTGTGATGATGATGATGAGGTCATCCATCTCCTTAGTTTTCTGTTACTTGGAATGCCATGCGCAAGTATGCAGCCAGCCACCCACCCATGGGCCGCAATACTAAACTGCCCCATTTTTGGACAGCTGCTTGCACTTGAAATTTTCCGTTTAGGCTCATGGAGACGGAATCTGTCCACAGCCTCATGACAACGACGGCCGGGTGTCCATACTCGGTCCCCAGCTGCCACTATTTCTCCCGGTGTCGTCTCCACCTTCCACAAGCACGGGTCCCACAATATTACCCGTGCCCTCCCCAGTGCACTTACTGGGAAGGACCGCCTAACCACAAACACATGGACAAGTGAATGTGGCAAGGGACACTGCTTCTTGTATTTCACCACAGCCATATTCTTTAGCTCGGTGAAAGGACTGGCATAGAGGGAAACCGTATCTATTCTGGGTGTCATTTCTCTCAAAAAATCCTCTAATGCAGCTTGTTGCAGAAGCAATGGCAGCCCGTCCAACATCAGCTCACACTTCTCGGTGGTGCTTCGACACACAAAGATCTTTCTTTGCGCCTTGAATTTCATGGCCACAGAGATGGGCAATGGCCTGATCTGCTATGCAGTTTGAGAAATAACATGCATAGCACGTCCAATCCACATTAAAAAAGCAGCCATACAGTGTCTGGGAACTTTCACAGAGACTTTTATTAGCCAGGCCTGCTTACCGGAGAGAGATGTATTTCACCACAGGCATATTCTTTAGGTTGGATGAAAGAACTGGCATACAGGGAAACTGTATGTACTACGGCTGTCATTTCTCCGCCACCAGGTTCCTGCCATTATCACATATGAACATGCTGGCTGTATGTGAAAGCCACAGATCAGGCTGCTGTGTTACAGCTTTCAACAACTGTACAGCGGTGTGCAGTTTGTCACCTAGGCATTAAGCATATTAGCTTCAGCGCAGCCTGTTGCCGCTTGGCCAAGGCAGTGCTGCAGTGCTTCCATCTTGTGACTGATGTGGTCATTTCTGAGATGGAGGTCGAACTGGAGGAGGAGGTGCAGGAGCTAAACAATGCATTGAGGTTACATTGGCGAGTCTGGTTTTTAGAGTAAAGATCCAGCTGTGTTTTTATTTATTTATTTATTTTTTTAAATCTCCTCAAATGTGTATTGGAGTGCGTCCTAATTGTTTGCAGCCCATGAAATTGCTGCATATGAAATAACAGTATAAGACACCTACTCCTTAATAATGGGAAGGACAATTCAAATACATTCTAGATTCTTGAATATTAACTATATTATTTAAAATTCTTTTACGCAGTATGTATCGCAGTATGGATAGCGTATTACACCGAACCAGGCAGGTATTATTGCCTTATACTGCGTGCTGCTGGTGCTGCCTCCAAAAAATTTATATGTATTCTATTTCCTATCGATAACGCTGTTTGATGCATTTACAATAGGGACAGGTGTTGCTAGTTGGTATCATCAGCTCCAGATGACTGTTGTTCTGTTCATGTTCATTCTGGTCGCATCAATGTGTTCCATAGTCCATAACTTTTTTTGGTTACTTTTTCTTTGCCCTTATATACAAGTTATTACACTGGAAGCAATGTTTTGTAACATTTTCAACATTTTACCCTTTTTTTTTTCAGTCCGTAAAAGTGTTGTCATACTCTGACAACATTGTTCACAGATATGCTATTTGTCAGTGAACAACTGTGAATAGGTTTGAAACTGCAACTGCAATACTTTAAATGGAGTACAATTCAACACGCTCACCAAAATTGCTGGATTATTAAGGCAGTCATATGAGATCATGTCTGATTATTTAAAAAAGTTTCTCTGCTTCCACAATACAGTAATGTGAATAAAATAAAAAAACTTATGGCTGTATTCTGCCAACAAGCAAATGGAGCATTAAAATGGTCTACTCTGCATTGCTTTTTAAGCAAATAATCGGGATTAAGATAAAAAAAAAATTAGCCTGGGCCCCTGATATCTGGGGCTATGTCTACAAATATCTGTAACACCAGGATCAAACCGAACGTACAAAGGACCCTCTTATGCTGTATAGCCTGCCTGCCTGCCTAACTCCTGCTATCACCACTGAATATATGCAGCTGGATTACTCCTCAGAAGGACTGTTAGTTCAAATGGATATATAGATATGATGTGGAATACCTACACTTACTAATAGACAAGCAAATCTCTCCCTCACTCAGCAGCATCTCTCCCTATTCTGCCTGTTTCAGGGGTAGACTGTGATGAGCAGAGCATCGCCGGCTCTTATATAGGCCTGACGAAAATGTGGATGGAGTCAAAAGCCCCTTACAACAGATGTACAGGAGGGCATCATGCAAACAAAGTTTCCATTATTAGCAAGTTGGTCTCCAAGACTGTGCCCATTCAGTGAATGCAAGGGCTGCTGAAAATGTGGATGCACTCAAAAGCCCATTACAACGGACGTAGAGGAAGGCATCATGCAAACAAAGTTCCCATTAGTAGGAAGTGGGTCTCCCATACTCTTTCTGCCCATGCAGTGAATGCAAGGGCTGCCAAAAATTTGGAGGGACTACAAATCCCCTTACAAGAAACAGAGAGGTTGGCCTCATGCAAACAAAGTTCCCATTAGTACCAAGTGGGTCTCCCAGAATGTTTTTGCCCATGCAGTGAATGCAAGGGCTGCCAAAAATTGGGGCACTAAGAAGCCCCTTCAAAGAAACATAGAGGAGACCCTCATGTAAACAAAGATCCCATTATTAGCAAGTGGGTCTCCCAGTATGTTTTTGCCCATGCAGTGAATGCAAGGGCTGCCAAAAATTTGGAGGCACTGCAATGCCCCTTGCACGAGACATAGATATGGTGATATGGTGGTGGAGGATGAGGATGAGGACAACATCAAATAGACAAAATAAGGAAGCATATACCTTCCCATGTCTAGGTGTGAAGACAGAGGTGCATGGCAATAGAGTTAAACCTCCCTAACAAAAATATACACTGTATTTGAGTTTATCTTATGCTGCTATCATTTGATGGTGTTGAGAAGTCAGGCCCAATCCAGCCCTTGTTCATTTTTATAAGAGTCAGCCTGTCAGCATTTTCAGTTTGGTTATAATTCCCCCGGCGGCACTAAAAACCCGCTCTGACAAAACGCTAGCGGCAGGGCAGGCAAGGACCTCCAAGCGTAAATAGCCAGTTCATGTCAAGTGTCCAGCTTGGATACCCAATAATTATAAGGCACAGAGGAATCACGGAGGACGTTAGTACGATCGGCAAGGTACTCCTTCAGTATGTTCCTAAACTTTTCCATCCTTGTGAGAGTAACCGGGAATAAGGGCTTGTGCGATTGTAGGGTCTGAGAAAACTGTCCCAGAACTTTGACAGTGTTCCCCTGCCTCTGCTGGATTGGATTTGTGTCTCTCTCGCCTGTACTCCTTGGTTTTCCAATGAACTATGACCTCTGCCGCTAGCATTTTCAGATGGGAATTTTTTTAATAATACCCAACAAGGGCCTTCTGGTACTGCCCTATTTTAGGAAACCTGTCCGACACAGGAATTGGAGATAGAAAGTTCTCCTTGTAGCGAGGATCTAGAAGTGTCACCAACCAGTAATGAGTGCCATCCAAAATGTGGACAACGCGAGGGTCACGGGAAAGGTAGCATAGCATAAACTCAGCCATGTGTGACAGACTGTAAAGAGGCAAGACTTCCGTGTCCTCACCAAGAGGACGACTGACCATGTTCTCCTCCTCATCCTCATCATCCTCCTCCCTGTCCTCAGGCCACATGCGCTGAACAGACGGTATGTCAGTTGAGCGGGTAGTACCGTCTATAGCGCAGGAAACTAGCTCCTGTTCTTCCTCCTCCTCCTCTTCCTCATTGTCACCCAATCCACATTGGGATGAGAAGGCAATGGGCTGTATGGAATCACCCTGTATGGTTCCTTGCTCCATGTCATCAGGCTCCGCCTGCAATGACTCCTCTTTCATTGTGAGCAGCGAGCATTTCAGAAGACAGAGAAGCG
This sequence comes from Phyllobates terribilis, assembly GCF_046119375.1. NCBI lineage: Eukaryota > Metazoa > Chordata > Amphibia > Anura > Dendrobatidae > Phyllobates > Phyllobates terribilis. The sequence continues at coordinate 135,749 of NW_027363385.1, read as the reverse complement.
GGATGGTGATGCTAATTATGGCGTCATTGCCGCTCAGCATCTTGGTGGAGTCCTCAAAGTTTTGGAGGATGGCACAGATGTCTTACATCCAAGCCCACTCCTCAGGTTTTATGTGCGGAGGATGACCGGAATGCCGACGGGCGTGTTGAAACTGGTACTCAACAACTGCCCTCTGCTGCTCACAAATCCTTCCCAACATCTGCAAAGTTGAGTTCCAATGCATGGGGACATCACACACCAGTCGGTGAGCTGGAAGCTGGAAACGCTGCTGAAGCACGGCAAGGTTGACGGAAGCTGTAGCTGACTTTCTAAAATGGGTACACACGTGACGTACTATGACAAGAAGATCCGACAGTTCCGGGTAGGTTTTGAGAAACTGCTGAACCACAAGGTTAAGTACAAGGGCCAGGCATGGTATGTGTGTCAGCTCACCTCGCTTCAGAGCCGCCACCAGGTTCTGGCCATTGTCACACACGACCATGCCTGGCTGTAGGTTCAGCGGTGTCAGCCACAGATCTGCCTGCTCTTTCAGAACTGTCCATAACTCTGCAGCAGTGTGTGGTTTGTCACCTAAGCATATTAGCTTCGGCACAACCTGTTGCCGCTTGGCTGAGGCAGTGCTGCAGTGCTTCCAGCTTGTGACTGATGTGGTCATTTCGGAGATGGAGGCTGAAGAGGAGGAGGTGCAGGAGCTGTAGAATGTGGGGGCAACCCTGATTGACCGAGGGCCCACAATCCTCGGCATCGGGAGGACTGTTCCGTCCCAAGGTCGGACTGGGTCCCGGCTTCAACTATTTTAACCCAGTGTGCCGTCAGCGAGATATACCATTCCTGCCCACAAGCACTTGTCCACGTGTCCGTGGTTAGGTGGACTTTCCCAGTAACTGTGTTGTTGAGGGCACGTCTAATGTTCTGGGACACGTGCCCGTGTAATGAGGGGACAACACACCGGGAGAAATAGTGGTGGCTGTGTACCGAGTACCGAAGGACAGCTACCACCATCAGGTTTTGGAAAGCTTCTGTCTCCATGAGCCTAAAAGGCAACATTTTGAGCACAAGCTTTCGCGAAATGTGTGAATTTAGTAGTATGGCCTGTGGGGCATTGACTGCGTATTTGCGCTTGCGTTCCAATGACTGGGGTAGGGACAACTGAACGCTGCGCTGGGACAAGGACGTGGATGTGGCTGCTGATGGTGCTAGTTAAGAGTGTGCAACGACAGGTGCAGGGCAGGAGGCATATTCGCATGCGCAATGGACATGGGATTGGAATGCACGCACAGCTGCGGAACAAGCAGTGGTGTCACCTGCAGACACTGTTTCTGGACCCTGGTGTTCGGCCCACTTAGTCAGGTGGTTTGTTGTCATGTGCTTGATCATGCTGGTGTTGGTCAGATTGTAAGTTTTGCTACCCCTGATGTTGTTGGCCTGGCAGATGGTGCAAACGCCCTTTTTGGGGTTATCTGCAGAGTCTTTAAAAAATAACCAGACTCGGGAAGACCTACTAGTTGTACTTGCAACTTCCGTTGTGTTGTTGTTACGGGGAACGCTTGCCCGCCTTGTGTTTGCGGCCACCACTCTGCTTCTTCCTGCCCGTAGTTTTGCTGCGCTTCCCTCTCCCTGTATGCTGCTCTCCTCACTCTGCATGTCCCCCTGCCAGGTTGGATCAGTGACTATATCGTCCTCCACCTCGTCTTCCACTTTTGCACCCTGGTCCTCCTCCTGACTTTTTTTGCAATTATGTCTCATCATCATCCACCTCTTGCAACAGTAATTGTGCTTTCCCACTGCCGCCTTCATGTGACTGTGGCTGATTAAATAATTGAGCATTGCTACATGCGATCTCCTCTTGCTCCACTTGAAGTTGGCCAGTAGTGTTGAGCCACCCCCGTAGTGTTCGAGTTCGGTTTGGTTCGTCGAACACCCTTGTGTTCGCCGAACTGTTCGTCGAACTGTTCGTCGAACACCTTCGAACAACGTTAAAACCAATGGCAGGCAAACAAAAACACATAGAAACACATAGAAAACACCTTCAAAGGTGTCCAAAAGCTGACAAACTGCTCAGAAGACACAACTAACACATGGAAAAGTGACAAGTACATATAGTCATGCGAAAAGAAAAGAGGTGGAGGAGTAAAAGGAGGGGGAGACACAGATATAGGCATGTCATGCCCTTCTAAAATCCAAAAAGTGAGAAGCCGACACGGCCAGTCCGTTCCTGCCCGTGCCACCTCCGTTTGTGCCAGAGCCGCGGTGGACCCTGACGGCCAGCCCCCCTCTCCCAATACTGGTGCCTGTCCGCTGGTGGGTCGAGCGAACCTCCCTGTGGTGAAGGCAGCTCTAAGCTTTTTAATTTAGATTGTCTCTCTAATTTGAATGAATACACTTTAAATCCTTTTACAAGGATCTATTGAAGGGCAAGTCTCATGCCAGCAGCCGCGTAATTCCAGCTCCAGTAGCGTCCACTAAAGCTGCTGCAGTTAAAAAGCTTTTATAAGGATCGAGCTCGGCTGTCCACCGCAAGGCGTCCTACCGCCAGTCCCAGCCCCTATGCCTTGGGGTGCCTCCTGATGCTCTTCACTGAGTATCCCGTGGTCCCGAAGCATTTCCTTTGAAAAAATTAAGTGTCCAAACTACAGATGGTGTAGCTTGCTTAACAGCCGGGATAATCCGCTGACTAGCAGACACTGCTACTAGGCACAAAGTATTTCCTGGGCTAGATGCAGTTAAAAATTTGTAATTAGATACTCTCGTTGGATGCTGAGAAAGCATTCCATAGAGTCTCCTGGCACGCCATATATTATTCTCTTAAAAAGCTTGGGGTAGGGGTCTAGGGGACCCTTTAATAGCCAAAATCACGGCCCTGTATCGCAATGCGTCACCTAGGCTGAAGATAAATGGAACTGTAGCACCCCGAGGGCTCGGTTGCTGCAGAGGTATTGCACCTCACCCAGAGGTGTGATATCTCACTCTCAGGTAAGGATGGAGTGTGGATCAGGACCCCGACACCTGCATGCATTACACCACATTTCCGTGGGGCAGGGCGACCAATATGCCCCTGAGATGGGCACGACAGTCCCTGTCCCTGGCTGGAGTGGGGGGAGGGAACACTGAGGAAGGGGAACCCTGTAGTGCAGGAGCAGGGAGGAAGCAGTTCATGGGTGCATTGAGAAGGGAGTATAAAAGGTGGGCACCATCTTAGTTCAGCGGAGAGAAGTCTGAGCAGAAGTGACAGGGAGCAGGGGCTCTGCATGAGCTCTGCTCCAGAGGCGGGCCTAGTAACAGAGCCCCAGGCCTGGAAGAGGGAGAAGGAAGGAAGATGAGCGGAAAAGGCTCCAGGAACGAGGAACGAAGGGATCCCAGGGGTGTGGACGGGCGAGACGCCACCACACGCCCGAATCCACCTGCGTGGAGGGGTCAGGCCAAACGGGGAGACAGGTCCCCGAAACTAGTGGAGGCGGGAAACGACCCTCAGCTAGAAACTGGAGACTGTGACATTTTATGTGGCGCAGCCCCTCGCTACACCCGCTAGGAGGGCAGCACATAGGGTCAGGGAAACTGGCGCCAAGTTTACCAAGAGTGGGCCCGAGGCAGCCAGACAGAAGGGTTGGTAAGAAAGGCCAGACAAAGGACACACAAAGGGGGTCCTGTGAAGCACTCCAAAGTTTTCTGGGAGTTGTCTGAGCCCCTCACCTGGTGAGCACAGTACGACGTGGGCAGCCGTTACCTGCAGAAGTGGTCTGGATAATAAGAACTGTGAGTAAAGGCCCTGGACTGCATCACTGACTCCGTGTCGTTACTGCTGCTGCCCTGCACCATCACCCCCATCCTCCGCATACCCTGCCCTGAGGCTATACTCTTCCCGTGGGGAGTTATGCTACGCTCTGCTGCATCCACAACACCAGCCTCAGCGGTCTGCCCTGGAGCGGCGGTTCACTCTGACCGCAATCCACGGGTGGCGTAGTCGGACATTTAAACATCAAAACCACATAAATAGTTCCGCGACTGGTTTGACCGCCCTGAGCCACGGAACCGGGTCGCCGCCACGGAGACTACAACCACCAGCATCCACCAAAAAGGGTCCGGCTCCGGGTGTCCCAAGGCCCAGGGGGTGCATCAGAACATTTTCATCACCTTTCATAATCACCAATGGGACAAGGCAGGGATGTCCTCTGTCCCCTCTCTTATACATCCTAGTGACGGAGCACCTGCTCTCATCAATTCGCCATAACCCCAATATTAGGTGGATTGAGGTGGGAGGCACCGAGTGCAAGTGCTCTCTATTTGCTGATGATGTCCTAGTATATATCACTCAATCACATATATCCATCCCTGCTGTTATGGCTGAAATAGATCACTTTGTTACATGGTCAAATTTTAAAATCAATGCACCGAAGTCTGAGGCCCTCGATGTCTCCCTCCCCAAATCCATACAGGATTCCATCCAGTCCAACTTTCCCTTTGCCTGGCCCTCACAGAGTATCAAATACTTAGGAATTCCTATTCATAGAGACCTCTCCCATCTATGTTATCTTAATTTTGGGCCCTTTATTGAACAACTCCATACAGACCACGTTTGGCAAGTTAGAACTGTAAGATTTACTATGTTAGCCAATGGTCTTTTGGGGAAAAGCACATGTACACTGTGTTCCAAATTATTATGCAAAAAGTGTTTAGGAGTGATAAGGGAAGAATTTGTTTGTTTGTCAGTTAAACTCATTGATGGTGATGTGTGTCAGGGCTCTTTATATCACTGAAAGCAATTGCAGACACCTGTGCTAATTAGTTTGGCAGGTGTGTCCAATGAAAGGCAAGACTACTCCCACATTATTAAGCAGCCTACATTTTCTGCCAAAATGGGAAAGAAAAAGGATGTGTCGGCTGCTAAGAAGCAACAAATCGTGGAGTGTTTAGTTTAAGGCATGACTACAATCAACATTGCCAAGACACTTCATCCTGATCATCGCACAATCAAGAAGTATGTAGCTGATTCACAGTACACACGTGTGCGTGCTAATAAGTGAAAATTGAGGACTCTTTCCTACAGGCAATTACGTCAGGTTAAAAGAGCAGCGGCAAAAAAGCCTTGTCATAGCAGCAGACAAGTTTTTGAAGCTGCTGGTGCCTCCAACGTCCCCCGAACAACAAGATGCAGGGTCCTTCAGAGGTTTGCAGCTGTGCGTAAGCCATCTTGTCAACCTCCTCTATTCACTGCACAGAAGCAGAAACGGCTCCAGTGGGCCAAACAATACATGAAGACTGACTTCAAAACTGTTTTGTTCACCGATGAGTGCCGTGCAACGCTCGATGGTCCAGATGGATGGAGTTGAGGATGGCTGGTTGATGGACACCCCACGCAAACATGGCTACGGCACCAACAAGGAGGGGGTGGAGTAATGTTTTGGGCTGGAATCATGGGGAGAGAGATTGTCGGCCCCCTTAGGATCCCTGAAGGGGTAAAGATGAACTCCATAATGTATGTGGAGTTTCTCAAACAGCACTTCCTGCCATGGTTCAAGAAGAAGAACAGTGTATTCCGCAGCAAGATCATTTTCATGCATGATAATACACCGTCTCATGCTGCACATAACACATCTGCATCTCTGGCTGATATGGGCATAAAAGGGGACAAACTTATGGTGTGACCCCCATGCTCCCCTGACCTCAACCCCATTGAGAACCTCTGGAGCATCATCAAAAGTAGTGTCTATGATGGCTGGAGGCAGTTCACATCTAAGCAACAGCTCTGGGAGGGTATTCTGTCCTCATGCAAAACAAATGAAGCAGAAACCATCCAAAACCTGACAAATTCAATGGACGAGACAGTTCAGAAGCTCCTTTCGAACAAGGGGTCCTATGTGCAAATGTAACATCACCTAGAATAAAGTTTTGAGTTGAAAACTGTTTGATTTCAGTTTCTAAAAACCTGCTAATGCTTATAATTTCAAAAATGACCATTTTTTTGTTCTTTATTAAAATGAAAAGGTTGATCGAAGAGTGTGGGGGATCTAAGAGTGTGGCAACCCAGTAGTCATGATTACTTCGAATTCTGACAATCTGAGGGTCATGTTGCAGGTAGTGCAGCAAGAAGGCACTTATGTGTCTTGCGCATCTAGGAGACCCAAAATTATTTTCCGGGCTAGATGCAGCTAAAAATTATTATTAATTTGAAAGCTGGTGGAGCTTAGTATAGATGGCCTAATAGAATCAGTACTGCACACTGCTACAAAGCCCAAATTATTTTCCTGCCAAGATACAGATAAACATGATTAGTAATTTTAAATCTGGTGGAGCTTAGTATAGATGGCCTAATAGAATCAGTACTGCACACTGGTACAAAGCCCAAATTATTTTCCAACCAAGATACAGATAAACATGATTAGTAATTTTAAATCTGGTGGAGCTTAGTATAGATGGCCTAATAGAATCAGTATTGCACACTGCTACAAAGCTCAAATTATTTTCCAGCCAAGATACAGATAAACATGATTAGTAATTTGAAAGCTTAAAACGGTTGGTGAGGTGATTTTAACAAATCATCAAGCTTTTACTCTCCCCAGGATGACACAGGGGTAGAAAAGTCATTTCGGATCCATGATTTGTTCATCTTTATGAATGTGAGTCTGTCTACATTATCAGTCTAGAGCCGCGTGCGCTTATCTGTCAGCACACCACCAGCAGCGCTGAACACACACAGAACAAGTCCAACACACAGCTAGAAGGCCAAATATTTTTTCAGAGCTAGATGCAGAAAAAAATTATATTCAATTTGCAACCTGATGGAGGTCAGTATTTATGGACTAATAGAATGATGCTATGCCCAAAAGGTTTTACTTCACTAGGTGCAGTAAAAAAATTGGTATTCTATACACAGGTGGTATATCTTGTAGCACAGATAGGCTACTCCACTGACTAACACACTCTGCAATAGGCCAAAAAGGATTAGCTTTGCTAGATTCAGCCAAATGCTGTGAAAAAAACTTGCACAGCACTGGCACAGACCTGCCTGGCAAAAACTGATAGGAACTGATGTAACCTAGTCCTGAAAAGGACTGCAATTACAATTAGTCTTTACTCCCAACCTATCTATTTAAGAGCACACACCTGCCTGATAAAAGTTGTAGGAAATGCTGTAACCTAGTCCTTAAAAGGACTGCAATCACAACTATTCCCTACTCCCAAGCTATCTGTAGATTTGTGCGAAAATTGGCTTGAAATTAACAAGGTATAGCGCACACAGCAACAGCGGTGCCGTCTAACACGCAGCTGCAGCAGTGAGAAAATGGTGGCGACGGGGAAAATGGCTGGGTCTTATAGGGCAAGGACATACACTGCCAATGACACATGCCCTTGCTTGTGTGAGAAAAAGCACTTCGCTCCGTGTGTGCGCTGCTGATAGGCTGACAGATTGCACCTCCCCACTGTAAATGCGGGAAAAAGAAAAAAAATGGAGATCTTCATTATTCCTGTAGAGATCCATCCCCTGCCGCTCCCCCCGCCCCGCTGTACACTCAAACTGCGTATTAACATTAATTTTCAGCATTACTGAGAAAAAATCCAGTTATGATTTTGGTGCACGAACAGTTATAGAACATAACCTCAAACAGCCGAATTTTTTTCAAATCGTTCGTGTTCGCCGAACGGCTCGAACACCGCCCAAAACAGCTCGAATTTGAGATTGGCGAACAGTTCGAGTAGAACAACGCTCATCTCTAGTCATTACACGCAGAGGGATCTATTATATAGAGTCATTACACACAGAGGGATCTATTATATAGAGTCATTACATGCAGAGGGATCTATTATATCGAGTCATTAAACACAGAGGGATCTATTATATAGAGTCATTACACACAGAGGGATCTATTATAGAGTCATTACACACAGAGGGTTCTATTATATAGAGTCATTACACACAGAGGGATCTATTATATAGAGTCATTACACACAGAAGAATCTATTATATAGAGTCATTACACACAGATGGATCTATTATATAGAGTCATTACACGCAGAGGGATCTATTATATAGAGTCATTACACGCAGAGGGATCTATTATATCGAGTCATTAAACAGAGAGGGATCTAGTATATAGAGTCATTACACACAGAGGGATCTATTATATAGAGTCATTACACGCAGAGGGATCTATTATATAGAGTCATTACACACAGAGGGATCTATTATATAGAGTCATTACACACAGCGATCTATTATATAGAGTCATTACACACAGACTGATCTATTATATAGAGTCATTACACACAGAGGGATCTATTATATAGAGTCATTACACACAGAGGGATCTATTATGTAGAGTCATTACACACAGAGGGATCTATTATGTAGAGTCATTACACGCAGAGGGATCTATTATATATAGTCACTACACACAGAGGGATCTATTATATAGAGTCATTACACACAGGGGGATCTATTATATAGAGTCATTACACACAGAGGGATCTATTATATAGAGTCATTACACACAGAGGGATGTAATATATAGAGTCATTACACACAGAGGGATCTATTATATAGAGTCATTACACACAGAGGGATCTATTATATAGAGTCATTACACACAGAGGGATCTATTATATAGAGTCATTACACACAGAGGGATCTATTATATGGAGTCATTACACACAGAGGGATCTATTATATAGAGTCATTACACAGAGGGCTCTATTATATAGAGTCATTACACACAGAGGGATCTATTATATAGAGTCATTACACGCAGAGGGATCTATTATATAGAGTCACTACACACAGAGGGATCTATTATATAGTGTCATTACACACAGAGTGATCTATTATATAGAGTCATTACACACAGAGCGATCTATTATATAGAGTCATTACAGACAGAGGAATCTATTATATAGACTCATTGCACAAAGAGGGATCTATTATATAGAGTCATTACACACAGAGGGATCTATTATATAGAGTCATTACACACAGAGGGGTCTATTAAATAGAGTCATTATCACAGAGGGATCTACTATATAGAGTCATTATAGAGGAATCTATTATATAGAGTCATTACACGCAGAGGGATCTATTATATAGAGTCACTACACACAGAGGGATCTATTATATAGACTCATTACACACAGAGTGATCTATTATATAGAGTCATTACACACAGAGGGATCTATTATATAGAGTCATTACACACAGAGTGATCTATTATATAAAGTCATTACACACAGAGTGATCTATTATATAGAGTCAGTACACACAGAGGGATCTATTATTTAGAGTCATTACACACAGAGTGATCTATTATATAGAGTCATTACACCCAGAGGGATTTATTATATAGAGTCATTACACAGAGGGGTCTATTATATAGAGTCATTACACACAGAGGGATCTATTATATAGAGTCATTACACACAGAGGGATCTATTATATAGAGTCATTACACACAGAGGGATCTATTATATAGAGTCATTACACACAGAGGGATCTATTATATAGAGTCATTACACAGAGGGGTCTATTATATAGAGTCATTACACACAGAGGGATCTATTATATAGAGTCATTACACACAGAGGGATTTATTATATAGAGTCATTACACACAGAGGGATCTATTATATACAGTCATTACACACAGAGGGATCTATTATATAGAGTCATTACACACAGAGGGATCTATTATATAGAGTCATTACACAGAGGGGTCTATTATATAGAGTCATTACACACATAGGGATCTATTATATAGAGTCATTACACAGATGGGTCTATTATATAGAGTCATTACACACAGAGGGATCTATTATATAGAGTCATTACACACAGAGGGATCTATTATATAGAGTCATTACACACAGAGGGATCTATTATATAGAGTCATTACACACAGAGGGATCTATTATATAGAGTCATTACACACGGAGGGATCTATTATATAGAGTCATTTCACAGAGGGGTCTATTATATAGAGTCATTACACACAGAGGGATCTATTATATAGAGTCATTACACGCAGAGGGATCTATTATATAGAGTCACTACACACAGAGGGATCTATTATATAGTGTCATTACACACAGAGTGATCTATTATATAGAGTCATTACACACAGAGCGATCTATTATATAGAGTAATTACAGACAGAGGAATCTATTATATAGAGTCATTGCACACAGAGGGATCTATTATATAGAGTCATTACACACAGAGGGATCTATTATATAGAGTCATTACACACAGAGGGGTCTATTAAATAGAGTCATTATCACAGAGGGATCTATTATATAGAGTCATTATAGAGGGATCTATTATATAGAGTCATTACACAGAGGGATCTATTCTATAGAGTCATTACACAGAGGGATCTATTATATAGAGTCATTACACACAGAGGGATCTATTATATAGAGTCATTACACGCAGAGGGATCTATTATATAGAGACACTACACACAGAGGGATCTATTATATAGAGTCATTACACACAGAGGGATCTATTATATAGAGTCATTACACACAGAGGGATCTATTATATAGAGTCATTACACACAGAGTGATCTATTATATAGAGTCATTACACACAGAGTGATCTGTTATATAGAGTCATTACACACAGAGGGATCTATTATATAGAGTCATTACACACCGAGTGATCTATTATATAGAGTCATTACACACAGAGGGATTTATTATATAGAGTCATTACACAGAGGGGTCTATTATATAGAGTCATTACACACAGAGGGATCTATTATATAGAGTCATTACACACACAGGGATCTATTATATAGAGTCATTACACACAGAGGGACCTATTATATAGAGTCATTACACACAGAGCGATTTATTATATAGAGTCATTACACAGAGGGGTCTATTATATAGAGTCATTACACACAGAGGGATCTATTATATAGAGTCATTACACGCAGAGGGATCTATTATATAGAGTCACTACACACAGAGGGATCTATTATATAGTGTCATTACACACAGAGTGATCTATTATATAGAGCCATTACACACAGAGCGATCTATTATATAGAGTCATTACACACAGAGGGATCTATTATATAGAGTCATTACACACAGAGGGGTCTATTAAATAGAGTCATTATCACAGAGGGATCTATTATATAGAGTCATTATAGAGGGATCTATTATATAGAGTCATTACACACAGAGGGATCTATTATATAGAGTCATTACACACAGGAATCTATTATATAGAGTCATTACACACAGAGGGATCTAATATATAGAGACATTACACACAGAGGGATCTATTATATAGAGTCATTACACACAGAGGGATCTATTATATAGAGTCATTACACACAGAGTGATCTATTATATAGAGTCATTACAGACAGAGGGATCTATTATATAGAGTCATTGCACACAGAGGGATCTATCATATAGAGTCATTACACACAGAGGGATGTATTATATAGAGTCATTACACACAGAGGGGTCTATTAAATAGAGTCATTATCACAGAGGGATCTATTATATAGAGTCATTACACAAAGGGATCTATTATATAGAGTCATTACACGCAGGGATCTATTATATAGAGTCATTAAACACAGAGGGATCTATTATATAGAGTCATTACACACAGAGGGATCTATTATATAGTCATTACACGCAGAGGGATCTGTTATATAGAGTCATTACACACAGAGCGATCAATTATATAGAGTCATTACACACAGAGAGATCTATTACATAGAGTCATTACACACAGAGGGATCTATTATATAGAGTCATTACACACAGAGCGATCTATTATATAGAGTCATTACAGACAGAGGGATCTATTATATAGAGTCATTGCACACAGAGGGATCTATTATATAGAGTCATTACACACAGAGGGATCTATTATATAGAGTCATTACACACAGAGGGGTGTATTAAATAGAGTCATTATCACAGAGGGATCTATTATATAAAGTCATTATAGAGGGATCTATTATATAGAGTCATTACACACAGAGGGATCTATTATATAGATTCATTACACACAGAGGGATCTATTATATAGAGTCATTACACACAGGGATCTATTATATAGAGTTATTACACACAGAGCGATCTATTATATAGAGTAATTACACACAGAGGGATCTATTATATAGAGTAATTACACACAGAGGGATCTATTATATAGAGTCATTACACACAGAGGGATCTATTATATAGAGTCATTACACAGAGGGGTCTATTATATAGAGTCATTACACACAAAGGGATCTATTATATAGAGTCATTACACGCAGAGGGATCTATTATATAGAGTCACTACACACAGAGGGATCTATTATATAGAGTCATTACACACAGAGGGATCTATTATATAGAGTCATTACACGCAGAGGGGTCTATTAAATAGAGTCATTATCACAGAGGGATCTATTATATAAAGTCATTATAGAGGGATCTATTATATAGAGTCATTACACACAGAGGGATCTATTATATAGAGTCATTACACACAGAGGGATCTATTATATAGAGTCATTACACACAGGGATCTATTATATAGAGTCAGTACACAGAGAGCGATCTATTATATAGAGTCATTACACACAGAGGGATCTATTATATAGAGTAATTACACACAGAGGGATCTATTATATAGAGTCATTACACACAGAGGGATCTATTACATAGAGTCATTACACAGAGGGGTCTATTATATAGAGTCATTGCACACAAAGGGATCTATTATATAGAGTCATTACACGCAGAGGGATCTATTATATAGAGTCACTACACACAGAGGGATCTATTATATAGAGTCATTACACACAGAGGGATCTATTATATAGAGTCATTACACACAGAGGGATCTATTATATAGAGTCATTACACACAGAGGGATCTATTATATATAGTCATTACACGCAGAGGGATCTATTATATAGTCATTACACAGAGAGGGATGTATTATATAGAGTCATTACACAGAGGGGTCTATTATATAGAGTCAATACACACAGAGGGATCTATTATATAGAGTCATTACACGCAGAGGGATCTATTATATAGAGTCACTACACAAAGAGGGATCTATTATATAGCGTCATTACACACAGAGTGATCTATTATATAGAGTCATTACACACAGAGGGATCTATTATATAGAGTCATTACACACAGAGTGATCTATTATATAGAGTCATTACACACAGAGGGATCTATTATATAGAGTCATTACACACAGATTGATCTATTATATAGAGTCATTACACGCAGAGGAATCTATTATATAGAGTCAATACACACAGAGTGATCTATTATATAGAGTCATTACACAGAGAGGGATCTATTATATAGAGTCATTACACAGAGGGGTCTATTATATAGAGTCATTACACACAGAGAGATCTATTATATAGAGTCATTACACACAGAGGGATCTATTATATAGAGTCACTACACACAGAGGGATCTATTATATAGAGTCATTACACACAAAGTGATCTATTATATAGAGTCATTACACACAGAGGGATCTATTATATAGAGTCATTACACACAGAGGGGTCTATTAAATAGAGTCATTATCACAGAGGGATCTATTATATAGAGTCATTATAGAGAGATCTATTATATAGAGTCATTACACACAGAGGGATCTATTATATAGAGTCATTACACACAGAGCGATTTATTATATAGAGTCATTACACAGAGGGGTCTATTATATAGAGTCATTACACACAGAGGGATCTATTATATAGAGTCATTACACGCAGAGGGATCTATTATATAGAGTCACTACACACAGAGGGATCTATTATATAGTGTCATTACACACAGAGTGATCTATTATATAGAGCCATTACACACAGAGCGATCTATTATATAGAGTCATTACAGACAGAGGAATCTATTATATAGAGTCATTGCACACACAGGGATCTATTATATAGAGTCATTACACACAGAGGGATCTATTATATAGAGTCATTACACACAGAGGGGTCTATTAAATAGAGTCATTATCACAGAGGGATCTATTATATAGAGTCATTATAGAGGGATCTATTATATAGAGTCATTACACACAGAGGGATCTATTATATAGAGTCATTACACACAGGAATCTATTATATAGAGTCATTACACACAGAGGGATCTAATATATAGAGTCATTACACACAGAGGGATCTATTATATAGAGTCATTACACACAGAGGGATCTATTATATAGAGTCATTACACACAGAGTGATCTATTATATAGAGTCATTACAGACAGAGGGATCTATTATATAGAGTCATTGCACACAGAGGGATCTATCATATAGAGTCATTACACACAGAGGGATGTATTATATAGAGTCATTACACACAGAGGGGTCTATTAAATAGAGTCAATATCACAGAGGGATCTATTATATAGAGTCATTACACAAAGGGATCTATTATATAGAGTCATTACACGCAGGGATCTATTATATAGAGTCATTAAACACAGAGGGATCTATTATATAGAGTCATTACACACAGAGGGATCTATTATATAGTCATTACACGCAGAGGGATCTGTTATATAGAGTCATTACACACAGAGCGATCAATTATATAGAGTCATTACACACAGAGAGATCTATTACATAGAGTCATTACACACAGAGGGATCTATTATATAGAGTCATTACACACAGAGCGATCTATTATATAGAGTCATTACAGACAGAGGGATCTATTATATAGAGTCATTGCACACAGAGGGATCTATTATATAGAGTCATTACACACAGAGGGATCTATTATATAGAGTCATTACACACAGAAGGGTGTATTAAATAGAGTCATTATCACAGAGGGATCTATTATATAAAGTCATTATAGAGGGATCTATTATATAGAGTCATTGCACACAGAGGGATCTATTATATAGATTCATTACACACAGAGGGATCTATTATATAGAGTCATTACACACAGGGATCTATTATATAGAGTTATTACACACAGAGCGATCTATTATATAGAGTAATTACACACAGAGGGATCTATTATATAGAGTAATTACACACAGAGGGATCTATTATATAGAGTCATTACACACAGAGGGATCTATTATGTAGAGTCATTACACGCAGAGGGATCTATTATATATAGTCACTACACACAGAGGGATCTATTATATAGAGTCATTACACACAGGGGGATCTATTATATAGAGTCATTACACACAGAGGGATCTATTATATAGAGTCATTACACACAGAGGGATGTAATATATAGAGTCATTACACACAGAGGGATCTATTATATAGAGTCATTACACACAGAGGGATCTATTATATAGAGTCATTACACACAGAGGGATCTATTATATAGAGTCATTACACACAGAGGGATCTATTATATGGAGTCATTACACACAGAGGGATCTATTATATAGAGTCATTACACAGAGGGCTCTATTATATAGAGTCATTACACACAGAGGGATCTATTATATAGAGTCATTACACGCAGAGGGATCTATTATATAGAGTCACTACACACAGAGGGATCTATTATATAGTGTCATTACACACAGAGTGATCTATTATATAGAGTCATTACACACAGAGCGATCTATTATATAGAGTCATTACAGACAGAGGAATCTATTATATAGACTCATTGCACAAAGAGGGATCTATTATATAGAGTCATTACACACAGAGGGATCTATTATATAGAGTCATTACACACAGAGGGGTCTATTAAATAGAGTCATTATCACAGAGGGATCTACTATATAGAGTCATTATAGAGGAATCTATTATATAGAGTCATTACACGCAGAGGGATCTATTATATAGAGTCACTACACACAGAGGGATCTATTATATAGACTCATTACACACAGAGTGATCTATTATATAGAGTCATTACACACAGAGGGATCTATTATATAGAGTCATTACACACAGAGTGATCTATTATATAAAGTCATTACACACAGAGTGATCTATTATATAGAGTCAGTACACACAGAGGGATCTATTATTTAGAGTCATTACACACAGAGTGATCTATTATATAGAGTCATTACACCCAGAGGGATTTATTATATAGAGTCATTACACAGAGGGGTCTATTATATAGAGTCATTACACACAGAGGGATCTATTATATAGAGTCATTACACACAGAGGGATCTATTATATAGAGTCATTACACACAGAGGGATCTATTATATAGAGTCATTACACACAGAGGGATCTATTATATAGAGTCATTACACAGAGGGGTCTATTATATAGAGTCATTACACACAGAGGGATCTATTATATAGAGTCATTACACACAGAGGGATTTATTATATAGAGTCATTACACACAGAGGGATCTATTATATACAGTCATTACACACAGAGGGATCTATTATATAGAGTCATTACACACAGAGGGATCTATTATATAGAGTCATTACACAGAGGGGTCTATTATATAGAGTCATTACACACATAGGGATCTATTATATAGAGTCATTACACAGATGGGTCTATTATATAGAGTCATTACACACAGAGGGATCTATTATATAGAGTCATTACACACAGAGGGATCTATTATATAGAGTCATTACACACAGAGGGATCTATTATATAGAGTCATTACACACAGAGGGATCTATTATATAGAGTCATTACACACGGAGGGATCTATTATATAGAGTCATTTCACAGAGGGGTCTATTATATAGAGTCATTACACACAGAGGGATCTATTATATAGAGTCATTACACGCAGAGGGATCTATTATATAGAGTCACTACACACAGAGGGATCTATTATATAGTGTCATTACACACAGAGTGATCTATTATATAGAGTCATTACACACAGAGCGATCTATTATATAGAGTAATTACAGACAGAGGAATCTATTATATAGAGTCATTGCACACAGAGGGATCTATTATATAGAGTCATTACACACAGAGGGATCTATTATATAGAGTCATTACACACAGAGGGGTCTATTAAATAGAGTCATTATCACAGAGGGATCTATTATATAGAGTCATTATAGAGGGATCTATTATATAGAGTCATTACACAGAGGGATCTATTCTATAGAGTCATTACACAGAGGGATCTATTATATAGAGTCATTACACACAGAGGGATCTATTATATAGAGTCATTACACGCAGAGGGATCTATTATATAGAGACACTACACACAGAGGGATCTATTATATAGAGTCATTACACACAGAGGGATCTATTATATAGAGTCATTACACACAGAGGGATCTATTATATAGAGTCATTACACACAGAGTGATCTATTATATAGAGTCATTACACACAGAGTGATCTGTTATATAGAGTCATTACACACAGAGGGATCTATTATATAGAGTCATTACACACCGAGTGATCTATTATATAGAGTCATTACACACAGAGGGATTTATTATATAGAGTCATTACACAGAGGGGTCTATTATATAGAGTCATTACACACAGAGGGATCTATTATATAGAGTCATTACACACACAGGGATCTATTATATAGAGTCATTACACACAGAGGGACCTATTATATAGAGTCATTACACACAGAGCGATTTATTATATAGAGTCATTACACAGAGGGGTCTATTATATAGAGTCATTACACACAGAGGGATCTATTATATAGAGTCATTACACGCAGAGGGATCTATTATATAGAGTCACTACACACAGAGGGATCTATTATATAGTGTCATTACACACAGAGTGATCTATTATATAGAGCCATTACACACAGAGCGATCTATTATATAGAGTCATTACAGACAGAGGAATCTATTATATAGAGTCATTGCACACAGAGGGATCTATTATATAGAGTCATTACACACAGAGGGATCTATTATATAGAGTCATTACACACAGAGGGGTCTATTAAATAGAGTCATTATCACAGAGGGATCTATTATATAGAGTCATTATAGAGGGATCTATTATATAGAGTCATTACACACAGAGGGATCTATTATATAGAGTCATTACACACAGGAATCTATTATATAGAGTCATTACACACAGAGGGATCTAATATATAGAGACATTACACACAGAGGGATCTATTATATAGAGTCATTACACACAGAGGGATCTATTATATAGAGTCATTACACACAGAGTGATCTATTATATAGAGTCATTACAGACAGAGGGATCTATTATATAGAGTCATTGCACACAGAGGGATCTATCATATAGAGTCATTACACACAGAGGGATGTATTATATAGAGTCATTACACACAGAGGGGTCTATTAAATAGAGTCATTATCACAGAGGGATCTATTATATAGAGTCATTACACAAAGGGATCTATTATATAGAGTCATTACACGCAGGGATCTATTATATAGAGTCATTAAACACAGAGGGATCTATTATATAGAGTCATTACACACAGAGGGATCTATTATATAGTCATTACACGCAGAGGGATCTGTTATATAGAGTCATTACACACAGAGCGATCAATTATATAGAGTCATTACACACAGAGAGATCTATTACATAGAGTCATTACACACAGAGGGATCTATTATATAGAGTCATTACACACAGAGCGATCTATTATATAGAGTCATTACAGACAGAGGGATCTATTATATAGAGTCATTGCACACAGAGGGATCTATTATATAGAGTCATTACACACAGAGGGATCTATTATATAGAGTCATTACACACAGAGGGGTGTATTAAATAGAGTCATTATCACAGAGGGATCTATTATATAAAGTCATTATAGAGGGATCTATTATATAGAGTCATTACACACAGAGGGATCTATTATATAGATTCATTACACACAGAGGGATCTATTATATAGAGTCATTACACACAGGGATCTATTATATAGAGTTATTACACACAGAGCGATCTATTATATAGAGTAATTACACACAGAGGGATCTATTATATAGAGTAATTACACACAGAGGGATCTATTATATAGAGTCATTACACACAGAGGGATCTATTATATAGAGTCATTACACAGAGGGGTCTATTATATAGAGTCATTACACACAAAGGGATCTATTATATAGAGTCATTACACGCAGAGGGATCTATTATATAGAGTCACTACACACAGAGGGATCTATTATATAGAGTCATTACACACAGAGGGATCTATTATATAGAGTCATTACACGCAGAGGGGTCTATTAAATAGAGTCATTATCACAGAGGGATCTATTATATAAAGTCATTATAGAGGGATCTATTATATAGAGTCATTACACACAGAGGGATCTATTATATAGAGTCATTACACACAGAGGGATCTATTATATAGAGTCATTACACACAGGGATCTATTATATAGAGTCAGTACACAGAGAGCGATCTATTATATAGAGTCATTACACACAGAGGGATCTATTATATAGAGTAATTACACACAGAGGGATCTATTATATAGAGTCATTACACACAGAGGGATCTATTACATAGAGTCATTACACAGAGGGGTCTATTATATAGAGTCATTGCACACAAAGGGATCTATTATATAGAGTCATTACACGCAGAGGGATCTATTATATAGAGTCACTACACACAGAGGGATCTATTATATAGAGTCATTACACACAGAGGGATCTATTATATAGAGTCATTACACACAGAGGGATCTATTATATAGAGTCATTACACACAGAGGGATCTATTATATATAGTCATTACACGCAGAGGGATCTATTATATAGTCATTACACAGAGAGGGATGTATTATATAGAGTCATTACACAGAGGGGTCTATTATATAGAGTCAATACACACAGAGGGATCTATTATATAGAGTCATTACACGCAGAGGGATCTATTATATAGAGTCACTACACAAAGAGGGATCTATTATATAGCGTCATTACACACAGAGTGATCTATTATATAGAGTCATTACACACAGAGGGATCTATTATATAGAGTCATTACACACAGAGTGATCTATTATATAGAGTCATTACACACAGAGGGATCTATTATATAGAGTCATTACACACAGATTGATCTATTATATAGAGTCATTACACGCAGAGGAATCTATTATATAGAGTCAATACACACAGAGTGATCTATTATATAGAGTCATTACACAGAGAGGGATCTATTATATAGAGTCATTACACAGAGGGGTCTATTATATAGAGTCATTACACACAGAGAGATCTATTATATAGAGTCATTACACACAGAGGGATCTATTATATAGAGTCACTACACACAGAGGGATCTATTATATAGAGTCATTACACACAAAGTGATCTATTATATAGAGTCATTACACACAGAGGGATCTATTATATAGAGTCATTACACACAGAGGGGTCTATTAAATAGAGTCATTATCACAGAGGGATCTATTATATAGAGTCATTATAGAGAGATCTATTATATAGAGTCATTACACACAGAGGGATCTATTATATAGAGTCATTACACACAGAGCGATTTATTATATAGAGTCATTACACAGAGGGGTCTATTATATAGAGTCATTACACACAGAGGGATCTATTATATAGAGTCATTACACGCAGAGGGATCTATTATATAGAGTCACTACACACAGAGGGATCTATTATATAGTGTCATTACACACAGAGTGATCTATTATATAGAGCCATTACACACAGAGCGATCTATTATATAGAGTCATTACAGACAGAGGAATCTATTATATAGAGTCATTGCACACACAGGGATCTATTATATAGAGTCATTACACACAGAGGGATCTATTATATAGAGTCATTACACACAGAGGGGTCTATTAAATAGAGTCATTATCACAGAGGGATCTATTATATAGAGTCATTATAGAGGGATCTATTATATAGAGTCATTACACACAGAGGGATCTATTATATAGAGTCATTACACACAGGAATCTATTATATAGAGTCATTACACACAGAGGGATCTAATATATAGAGTCATTACACACAGAGGGATCTATTATATAGAGTCATTACACACAGAGGGATCTATTATATAGAGTCATTACACACAGAGTGATCTATTATATAGAGTCATTACAGACAGAGGGATCTATTATATAGAGTCATTGCACACAGAGGGATCTATCATATAGAGTCATTACACACAGAGGGATGTATTATATAGAGTCATTACACACAGAGGGGTCTATTAAATAGAGTCAATATCACAGAGGGATCTATTATATAGAGTCATTACACAAAGGGATCTATTATATAGAGTCATTACACGCAGGGATCTATTATATAGAGTCATTAAACACAGAGGGATCTATTATATAGAGTCATTACACACAGAGGGATCTATTATATAGTCATTACACGCAGAGGGATCTGTTATATAGAGTCATTACACACAGAGCGATCAATTATATAGAGTCATTACACACAGAGAGATCTATTACATAGAGTCATTACACACAGAGGGATCTATTATATAGAGTCATTACACACAGAGCGATCTATTATATAGAGTCATTACAGACAGAGGGATCTATTATATAGAGTCATTGCACACAGAGGGATCTATTATATAGAGTCATTACACACAGAGGGATCTATTATATAGAGTCATTACACACAGAAGGGTGTATTAAATAGAGTCATTATCACAGAGGGATCTATTATATAAAGTCATTATAGAGGGATCTATTATATAGAGTCATTGCACACAGAGGGATCTATTATATAGATTCATTACACACAGAGGGATCTATTATATAGAGTCATTACACACAGGGATCTATTATATAGAGTTATTACACACAGAGCGATCTATTATATAGAGTAATTACACACAGAGGGATCTATTATATAGAGTAATTACACACAGAGGGATCTATTATATAGAGTCATTACACACAGAGGGATCTATTATATAGAGTCATTACACAGAGGGGTCTATTATATAGAGTCATTACACACAAAGGGATCTATTATATAGAGTCATTACACGCAGAGGGATCTATTATATAGAGTCACTACACACAGAGGGATCTATTATATAGAGTCATTACACACAGAGGGATCTATTATATAGAGTCATTACACGCAGAGGGGACTATTAAATAGAGTCATTATCACAGAGGGATCTATTATATAAAGTCATTATAGAGGGATCTATTATATAGAGTCATTACACACAGAGGGATCTATTATATAGAGTCATTACACACAGAGGGATCTATTATATAGAGTCATTACACACAGGGATCTATTATATAGAGTCAGTACACACAGAGCGATCTATTATATAGAGTCATTACACACAGAGGGATCTATTATATAGAGTAATTACACACAGAGGGATCTATTATATAGAGTCATTACACACAGAGGGATCTATTACATAGAGTCATTACACAGAGGGGTCTATTATATAGAGTCATTGCACACAAAGGGATCTATTATATAGAGTCATTACACGCAGAGGGATCTATTATATAGAGTCACTACACACAGAGGGATCTATTATATAGAGTCATTACACACAGAGGGATCTATTATATAGAGTCATTACACACAGAGGGATCTATTATATAGAGTCATTACACACAGAGGAATCTATTATATAGAGTCATTACACACAGAGGAATCTATTATATATAGTCATTACACGCAGAGGGATCTATTATATAGTCATTACAAAGAGAGGGATGTATTATATAGAGTCATTACACAGAGGGGTCTATTATATAGAGTCATTACACACAGAGGGATCTATTATATAGAGTCATTACACGCAGAGGGATCTATTATATAGAGTCACTACACAAAGAGGGATCTATTATATAGCGTCATTACACACAGAGTGATCTATTATATAGAGTCATTACACACAGAGGGATCTATTATATAGAGTCATTACACACAGAGTGATCTATTATATAGAGTCATTACACACAGAGGGATCTATTATATAGAGTCATTACACACAGATTGATCTATTATATAGAGTCATTACACGCAGAGGAATCTATTATATAGAGTCAATACACACAGAGTGATCTATTATATAGAGTCATTACACACAGAGGGATCTATTATATAGAGTCATTACACAGAGGGGTCTATTATATAGAGTCATTACACACAGAGAGATCTATTATATAGAGTCATTACACACAGAGGGATCTATTATATAGAGTCACTACACACAGAGGGATCTATTATATAGAGTCATTACACACAAAGTGATCTATTATATAGAGTCATTACACACAGAGGGATCTATTATATAGTCATTACACACAGAGGGATCTATTATATAGAGTCATTACACGCAGAGGGGTCTATTAAATAGAGTCATTATCACAGAGGGATCTATTATATAAAGTCATTATAGAGGGATCTATTATATAGAGTCATTACACACAGAGGGATCTATTATATAGAGTCATTACACACAGAGGGATCTATTATATAGAGTCATTACACACAGGGATCTATTATATAGAGTCAGTACACAGAGAGCGATCTATTATATAGAGTCATTACACACAGAGGGATCTATTATATAGAGTAATTACACACAGAGGGATCTATTATATAGAGTCATTACACACAGAGGGATCTATTACATAGAGTCATTACACAGAGGGGTCTATTATATAGAGTCATTGCACACAAAGGGATCTATTATATAGAGTCATTACATGCAGAGGGATCTATTATATAGAGTCACTACACACAGAGGGATCTATTATATAGAGTCATTACACACAGAGGGATCTATTATATAGAGTCATTACACACAGAGGGATCTATTATATAGAGTCATTACACACAGAGGGATCTATTATATATAGTCATTACACGCAGAGGGATCTATTATATAGTCATTACACAGAGAGGGATGTATTATATAGAGTCATTACACACAGGGGTCTATTATATAGAGTCAATACACACAGAGGGATCTATTATATAGAGTCATTACACGCAGAGGGATCTATTATATAGAGTCACTACACAAAGAGGGATCTATTATATAGCGTCATTACACACAGAGTGATCTATTATATAGAGTCATTACACACAGAGTGATCTATTATATAGAGTCATTACACACAGAGGGATCTATTATATAGAGTCATTACACACAGATTGATCTATTATATAGAGTCATTACACGCAGAGGAATCTATTATATAGAGTCAATACACACAGAGTGATCTATTATATAGAGTCATTACACAGAGAGGGATCTATTATATAGAGTCATTACACAGAGGGGTCTATTATATAGAGTCATTACACACAGAGAGATCTATTATATAGAGTCATTACACACAGAGGGATCTATTATATAGAGTCACTACACACAGAGGGATCTATTATATAGAGTCATTACACACAAAGTGATCTATTATATAGAGTCATTACACACAGAGGGATCTATTATATAGAGTCATTACACACAGAGGGGTCTATTAAATAGAGTCATTATCACAGAGGGATCTATTATATAGAGTCATTATAGAGAGATCTATTATATAGAGTCATTACACACAGAGGGATCTATTATATAGAGTCATTACACACAGAGCGATTTATTATATAGAGTCATTACACAGAGGGGTCTATTATATAGAGTCATTACACACAGAGGGATCTATTATATAGAGTCATTACACGCAGAGGGATCTATTATATAGAGTCACTACACACAGAGGGATCTATTATATAGTGTTATTACACACAGAGTGATCTATTATATAGAGCCATTACACACAGAGCGATCTATTATATAGAGTCATTACAGACAGAGGAATCTATTATATAGAGTCATTGCACACAGAGGGATCTATTATATAGAGTCATTACACACAGAGGGATCTATTATATAGAGTCATTACACACAGAGGGGTCTATTAAATAGAGTCATTATCACAGAGGGATCTATTATATAGAGTCATTATAGAGGGATCTATTATATAGAGTCATTACACACAGAGGGATCTATTATATAGAGTCATTACACACAGGAATCTATTATATAGAGTCATTACACACAGAGGGATCTAATATATAGAGTCATTACACAAAGAGGGATCTATTATATAGAGTCATTACACACAGAGGGATCTATTATATAGAGTCATTACACACAGAGTGATCTATTATATAGAGTCATTACAGACAGAGGGATCTATTATATAGAGTCATTGCACACAGAGGGATCTATCATATAGAGTCATTACACACAGAGGGATGTATTATATAGAGTCATTACACACAGAGGGGTCTATTAAATAGAGTCAATATCACAGAGGGATCTATTATATAGAGTCATTACACAAAGGGATCTATTATATAGAGTCATTACACGCAGGGATCTATTATATAGAGTCATTAAACACAGAGGGATCTATTATATAGAGTCATTACACACAGAGGGATCTATTATATAGTCATTACACGCAGAGGGATCTGTTATATAGAGTCATTACACACAGAGCGATCAATTATATAGAGTCATTACACACAGAGAGATCTATTACATAGAGTCATTACACACAGAGGGATCTATTATATAGAGTCATTACACACAGAGCGATCTATTATATAGAGTCATTACAGACAGAGGGATCCATTATATAGAGTCATTGCACACAGAGGGATCTATTATATAGAGTCATTACACACAGAGGGATCTATTATATAGAGTCATTACACACAGAGGGGTGTATTAAATAGAGTCATTATCACAGAGGGATCTATTATATAAAGTCATTATAGAGGGATCTATTATATAGAGTCATTACACACAGAGGGATCTATTATATAGATTCATTACACACAGAGGGATCTATTATATAGAGTCATTACACACAGGGATCTATTATATAGAGTTATTACACACAGAGCGATCTATTATATAGAGTAATTACACACAGAGGGATCTATTATATAGAGTAATTACACACAGAGGGATCTATTATATAGAGTCATTACACACAGAGGGATCTATTATATAGAGTCATTACACAGAGGGGTCTATTATATAGAGTCATTACACACAAAGGGATCTATTATATAGAGTCATTACACGCAGAGGGATCTATTATATAGAGTCACTACACACAGAGGGATCTATTATATAGAGTCATTACACACAGAGGGATCTATTATATAGAGTCATTACACGCAGAGGGGTCTATTAAATAGAGTCATTATCACAGAGGGATCTATTATATAAAGTCATTATAGAGGGATCTATTATATAGAGTCATTACACAGAGGGATCTATTATATAGAGTCATTATACACAGAGGGATCTATTATATAGAGTCATTACACACAGGGATCTATTATATAGAGTCAGTACACACAGAGCGATCTATTATATAGAGTCATTACACACAGAGGGATCTATTATATAGAGTAATTACACACAGAGGGATCTATTATATAGAGTCATTACACACAGAGGGATCTATTACATAGAGTCATTACACAGAGGGGTCTATTATATAGAGTCATTGCACACAAAGGGATCTATTATATAGAGTCATTACACGCAGAGGGATCTATTATATAGAGTCACTACACACAGAGGGATCTATTATATAGAGTCATTACACACAGAGGGATCTATTATATAGAGTCATTACACACAGAGGGATCTATTATATAGAGTCATTACACACAGAGGAATCTATTATATAGAGGCATTACACACAGAGGGATCTATTATATATAGTCATTACACGCAGAGGGATCTATTATATAGAGTCATTACACGCAGAGGAATCTATTATATAGAGTCAATACACACAGAGTGATCTATTATATAGAGTCATTACACAGAGGGGTCTATTATATAGAGTCATTACACACAGAGAGATCTATTATATAGAGTCATTACACACAGAGGGATCTATTATATAGAGTCACTACACACAGAGGGATCTATTATATAGAGTCATTACACACAAAGTGATCTATTATATAGAGTCATTACACACAGAGGGATCTATTATATAGAGTCATTACACACAGAGGGGTCTATTAAATAGAGTCATTATCACAGAGGGATCTATTATATAGAGTCATTATAGAGAGATCTATTATATAGAGTCATTACACACAGAGGGATCTATTATATAGTCATTACACACAGGGATCTATTATATAGAGTCATTACACACAGAGGGATCTAATATATAGAGTCATTTCACACAGAGGGATCTATTATATAGAGTCATTACACACAGAGGGATCTATTATATAGAGTCATTACACACAGAGCGATCTATTATATAGAGTCATTACAGACAGAGGGATCTATTATATAGAGTCATTGCACACAGAGGGATCTATTATATAGAGTCATTACACACAGAGGGATCTATTATATAAAGTCATTACACACAGAGGGGTCTATTAAATAGAGTCATTATCACAAAGGGATCTTTTATATAGAGTCATTATAGAGGGATCTATTACATAGAGTCATTACACACAGAGGGATCTATTATATAGAGTCATTACACACAGAGGGATCTATTATATAGAATCATTACACACAGGGATCTATTACATAGAGTCATTACACACAGAGGGATCTGTTATATAGAGTCATTACACACAGAGCGATCTATTATATAGTCATTACACACTGAGGGATCTGTTATATAGAGTCATTACACACAGAGCGATCTATTATATAGAGTCATTACACACAGAGGGATCTATTATATAGTGTTATTAAACACAGAGGGATCTATTATATAGAGTCATTACACACTGAGGGATCTATTATATAGAGTCATTACACACAGAGGGATCTATTATATAGAGTCATTACACACAGAGGCATCTATTATATAGAGTCACTACACACAGAGGGATCTATTATATAGAGTCATTACACAAAGAGGGGTCTATTATATAGAGTCATTACACTCAGAGGGATCTATTATATAGAGTCATTACACACAGAGGGATCTATTATATAGAGTCATTACACAGAGGGATCAATTATATAGAGTCATTACACACAGAGGGATCTATTATATAGAGTCATTACACACAGTGGGATCTATTAAATAGAGTCATTACACACAGCGATCTATTATATAGAGTCATTACACACAGAGGGATCTATTATATAGAGTCATTACACGCAGAGGGATCTATTATATAGAGTCCATTACACACAGAGGGATCTATTTTATAGAGTCATTACACACAGAGGGATCTATTATATAGAGTCATTACACACAGAGTGATCTACTATATAGTCATTACACACTGAGGGATCTATTATATAGAGTCATTACACACAGAGGGATCTATTATATAGAGTCATTACACACAGAGGGATCTATTATATAGAGTCATTACACACTGAGGGATCTATTATATAGAGTCATTACACACAGAGCGATGTATTATATAGAGTCATTACACACAGAGGGATCTATTATATAGAGTCATTACACACAGAGGGATCTATTATATATAATCATTACACACTGAGGGATCTATTATATAGAGTCATTACACACAGAGCGATCTATTATATAGAGTCATTACACACAGAGGGATCTATTATATAGAGTCATTACACACAGAGGGATCTATTATATAGAGTCATTACACACAGAGGGATCTATTATATAGAGTCATTACACACAGAGGGATCTATTATATAGAGTCACTACACACAGAGGGATCTATTATATAGAGTCATTACACACAGAGGGATCTATTATATAGAGTCATTACACACAGAGGGATCTATTATATAGAGTAAATACACACAGAGGGATCTATTATATAGAGTCATTACACACAGAGGGATCTATTATATAGTCATTACACAGAGGGATCTATTATATAGAGTCATTACACACAGAGCGGTCTATTATATAGAGTCATTACACACAGAGGGATCTATTATATAGAGTCATTACACGCAGAGGGATCTATTATATAGAGTCACTACACAAAGAGGGATCTATTATATAGCGTCATTACACACAGAGTGATCTATTATATAGAGTCATTACACACAGAGGGATCTATTATATAGAGTCATTACACACAGAGTGATCTATTATATAGAGTCATTACACACAGAGGGATCTATTATATAGAGTCATTACACACAGATTGATCTATTATATAGAGTCATTACACGCAGAGGAATCTATTATATAGAGTCAATACACACAGAGTGATCTATTATATAGAGTCATTACACAGAGAGGGATCTATTATATAGAGTCATTACACAGAGGGGTCTATTATATAGAGTCATTACACACAGAGAGATCTATTATATAGAGTCATTACACGCAGAGGGATCTATTATATAGAGTCACTACACACAGAGGGATCTATTATATAGAGTCATTACACACAAAGTGATCTATTATATAGAGTCATTACACACAGAGCGATCTATTATATAGAGTCATTACAGACAGAGGAATCTATTATATAGAGTCATTGCACATAGAGGGATCTATTATATAGAGTCATTACACACAGAGGGATCTATTATATAGAGTCATTACACACAGAGGGGTCTATTAAATAGAGTCATTATCACAGAGGGATCTATTATATAGAGTCATTATAGAGAGATCTATTATATAGAGTCATTACACACAGAGGGATCTATTATATAGAGTCATTACACACAGGGATCTATTATATAGAGTCATTACACACAGAGGGATCTAATATATAGAGTCATTTCACACAGAGGGATCTATTATATAGAGTCATTACACACAGAGGGATCTATTATATAGAGTCATTACACACAGAGCGATCTATTATATAGAGTCATTACAGACAGAGGGATCTATTATATAGAGTCATTGCACACAGAGGGATCTATTATATAGAGTCATTACACACAGAGGGATCTATTATATAAAGTCATTACACACAGAGCGGTCTATTAAATAGAGTCATTATCACAAAGGGATCTTTTATATAGAGTCATTATAGAGGGATCTATTACATAGAGTCATTACACACAGAGGGATCTATTATATAGAGTCATTACACACAGAGGGATCTATTATATAGAATCATTACACACAGGGATCTATTACATAGAGTCATTACACACAGAGGGATCTATTATATAGAGTCATTACACACAGAGGGATCTATTATATAGTCATTACACACTGAGGGATCTGTTATATAGAGTCATTACACACAGAGCGATCTATTATATAGTCATTACACACTGAGGGATCTGTTATATAGTCATTACACACAGAGCGATCTATTATATAGAGTCATTACACACAGAGGGATCTATTATATAGTGTTATTAAACACAGAGGGATCTATTATATAGAGTCATTACACACTGAGGGGTCTCTTATATAGAGTCATTACACACAGAGGGATCTATTATATAGAGTCATTACACACAGAGGCATCTATTATATAGAGTCACTACACACAGAGGGATCTATTATATAGAGTCATTACACAAAGAGGGGTCTATTATATAGAGTCATTACACTCAGAGGGATCTATTATATAGAGTCATTACACACAGAGGGATCAATTATATAGAGTCATTACACAGAGGGATCAATTATATAGAGTCATTACACACAGAGGGATCTATCATATAGAGTCATTACACACAGTGGGATCTATTAAATAGAGTCATTACACACAGCGATCTATT
Source organism: Phyllobates terribilis (assembly GCF_046119375.1). Lineage (NCBI taxonomy): Eukaryota > Metazoa > Chordata > Amphibia > Anura > Dendrobatidae > Phyllobates > Phyllobates terribilis. The sequence continues at coordinate 105,042 of NW_027363385.1, read as the reverse complement.
ATATAGAGTCATTACACACAGAGGGATCTATTATATAGAGTCATTACACGCAGAGGGATCTATTATATAGAGTCCATTACACACAGAGGGATCTATTATATAGAGTCATTACACACAGAGGGATCTATTATATAGAGTCATTACACACAGAGTGATGTACTATATAGTCATTACACACTGAGGTATCTATTATATAGAGTCATTACACACAGAGGGATCTATTATATAGAGTCATTACACACAGAGGGATCTATTATATAGAGTCATTACACACTGAGGGATCTATTATATAGAGTCATTACACACAGAGCGATGTATTATATAGAGTCATTACACACAGAGGGATCTATTATATAGAGTCATTACACACAGAGGGATCTATTATATATAGTCATTACACACTGAGGGATCTATTATATAGAGTCATTACACACAGAGCGATCTATTATATAGAGTCATTACACACAGAGGGATCTATTATATAGAGTCATTACACACAGAGGGATCTATTATATAGAGTCATTACACACAGAGGGATCTATTATATAGAGTCATTACACACAGAGGGATCTATTATATAGAGTCACTACACACAGAGGGATCTATTATATAGAGTCATTACACACAGAGGGATCTATTATATAGAGTAATTACACACAGAGGGATCTATTATATAGAGTAAATACACACAGAGGGATCTATTATATAGAGTCATTACACACAGAGGGATCTATTATATAGAGTCATTACACAGAGGGATCTATTATATAGAGTCATTACACACAGAGCGGTCTATTATATAGAGTCATTACACACAGAGGGATCTATTATATAGAGTCATTACACATAGAGGGATCTATTATATAGAGTCATTACACACAGAGGGATCTATTATATAGAGTCATTACACAAAGAGGGGTCTATTATATAGAGTCATTACACTCAGAGGGATCTATTATATAGAGTCATTACACACAGAGGGATCTATTATATAGAGTCATTACACACAGAGGGATCTATTATATAGAGTCATTACACACAGAGGGATCTATTATATAGAGTCATTACACACAGAGGGATCTATTATATAGAGTCATTACACACAGAGGGATCTATTATATGGAGTCATTACACACAGAGGGATCTATTATATAGAGTCATTACACAGAGGGGTCTATTATATAGAGTCATTACACACAGAGGGATCTATTATATAGAGTCATTACATGCAGAGGGATCTATTATATAGAGTCACTACACACAGAGGGATCTATTATATAGTGTCATTACACACAGAGTGATCTATTATATAGAGTCATTACACACAGAGCGATCTATTATATAGAGTCATTACAGACAGAGGAATCTATTATATAGACTCATTGCACAAAGAGGGATCTATTATATAGAGTCATTACACACAGAGGGATCTATTATATAGAGTCATTACACACAGAGGGGTCTATTAAATAGAGTCATTATCACAGAGGGATCTACTATATAGAGTCATTATAGAGGAATCTATTATATAGAGTCATTACACACAGAGGGATCTCTTATATAGAGTCATTACACACAGGGATCTATTATATAGAGTCATTACACACAGAGGGATCTATTATATAGAGTCATTACACGCAGAGGGATCTATTATATAGAGTCACTACACACAGAGGGATCTATTATATAGACTCATTACACACAGAGTGATCTATTATATAGAGTCATTACACACAGAGGGATCTATTATATAGAGTCATTACACACAGAGTGATCTATTATATAAAGTCATTACACACAGAGTGATCTATTATATAGAGTCAGTACACACAGAGGGATCTATTATTTAGAGTCATTACACACAGAGTGATCTATTATATAGAGTCATTACACCCAGAGGGATTTATTATATAGAGTCATTACACAGAGGGGTCTATTATATAGAGTCATTACACACAGAGGGATCTATTATATAGAGTCATTACACACAGAGGGATCTATTATATAGAGTCATTACACACAGAGGGATCTATTATATAGAGTCTTTACACACAGAGGGATCTATTATATAGAGTCATTACACAGAGGGGTCTATTATATAGAGTCATTACACACAGAGCGATCTATTATATAGAGTCATTACACACAGAGGGATTTATTATATAGAGTCATTACACACAGAGGGATCTATTATATAGAGTCATTACACACAGAGGGATCTATTATATAGAGTCATTACACACAGAGGGATCTATTATATAGAGTCATTACACAGAGGGGTCTATTATATAGAGTCATTACACACATAGGGATCTATTATATAGAGTCATTACACAGATGGGTCTATTATATAGAGTCATTACACACAGAGGGTTCTATTATATAGAGTCATTACACACAGAGGGATCTATTATATAGAGTCATTACACACAGAGGGATCTATTATATAGAGTCATTACACACAGAGGAATCTATTATATAGAGTCATTACACACAGAGGGATCTATTATATAGAGTCATTTCACAAAGGGGTCTATTATATAGAGTCATTACACACAGAGGGATCTATTATGTAGAGTCATTACACGCAGAGGGATCTATTATATAGAGTCACTACACACAGAGGGATCTATTATATAGTGTCATTACACACAGAGTGATCTATTATATAGAGTCATTACACACAGAGCGATCTATTATATAGAGTAATTACAGACAGAGGAATCTATTATATAGAGTCATTGCACACAGAGGGATCTATTATATAGAGTCATTACACACAGAGGGATCTATTATATAGAGTCATTACACACAGAGGGGTCTATTAAATAGAGTCATTATCACAGAGGGATCTATTATATAGAGTCATTATAGAGGGATCTATTATATAGAGTCATTACACAGAGGGATCTATTCTATAGAGTCATTACACAGAGGGATCTATTATATAGAGTCATTACACACAGAGGGATCTATTATATAGAGTCATTACACGCAGAGGGATCTATTATATAGAGACACTACACACAGAGGGATCTATTATATAGAGTCATTACACACAGAGGGATCTATTATATAGAGTCATTACACACAGAGGGATCTATTATATAGAGTCATTACACACAGAGTGATCTATTATATAGAGTCATTACACACAGAGGGATTTATTATATAGAGTCATTACACAGAGGGGTCTATTATATAGAGTCATTACACACAGAGGGATCTATTATATAGAGTCATTAAACACACAGGGATCTATTATATAGAGTCATTACACACAGAGGGATCTATTATATAGAGTCATTACACACAGAGCGATTTATTATATAGAGTCATTACACAGAGGGGTCTATTATATAGAGTCATTACACACAGAGGGATCTATTATATAGAGTCATTACACGCAGAGGGATCTATTATATAGAGTCACTACACACAGAGGGATCTATTATATAGAGTCATTACACACAGAGGGGTCTATTAAATAGAGTCATTATCACAGAGGGATCTATTATATAGAGTCATTATAGAGGGATCTATTATATAGAGTCATTACACACAGAGGGATCTATTATATAGAGTCATTACACACAGGAATCTATTATATAGAGTCATTACACACAGAGGGATCTAATATATAGAGTCATTACACACAGAGGGATCTATTATATAGAGTCATTACACACAGAGGGATCTATTATATAGAGTCATTACACACAGAATGATCTATTATATAGAGTCATTACAGACAGAGGGATCTATTATATAGAGTCATTGCACACAGAGGGATCTATCATATAGAGTCATTACACACAGAGGGATGTATTATATAGAGTCATTACACACAGAGGGGTCTATTAAATAGAGTCATTATCACAGAGGGATCTATTATATAGAGTCATTACACAAAGGGATCTATTATATAGAGTCATTACACGCAGGGATCTATTATATAGAGTCATTAAACACAGAGGGATCTATTATATAGAGTCATTACACACAGAGGGATCTATTATATAGTCATTACACACAGAGGGATCTGTTATTTAGAGTCATTACACACAGAGCGATCAATTATATAGAGTCATTACACACAGAGAGATCTATTACATAGAGTCATTACACACAGAGGGATCTATTATATAGAGTCATTACACACAGAGCGATCTATTATATAGAGTCATTACAGACAGAGGGATCTATTATATAGAGTCATTGCACACAGAGGGATCTATTATATAGAGTCATTACACACAGAGGGATCTATTATATAGAGCCATTACACACAGAGGGGTGTATTAAATAGAGTCATTATCACAGAGGGATCTATTATATAAAGTCATTATAGAGGGATCTATTATATAGAGTCATTACACACAGAGGGATCTATTATATAGATTCATTACACACAGAGGGATCTATTATATAGAGTCATTACACACAGGGATCTATTATATAGAGTTATTACACACAGAGCGATCTATTATATAGAGTAATTACACACAGAGGGATCTATTATATAGAGTAATTACACACAGAGGGATCTATTATATAGAGTCATTACACACAGAGGGATCTATTATATAGAGTCATTACACAGAGGGGTCTATTATATAGAGTCATTACACACAAAGGGATCTATTATATAGAGTCATTACACGCAGAGGGATCTATTATATAGAGTCACTACACACAGAGGGATCTATTATATAGAGTCATTACACACAGAGGGATCTATTATATAGAGTCATTACACGCAGAGGGGTCTATTAAATAGAGTCATTATCACAGAGGGATCTATTATATAAAGTCATTATAGAGGGATCTATTATATAGAGTCATTACACACAGAGGGATCTATTATATAGAGTCATTACACACAGAGGGATCTATTATATAGAGTCATTACACACAGGGATCTATTACATAGAGTCATTACACACAGAGGGATCTATTATATAGCGTCATTACACACAGAGGGATCTATTATATAGAGTAATTACACACAGAGGGATCTATTATATAGAGTCATTACACACAGAGGGATCTATTACATAGAGTCATTACACAGAGGGGTCTATTATATAGAGTCATTGCACACAAAGGGATCTATTATATAGAGTCATTACACGCAGAGGGATCTATTATATAGAGTCACTACACACAGAGGGATCTATTATATAGAGTCATTACACACAGAGGGATCTATTATATAGAGTCATTACACACAGAGGGATCTATTATATAGAGTCATTACACACAGAGGGATCTATTATATATAGTCATTACACGCAGAGGGATCTATTATATAGTCATTACACAGAGAGGGATGTATTATATAGAGTCATTACACAGAGGGGTCTATTATATAGAGTCATTACACACAGAGGGATCTATTATATAGAGTCATTACACGCAGAGGGATCTATTATATAGAGTCATTACACAAAGAGGGATCTATTATATAGCGTCATTACACACAGAGTGATCTATTATATAGAGTCATTACACACAGAGGGATCTATTATATAGAGTCATTACACACAGAGTGATCTATTATATAGAGTTATTACACACAGAGGGATCTATTATATAGAGTCATTACACACAGATTGATCTATTATATAGAGTCATTACACGCAGAGGAATCTATTATATAGAGTCAATACACACAGAGTGATCTATTATATAGAGTCATTACACACAGAGGGATCTATTATATAGAGTCATTACACAGAGGGGTCTATTATATAGAGTCAGTACACACAGAGAGATCTATTATATAGAGTCATTACACGCAGAGGGATATATTATATAGAGTCACTACACACAGAGGGATCTATTATATAGAGTCATTACACACAAAGTGATCTATTATATAGAGTCATTACACACAGAGCGATCTATTATATAGAGTCATTACAGACAGAGGAATCTATTATATAGAGTCATTGCACACAGAGGGATCTATTATATAGAGTCATTACACACAGAGGGATCTATTATATAGAGTCATTACACACAGAGGGGTCTATAAAATAGAGTCATTATCACAGAGGGATCTATTATATAGAGTCATTATAGAGAGATCTATTATATAGAGTCATTACACACAGAGGGATCTATTATATAGAGTCATTACACACAGGGATCTATTATATAGAGTCATTACACACAGAGGGATCTAATATATAGAGTCATTTCACACAGAGGGATCTATTATATAGAGTCATTACACACAGAGGGATCTATTATATAGAGTCATTACACACAGAGTGATCTATTATATAGAGTCATTACAGACAGAGGGATCTATTATATAGAGTCATTGCACACAGAGGGATCTATTATATAGAGTCATTACACACAGAGGGATCTATTATATAAAGTCATTACACACAGAGTGGTCTATTAAATAGAGTCATTATCACAAAGGGATCTTTTATATAGAGTCATTATAGAGGGATCTTTTACATAGAGTCATTACACACAGAGGGATCTATTATATAGAGTCATTACACACAGAGGGATCTATTATATAGAATCATTACACACAGGGATCTATTACATAGAGTCATTACACACAGAGGGATCTATTATATAGAGTCATTACACACAGAGGGATCTATTATATAGTCATTACACACTGAGGGATCTGTTATATAGAGTCATTACACACAGAGCGATCTATTATATAGTCATTACACACTGAGGGATCTGTTATATAGAGTCATTACACACAGAGCGATCTATTATATAGAGTCATTACACACAGAGGGATCTATTATATAGTGTTATTAAACACAGAGGGATCTATTATATACAGTCATTACACACTGAGGGATCTATTATATAGAGTCATTACACACAGAGGGATCTATGATATAGAGTCATTACACACAGAGGCATCTATTATATAGAGTCACTACACACAGAGGGATCTATTATATAGAGTCATTACACAAAGAGGGGTCTATTATATAGAGTCATTACACTCAGAGGGATCTATTATATAGAGTCATTACACACAGAGGGATCTATTATATCGAGTCATTACACAGAGGGATCAATTATATAGAGTCATTACACACAGAGGGATCTATTATATAGAGTCATTACACACAGTGGGATCTATTAAATAGAGTCATTACACACAGCGATCTATTATATAGAGTCATTACACACAGAGGGATCTATTATATAGAGTCATTACACGCAGAGGGATCTATTATATAGAGTCCATTACACACAGAGGGATCTATTATATAGAGTCATTACACACAGAGTGATCTACTACATAGTCATTACACACTGAGGGATCTATTATATAGAGTCATTACACACAGAGGGATCTATTATATAGAGTCATTACACACAGAGGGATCTATTATATAGAGTCATTACACACTGAGGGATCTATTATATAGAGTCATTACACACAGAGCGATGTATTATATAGAGTCATTACACACAGAGGGATCTATTATATAGAGTCATTACACACAGAGGGATCTATTATATATAGTCATTACACACTGAGGGATCTATTATATAGAGTCATTACACACAGAGCGATCTATTATATAGAGTCATTACACACAGAGGGATCTATTATATAGAGTCATTACACACAGAGGGATCTATTATATAGAGTCATTACACACAGAGGGATCTATTATATAGAGTCACTACACACAGAGGGATCTATTATATAGAGTCATTACACACAGAGGGATCTATTATATAGAGTCATTACACACAGAGGGATCTATTATATAGAGTAAATACACACAGAGGGATCTATTATATAGAGTCATTACACACAGAGGGATCTATTATATAGAGTCATTACACAGAGGGATCTATTATATAGAGTCATTACACACAGAGCGGTCTATTACATAGAGTCATTACACACAGAGGGATCTATTATATAGAGTCATTACACACAGAAGGATCTATTATATAGTGTTATTAAACACAGAGGGATCTATTATATAGAGTCATTACACACTGAGGGATCTATTATATAGAGTCATTACACACAGAGGGATCTATTATATAGAGTCATTACACACAGAGGCATCTATTATATAGAGTCACTACACACAGAGGGATCTATTATATAGAGTCATTACACAAAGAGGGGTCTATTATATAGAGTCATTACACTCAGAGGGATCTATTATATAGTCATTACACACAGAGGGATCTATTATATAGAGTCATTACACAGAGGGATCAATTATATAGAGTCATTACACACAGAGGGATCTATTATATAGAGTCATTACACACAGTGGGATCTATTAAATAGAGTCATTACACACAGCGATCTATTATATAGAGTCATTACACACAGAGGGATCTATTATATAGAGTCATTACACGCAGAGGGATATATTATATAGAGTCCATTACACACAGAGGGATCCATTATATAGAGTCATTACACACAGAGGGATCTATTATATAGAGTCATTACACACAGAGTGATCTACTATATAGTCATTACACACTGAGGGATCTATTATATAGAGTCATTACACACAGAGGGATCTATTATATAGAGTCATTACACACAGAGGGATCTATTATATAGAGTCATTACACACTGAGGGATCTATTATATAGAGTCATTACACACAGAGCGATGTATTATATAGAGTCATTACACACAGAGGGATCTATTATATAGAGTCATTACACACAGAGGGATCTATTATATATAGTCATTACACACTGAGGGATCTATTATATAGAGTCATTACACACAGAGCGATCTATTATATAGAGTCATTACACACAGAGGGATCTATTATATAGAGTCATTACACACAGAGGGATCTATTATAGAGTCATTACACACAGAGGGATCTATTATATAGAGTCATTACACACAGAGGGATCTATTATATAGAGTCACTACACACAGAGGGATCTATTATATAGAGTTATTACACACAGAGGGATCTATTATATAGAGTCATTACACACAGAGGGATCTATTATATAGAGTAAATACACACAGAGGGATCTATTATATAGAGTCATTACACACAGAGGGATCTATTATATAGAGTCATTACACAGAGGGATCTATTATATAGAGTCATTACACACAGAGCGGTCTATTATATAGAGTCATTACACACAGAGGGATCTATTATATAGAGTCATTACACACAGAGGGATCTATTATATAGAGTCATTACACACAGAGGGATCTATTATATAGAGTCATTACACAAAGAGGGGTCTATTATATAGAGTCATTACACTCAGAGGGATCTATTATATAGAGTCATTACACACAGAGGGATCTATTATATAGAGTCATTACACACAGAGGGATCTATTATATAGAGTCATTACACACAGAGAGAACTATTACATAGAGTCATTACACACAGAGGGATCTATTATATATAGTCATTACACACAGAGGGATCTATTATATAGAGTCATTACACACAGAGGGATCTATTATATAGAGTCATTACACACAGAGAGATCTGTTACATAGAGTCATTACACACAGAGGGATCGATTATATAGAGTCATTACACAGAGGGATCTATTATATAGAGTCATTACACACAGAGCGATCTATTATATAGAGTCATTACACACAGAGGGATCTATTATATAGTGTCATTACACACAGAGTGATCTATTATATAGAGTCATTACACACTGAGGGATCTATTACATAGAGTCATTACACACAGAGCGATCTATTATATAGAGTCATTACACACAGAGGGATCTATTATATAGAGTCATTACACACAGAGGGATCTATTATATAGAGTCATTACACACAGAGTGATCTACTATATAGTCATTACACACTGAGGGATCTATTATATAGAGTCATTACACACAGAGGGATCTATTATATAGAGTCAATACACACAGAGGGATCTATTATATAGAGTCATTAAACACTGAGGGATCTATTATATAGAGTCATTACACACAGAGCGATGTATTATATAGAGTCATTACACACAGAGGGATCTATTATATAGAGTCATTACACACAGAGGGATCTATTATATATAGTTATTACACACTGAGGGATCTATTATATAGAGTCATTACACACAGAGCGATCTATTATATAGAGTCATTACACACAGAGGGATCTATTATATAGAGTCATTACACACTGAGGGATCTATTATATAGAGTCATTACACACAGAGCGATGTATTATATAGAGTCATTACACACAGAGGGATCTATTATATAGAGTCATTACACACAGAGGGATCTATTATATATAGTTATTACACACTGAGGGATCTATTATATAGAGTCATTACACACAGAGCGATCTATTATATAGAGTCATTACACACAGAGGGATCTATTGTATAGAGTCATTACACACAGAGGGATCTATTATATAGAGTCATTACACACAGAGGGGTCTATTAAATAGAGTCATTATCACAGAGGGATCTATTATATAGAGTCATTATAGAGAGATCTATTATATAGAGTCATTACACACAGAGGGATCTATTATATAGAGTCATTACACACAGGGATCTATTATATAGAGTCATTACACACAGAGGGATCTAATATATAGAGTCATTTCACACAGAGGGATCTATTATATAGAGTCATTACACACAGAGGGATCTATTATATAGAGTCATTACACACAGAGCGATCTATTATATAGAGTCATTACACACAGAGGGATCTATTATATAGAGTCATTACACACAGAGGGATCTATTATATAGAGTCATTACACACAGAGGGATCTATTATATAGAGTCATTACACACAGAGGGATCTATTATATAGAGTCACTACACACAGAGGGATCTATTATATAGAGTCATTACACACAGAGGGATCTATTATATAGAGTCATTACACACAGAGGGATCTATTATATAGAGTAAATACACACAGAGGGATCTATTATATAGAGTCATTACACACAGAGGGATCTATTATATAGAGTCATTACACAGAGGGATCTATTATATAGAGTCATTACACACAGAGCGGTCTATTACATAGAGTCATTACACACAGAGGGATCTATTATATAGAGTCATTACACACAGAAGGATCTATTATATAGTGTTATTAAACACAGAGGGATCTATTATATAGAGTCATTACACACTGAGGGATCTATTATATAGAGTCATTACACACAGAGGGATCTATTATATAGTCATTACACACAGAGGCATCTATTATATAGAGTCACTACACACAGAGGGATCTATTATATAGAGTCATTACACAAAGAGGGGTCTATTATATAGAGTCATTACACTCAGAGGGATCTATTATATAGAGTCATTACACACAGAGGGATCTATTATATAGAGTCATTACACAGAGGGATCAATTATATAGAGTCATTACACACAGAGGGATCTATTATATAGAGTCATTACACACAGTGGGATCTATTAAATAGAGTCATTACACACAGCGATCTATTATATAGAGTCATTACACACAGAGGGATCTATTATATAGAGTCATTACACGCAGAGGGATCTATTATATAGAGTCCATTACACACAGAGGTATCTATTATATAGAGTCATTACACACAGAGGGATATATTATATAGAGTTATTACACACAGAGTGATCTACTATATAGTCATTACACACTGAGGGATCTATTATATAGAGTCATTACACACAGAGGGATCTATTATATAGAGTCATTACACACAGAGGGATCTATTATATAGAGTCATTACACACTGAGGGATCTATTATATAGAGTCATTACACACAGAGCGATGTATTATATAGAGTCATTACACACAGAGGGATCTATTATATAGAGTCATTACACACAGAGGGATCTATTATATATAGTCATTACACACTGAGGGATCTATTATATAGAGTCATTACACACAGAGCGATCTATTATATAGAGTCATTACACACAGAGGGATCTATTATATAGAGTCATTACACACAGAGGGATCTATTATAGAGTCATTACACACAGAGGGATCTATTATATAGAGTCATTACACACAGAGGGATCTATTATATAGAGTCACTACACACAGAGGGATCTATTATATAGAGTTATTACACACAGAGGGATCTATTATATAGAGTCATTACACACAGAGGGATCTATTATATAGAGTAAATACACACAGAGGGATCTATTATATAGAGTCATTACACACAGAGGGATCTATTATATAGAGTCATTACACAGAGGGATCTATTATATAGAGTCATTACACACAGAGCGGTCTATTATATAGAGTCATTACACACAGAGGGATCTATTATATAGAGTCATTACACACAGAGGGATCTATTATATAGAGTCATTACACACAGAGGGATCTATTATATAGAGTCATTACACAAAGAGGGGTCTATTATATAGAGTCATTACACTCAGAGGGATCTATTATATAGAGTCATTACACACAGAGGGATCTATTATATAGAGTCATTACACACAGAGGGATCTATTATATAGAGTCATTACACACAGAGAGATCTATTACATAGAGTCATTACACACAGAGGGATCTATTATATATAGTCATTACACACAGAGGGATCTATTATATAGAGTCATTACACACAGAGGGATCTATTATATAGAGTCATTACACACAGAGAGATCTGTTACATAGAGTCATTACACACAGAGGGATCGATTATATAGAGTCATTACACAGAGGGATCTATTATATAGAGTCATTACACACAGAGCGATCTATTATATAGAGTCATTACACACAGAGGGATCTATTATATAGTGTCATTACACACAGAGTGATCTATTATATAGAGTCATTACACACTGAGGGATCTATTACATAGAGTCATTACACACAGAGCGATCTATTATATAGAGTCATTACACACAGAGGGATCTATTATATAGAGTCATTACACACAGAGGGATCTATTATATAGAGTCATTACACACAGAGTGATCTACTATATAGTCATTACACACTGAGGGATCTATTATATAGAGTCATTACACACAGAGGGATCTATTATATAGAGTCAATACACACAGAGGGATCTATTATATAGAGTCATTACACACTGAGGGATCTATTATATAGAGTCATTACACACAGAGCGATGTATTATATAGAGTCATTACACACAGAGGGATCTATTATATAGAGTCATTACACACAGAGGGATCTATTATATATAGTTAATACACACTGAGGGATCTATTATATAGAGTCATTACACACAGAGCGATCTATTATATAGAGTCATTACACACAGAGGGATCTATTGTATAGAGTCATTACACACAGAGGGATCTATTATATAGAGTCATTACACACAGAGGGGTCTATTAAATAGAGTCATTATCACAGAGGGATCTATTATATAGAGTCATTATAGAGAGATCTATTATATAGAGTCATTACACACAGAGGGATCTATTATATAGAGTCATTACACACAGGGATCTATTATATAGAGTCATTACACACAGAGGGATCTAATATATAGAGTCATTTCACACAGAGGGATCTATTATATAGAGTCATTACACACAGAGGGATCTATTATATAGAGTCATTACACACAGAGCGATCTATTATATAGAGTCATTACAGACAGAGGGATCTATTATATAGAGTCATTGCACACAGAGGGATCTATTATATAGAGTCATTACACACAGAGGGATCTATTATATAAAGTCATTACACACAGAGGGGTCTATTAAATAGAGTCATTATCACAAAGGGATCTTTTATATAGAGTCATTATAGAGGGATCTATTACATAGAGTCATTACACACAGAGGGATCTATTATATAGAGTCATTACACACCGAGGGATCTATTATATAGAATCATTACACACAGGGATCTATTACATAGAGTCATTACACACAGAGGGATCTATTATGTAGAGTCATTACACACAGAGGGATCTATTATATAGTCATTACACACTGAGGGATCTGTTATATAGAGTCATTACACACAGAGCGATCTATTATATAGTCATTACACACTGAGGGATCTGTTATATAGAGTCATTACACACAGAGCGATCTATTATATAGAGTCATTACACACAGAGGGATCTATTATATAGTGTTATTAAACACAGAGGGATCTATTATAAAGAGTCATTACACACTGAGGGATCTATTATATAGAGTCATTACACACAGAGGGATCTATTATATAGAGTCATTACACACAGAGGCATCTATTATATAGAGTCATTACACACAGAGGGATCTATTATATAGAGTCATTACACAAAGAGGGGTCTATTATATAGAGTCATTACACTCAGAGGGATCTATTATATAGAGTCATTACACACAGAGGGATCTATTATATAGAGTCATTACACAGAGGGATCAATTATATAGAGTCATTACACACAGAGGGATCTATTATATAGAGTCATTACACACAGTGGGATCTATTAAATAGAGTCATTACACACAGCGATCTATTATATAGAGTCATTACACACAGAGGGATCTATTATATAGAGTCATTACACGCAGAGGGATCTATTATATAGAGTCCATTACACACAGAGGGATCTATTATATAGAGTCATTACACACAGAGGGATCTATTATATAGAGTCATTACACACAGAGTGATCTACTATATAGTCATTACACACTGAGGGATCTATTATATAGAGTCATTACACACAGAGGGATCTATTATATAGAGTCATTACACACAGAGGGATCTATTATATAGAGTCATTACACACTGAGGGATCTATTATATAGAGTCATTACACACAGAGCGATGTATTATATAGAGTCATTACACACAGAGGGATCTATTATATAGAGTCATTACACACAGAGGGATCTATTATATATAGTCATTACACACTGAGGGATCTATTATATAGAGTCATTACACACAGAGCGATCTATTATATAGAGTCATTACACACAGAGGGATGTATTATATAGAGTCATTACACACAGAGGGATCTATTATATAGAGTCATTACACACAGAGGGATCTATTATATAGAGTCACTACACACAGAGGGATCTATTATATAGAGTCATTACACACAGAGGGATCTATTATATAGAGTCATTACACACAGAGGGATCTATTATATAGAGTAAATACACACAGAGGGATCTATTATATAGAGTCATTACACACTGAGGGATCTATTATATAGAGTCATTACACAGAGCGATCTATTATATAGAGTCATTACACACAGAGCGGTCTATTATATAGAGTCATTACACACAGAGGGATCTATTATATAGAGTCATTACACACAGAGGGATCTATTATATAGAGTCATTGCACACAGAGGGATCTATTATATAGAGTCATTACACAAAGAGGGGTCTATTATATAGAGTCATTACACTCAGAGGGATCTATTATATAGAGTCATTACACACAGAGGGATCTATTATATAGAGTCATTACACACAGAGGGATCTATTATATAGAGTCATTACACACAGAGAGATCTATTACATAGAGTCATTACACACAGAGGGATCTATTATACATAGTCATTACACACAGAGGGATCTATTATATAGAGTCATTACACACAGAGGGATCTATTATATAGAGTCATTACACACAGAGGGATCTATTACATAGAGTCATTACACAGAGGAGTCTATTATATAGAGTCATTGCACACAAAGGGATCTATTATATAGAGTCATTACACGCAGAGGGATCTATTATATAGAGTCACTACACACAGAGGGATCTATTATATAGAGTCATTACACAAAGAGGGGTCTATTATATACAGTCATTACACTCAGAGGGATCTATTATATAGAGTCATTACACACAGAGGGATCTATTATATAGAGTCATTACACAGAGGGATCAATTATATAGAGTCATTACACACAGAGGGATCTATTATATAGAGTCACTACACACAGAGGGATCTATTATATAGAGTCATTACACAAAGAGGGGTCTATTATATAGAGTCATTACACTCAGAGGGATCTATTATATAGAGTCATTACACACAGAGGGATCTATTATATAGAGTCATTACACAGAGGGATCAATTATATAGAGTCATTACACACAGAGGGATCTATTATATAGAGTCATTACACACAGTGGGATCTATTAAATAGAGTCATTACACACTGCGATCTATTATATAGAGTCATTACACACAGAGGGATCTATTATATAGAGTCATTACACGCAGAGGGATCTATTATATAGAGTCCATTACACACAGAGGGATCTATTATATAGAGTCATTACACACAGAGGGATCTATTATATAGAGTCATTACACACAGAGTGATCTACTATATAGTCATTACACACAGAGGGATCTATTATATAGAGTCATTACACACAGAGGGATCTATTATATAGAGTCATTACACACTGAGGGATCTATTATATAGAGTCATTACACACAGAGCGATGTATTATATAGAGTCATTACACACAGAGGGATCTATTATATAGAGTCATTACACACAGAGGGATCTATTATATATAGTCATTACACACTGAGGGATCTATTATATAGAGTCATTACACACAGAGCGATCTATTATATAGAGTCATTACACACAGAGGGATCTATTATATAGAGTCATTACACACAGAGGGATCTATTATATAGAGTCATTACACACAGAGGGATCTATTATATAGAGTCATTACACACAGAGGGATCTATTATATAGAGTCATTACACACAGAGAGATCTATTACATAGAGTCATTACACACAGAGGGATCTATTATATATAGTCATTACACACAGAGGGATCTATTATATAGAGTCATTACACACAGAGGGATCTATTATATAGAGTCATTACACACAGAGGGATCTATTACATAGAGTCATTACACAGAGGGGTCTATTATATAGAGTCATTGCACACAAAGGGATCTATTATATAGAGTCATTACACGCAGAGGGATCTATTATATAGAGTCACTACACACAGAGGGATCTATTATATAGAGTCATTACACACAGAGGGATCTATTATATAGAGTCATTACACACAGAGGGATCTATTATATAGAGTCATTACACACAGAGGGATCTATTATATAGAGTCATTACACACAGAGGGATCTATTATATATAGTCATTACACGCAGAGGGATCTATTATATAGTCATTACACAGAGAGGGATGTATTATATAGAGTCATTACAAAGAGGGGTCTATTATATAGAGTCATTACACACAGAGGGATCTATTATATAGAGTCATTACACGCAGAGGGATCTATTATATAGAGTCACTACACAAAGAGGGATCTATTATATAGCGTCATTACACACAGAGTGATCTATTATATAGAGTCATTACACACAGAGGGATCTATTATATAGAGTCATTACACACAGAGTGATCTATTATATAGAGTTATTACACACAGAGGGATCTATTATATAGAGTCATTACACACAGATTGATCTATTATATAGAGTCATTACACGCAGAGGAATCTATTATATAGAGTCAATACACAGAGTGATCTATTATATAGAGTCATTACACACAGAGGGATCTATTATATAGAGTCATTACACAGAGGGGTCTATTATATAGAGTCAGTACACACAGAGAGAAATATTATATAGAGTCATTACACGCAGAGGGATATATTATATAGAGTCACTACACACAGAGGGATCTATTATATAGAGTCATTACACACAAAGTGATCTATTATATAGAGTCATTACACACAGAGCGATCTATTATATAGAGTCATTACAGACAGAGGAATCTATTATATAGAGTCATTGCACACAGAGGGATCTATTATATAGAGTCATTACACACAGAGGGATCTATTATATAGAGTCATTACACACAGAGGGGTCTATAAAATAGAGTCATTATCACAGAGGGATCTATTATATAGAGTCATTATAGAGAGATCTATTATATAGAGTCATTACACACAGAGGGATCTATTATATAGAGTCATTACACACAGGGATCTATTATATAGAGTCATTACACACAGAGGGATCTAATATATAGAGTCATTTCACACAGAGGGATCTATTATATAGAGTCATTACACACAGAGGGATCTATTATATAGAGTCATTACACACAGAGTGATCTATTATATAGAGTCATTACAGACAGAGGGATCTATTATATAGAGTCATTGCACACAGAGGGATCTATTATATAGAGTCATTACACACAGAGGGATCTATTATATAAAGTCATTACACACAGAGGGGTCTATTAAATAGAGTCATTATCACAAAGGGATCTTTTATATAGAGTCATTATAGAGGGATCTATTACATAGAGTCATTACACACAGAGGGATCTATTATATAGAGTCATTACACACAGAGGGATCTATTATATAGAATCATTACACACAGGGATCTATTACATAGAGTCATTACACACAGAGGGATCTATTATATAGAGTCATTACACACAGAGGGATCTATTATATAGTCATTACACACTGAGGGATCTGTTATATAGAGTCATTACACACAGAGCGATCTATTATATAGTCATTACACACTGAGGGATCTGTTATATAGAGTCATTACACACAGAGCGATCTATTATATAGAGTCATTACACACAGAGGGATCTATTATATAGTGTTATTAAACACAGAGGGATCTATTATATACAGTCATTACACACTGAGGGATCTATTATATAGAGTCATTACACACAGAGGGATCTATGATATAGAGTCATTACACACAGAGGCATCTATTATATAGAGTCACTACACACAGAGGGATCTATTATATAGAGTCATTACACAAAGAGGGGTCTATTATATAGAGTCATTACACTCAGAGGGATCTATTATATAGAGTCATTACACACAGAGGGATCTATTATATCGAGTCATTACACAGAGGGATCAATTATATAGAGTCATTACACACAGAGGGATCTATTATATAGAGTCATTACACACAGTGGGATCTATTAAATAGAGTCATTACACACAGCGATCTATTATATAGAGTCATTACACACAGAGGGATCTATTATATAGAGTCATTACACGCAGAGGGATCTATTATATAGAGTCCATTACACACAGAGGGATCTATTATATAGAGTCATTACACACAGAGGGATCTATTATATAGAGTCATTACACACAGAGTGATCTACTACATAGTCATTACACACTGAGGGATCTATTATATAGAGTCATTACACACAGAGGGATCTATTATATAGAGTCATTACACACAGAGGGATCTATTATATAGAGTCATTACACACTGAGGGATCTATTATATAGAGTCATTACACACAGAGCGATGTATTATATAGAGTCATTACACACAGAGGGATCTATTATATAGAGTCATTACACACAGAGGGATCTATTATATATAGTCATTACACACTGAGGGATCTATTATATAGAGTCATTACACACAGAGCGATCTATTATATAGAGTCATTACACACAGAGGGATCTATTATATAGAGTCATTACACACAGAGGGATCTATTATATAGAGTCATTACACACAGAGGGATCTATTATATGGAGTCATTACACACAGAGGGATCTATTATATAGAGTCACTACACACAGAGGGATCTATTATATAGAGTCATTACACACAGAGGGATCTATTATATAGAGTCATTACACACAGAGGGATCTATTATATAGAGTAAATACACACAGAGGGATCTATTATATAGAGTCATTACACACAGAGGGATCTATTATATAGAGTCATTACACAGAGGGATCTATTATATAGAGTCATTACACACAGAGCGGTCTATTATATAGAGTCATTACACACAGAGGGATCTATTATATAGAGTCATTACACACAGAAGGATCTATTATATAGTGTTATTAAACACAGAGGGATCTATTATATAGAGTCATTACACACTGAGGGATCTATTATATAGAGTCATTACACACAGAGGGATCTATTATATAGAGTCATTACACACAGAGGCATCTATTATATAGAGTCACTACACACAGAGGGATCTATTATATAGAGTCATTACACAAAGAGGGGTCTATTATATAGAGTCATTACACTCAGAGGGATCTATTATATAGAGTCATTACACACAGAGGGATCTATTATATAGAGTCATTACACAGAGGGATCAATTATATAGAGTCATTACACACAGAGGGATCTATTATATAGAGTCATTACACACAGTGGGATCTATTAAATAGAGTCATTACACACAGCGATCTATTATATAGAGTCATTACACACAGAGGGATCTATTATATAGAGTCATTACACGCAGAGGGATCTATTATATAGAGTCCATTACACACAGAGGGATCTATTATATAGAGTCATTACACACAGAGGGATCTATTATATAGAGTCATTACACACAGAGTGATCTACTATATAGTCATTACACACTGAGGGATCTATTATATAGAGTCATTACACACAGAGGGATCTATTATATAGAGTCATTACACACAGAGGGATCTATTATATAGAGTCATTACACACTGAGGGATCTATTATATAGAGTCATTACACACAGAGCGATGTATTATATAGAGTCATTACACACAGAGGGATCTATTATATAGAGTCATTACACACAGAGGGATCTATTATATATAGTCATTACACACTGAGGGATCTATTATATAGAGTCATTACACACAGAGCGATCTATTAGATAGAGTCATTACACACAGAGGGATCTATTATATAGAGTCATTACACACAGAGGGATCTATTATAGAGTCATTACACACAGAGGGATCTATTATATAGAGTCATTACACACAGAGGGATCTATTATATAGAGTCACTACACACAGAGGGATCTATTATATAGAGTCATTACACACAGAGGGATCTATTATATAGAGTCATTACACACAGAGGGATCTATTATATAGAGTAAATACACACAGAGGGATCTATTATATAGAGTCATTACACACAGAGGGATCTATTATATAGAGTCATTACACAGAGGGATCTATTATATAGAGTCATTACACACAGAGCGGTCTATTATATAGAGTCATTGCACACAGAGGGATCTATTATATAGAGTCATTACACACAGAGGGATCTATTATATAGAGTCATTACACACAGAGGGATCTATTATATAGAGTCATTACACAAAGAGGGGTCTATTATATAGAGTCATTACACTCAGAGGGATCTATTATATAGAGTCATTACACACAGAGGGATCTATTATATAGAGTCATTACACACAGAGGGATCTATTATATAGAGTCATTACACACAGAGAGATCTATTACATAGAGTCATTACACACAGAGGGATCTATTATATATAGTCATTACACACAGAGGGATCTATTATATAGAGTCATTACACACAGAGGGATCTATTATATAGAGTCATTACACACAGAGAGATCTGTTACATAGAGTCATTACACACAGAGGGATCGATTATATAGAGTCATTACACAGAGGGATCTATTATATAGAGTCATTACACACAGAGCGATCTATTATATAGAGTCATTACACACAGAGGGATCTATTATATAGTGTCATTACACACAGAGTGATCTATTATATAGAGTCATTACACACTGAGGGATCTATTACATAGAGTCATTACACACAGAGCGATCTATTATATAGAGTCATTACACACAGAGGGATCTATTATATAGAGTCATTACACACAGAGGGATCTATTATATAGAGTCATTACACACAGAGTGATCTACTATATAGTCATTACACACTGAGGGATCTATTATATAGAGTCATTACACACAGAGGGATCTATTATATAGAGTCAATACACACAGAGGGATCTATTATATAGAGTCATTACACACTGAGGGATCTATTATATAGAGTCATTACACACAGAGCGATGTATTATATAGAGTCATTACACACAGAGGGATCTATTATATAGAGTCATTACACACAGAGGGATCTATTATATATAGTCATTACACACTGAGGGATCTATTATATAGAGTCATTACACACAGAGCGATCTATTATATAGAGTCATTACACACAGAGGGATCTATTGTATAGAGTCATTACACACAGAGGGATCTATTATATAGAGTCATTACACACAGAGGGGTCTATTAAATAGAGTCATTATCACAGAGGGATCTATTATATAGAGTCATTATAGAGAGATCTATTATATAGAGTCATTACACACAGAGGGATCTATTATATAGAGTCATTACACACAGGGATCTATTATATAGAGTCATTACACACAGAGGGATCTAATATATAGAGTCATTTCACACAGAGGGATCTATTATATAGAGTCATTACACACAGAGGGATCTATTATATAGAGTCATTACACACAGAGCGATCTATTATATAGAGTCATTACAGACAGAGGGATCTATTATATAGAGTCATTGCACACAGAGGGATCTATTATATAGAGTCATTACACACAGAGGGATCTATTATATAAAGTCATTACACACAGAGGGGTCTATTAAATAGAGTCATTATCACAAAGGGATCTTTTATATAGAGTCATTATAGAGGGATCTATTACATAGAGTCATTACACACAGAGGGATCTATTATATAGAGTCATTACACACAGAGGGATCTATTATATAGAATCATTACACACAGGGATCTATTACATAGAGTCATTACACACAGAGGGATCTATTATGTAGAGTCATTACACACAGAGGGATCTATTATATAGTCATTACACACTGAGGGATCTGTTATATAGAGTCATTACACACAGAGCGATCTATTATATAGTCATTACACACTGAGGGATCTGTTATATAGAGTCATTACACACAGAGCGATCTATTATATAGAGTCATTACACACAGAGGGATCTATTATATAGTGTTATTAAACACAGAGGGATCTATTATATAGAGTCATTACACACTGAGGGATCTATTATATAGAGTCATTACACACAGAGGGATCTATTATATAGAGTCATTACACACAGAGGCATCTATTATATAGAGTCACTACACACAGAGGGATCTATTATATAGAGTCATTACACAAAGAGGGGTCTATTATATAGAGTCATTACACTCAGAGGGATCTATTATATAGAGTCATTACACACAGAGGGATCTATTATATAGAGTCATTACACAGAGGGATCAATTATATAGAGTCATTACACACAGAGGGATCTATTATATAGAGTTATTACACACAGTGGGATCTATTAAATAGAGTCATTACACACAGCGATCTATTATATAGAGTCATTACACACAGAGGGATCTATTATATAGAGTCATTACACGCAGAGGGATCTATTATATAGAGTCCATTACACACAGAGGGATCTATTATATAGAGTCATTACACACAGAGGGATCTATTATATAGAGTCATTACACACAGAGTGATCTACTATATAGTCATTACACACTGAGGGATCTATTATATAGAGTCATTACACACAGAGGGATCTATTATATAGAGTCATTACACACAGAGGGATCTATTATATAGAGTCATTACACACTGAGGGATCTATTATATAGAGTCATTACACACAGAGCGATGTATTATATAGAGTCATTACACACAGAGGGATCTATTATATAGAGTCATTACACACAGAGGGATCTATTATATATAGTCATTACACACTGAGGGATCTATTATATAGAGTCATTACACACAGAGCGATCTATTATATAGAGTCATTACACACAGAGGGATCTATTATATAGAGTCATTACACACAGAGGGATCTATTATATAGAGTCATTACACACAGAGGGATCTATTATATAGAGTCATTACACACAGAGGGATCTATTATATAGAGTCACTACACACAGAGGGATCTATTATATAGAGTCATTACACAGAGGGATCTATTATATAGAGTCATTACACACAGAGGGATCTATTATATAGAGTAAATACACACAGAGGGATCTATTATATAGAGTCATTACACACTGAGGGATCTATTATATAGAGTCATTACACAGAGCGATCTATTATATAGAGTCATTACACACAGAGCGGTCTATTATATAGAGTCATTACACACAGAGGGATCTATTATATAGAGTCATTACACACAGAGGGATCTATTATATAGAGTCATTACACACAGAGGGATCTATTATATAGAGTCATTACACAAAGAGGGGTCTATTATATAGAGTCATTACACTCAGAGGGATCTATTATATAGAGTCATTACACACAGAGGGATCTATTATATAGAGTCATTACACACAGAGGGATCTATTATATAGAGTCATTACACACAGAGAGATCTATTACATAGAGTCATTACACACAGAGGGATCTATTATATATAGTCATTACACACAGAGGGATCTATTATATAGAGTCATTACACACAGAGGGATCTATTATATAGAGTCATTACACACAGAGAGATCTGTTACATAGAGTCATTACACACAGAGGGATCAATTATATTGAGTCATTACACAGAGGGATCTATTATATAGAGTCATTACACACAGAGCGATCTATTATATAGAGTCATTACACACAGAGGGATCTATTATATAGTGTCATTACACACAGAGTGATCTATTATATAGAGTCATTACACACTGAGGGATCTATTACATAGAGTCATTACACACAGAGCGATCTATTATATAGAGTCATTACACACAGAGGGATCTATTATATAGAGTCATTACACACAGAGGGATCTATTATATAGAGTCATTACACACAGAGTGATCTACTATATAGTCATTACACACTGAGGGATCTATTATATAGAGTCATTACACACAGAGGGATCTATTATATAGAGTCAATACACACAGAGGGATCTATTATATAGAGTCATTACACACTGAGGGATCTATTATATAGAGTCATTACACACAGAGCGATGTATTATATAGAGTCATTACACACAGAGGGATCTATTATATAGAGTCATTACACACAGAGGGATCTATTATATATAGTCATTACACACTGAGGGATCTATTATATAGAGTCATTACACAGAGAGCGATCTATTATATAGAGTCATTACACACAGAGGGATCTATTGTATAGAGTCATTACACACAGAGGGATCTATTATATAGAGTCATTACACACAGAAAGATCTATTATATAGAGTCATTACACACAGAGGGATCTATTATATAGAGTCACTACACACAGAGGGATCTATTATATAGAGTCATTACACACAGAGGGATCTATTATATAGAGTGGATCTATTATATAGAGTCATTACACACAGAGGGATCTATTATATAGAGTCATTACACACAGAGGGATCTATTATATAGAGTCACTACACACAGAGGGATCTATTATATAGAGTTATTACACACAGAGGGATCTATTATATAGAGTCATTACACACAGAGGGATCTATTATATAGAGTAAATACACACAGAGGGATCTATTATAGAGTCATTACACACAGAGGGATCTATTATATAGAGTCATTACACAGAGGGATCTATTATATAGAGTCATTACACACAGAGCGGTCTATTATATAGAGTCATTACACACAGAGGGATCTATTATATAGAGTCATTACACACAGAGGGATCTATTATATAGAGTCATTACACACAGAGGGATCTATTATATAGAGTCATTACACAAAGAGGGGTCTATTATATAGAGTCATTACACTCAGAGGGATCTATTATATAGAGTCATTACACACAGAGGGATCTATTATATAGAGTCATTACACACAGAGGGATCTATTATATAGAGTCATTACACACAGAGAGATCTATTACATAGAGTCATTACACACAGAGGGATCTATTATATATAGTCATTACACACAGAGGGATCTATTATATAGAGTCATTACACACAGAGGGATCTATTATATAGAGTCATTACACACAGAGAGATCTGTTACATAGAGTCATTACACACAGAGGGATCGATTATATAGAGTCATTACACAGAGGGATCTATTATATAGAGTCATTACACACAGAGCGATCTATTATATAGAGTCATTACACACAGAGGGATCTATTATATAGTGTCATTACACACAGAGTGATCTATTATATAGAGTCATTACACACTGAGGGATCTATTACATAGAGTCATTACACACAGAGCGATCTATTATATAGAGTCATTACACACAGAGGGATCTATTATATAGAGTCATTACACACAGAGGGATCTATTATATAGAGTCATTACACACAGAGTGATCTACTATATAGTCATTACACACTGAGGGATCTATTATATAGAGTCATTACACACAGAGGGATCTATTATATAGAGTCAATACACACAGAGGGATCTATTATATAGAGTCATTACACACTGAGGGATCTATTATATAGAGTCATTACACACAGAGCGATGTATTATATAGAGTCATTACACACAGAGGGATCTATTATATAGAGTCATTACACACAGAGGGATCTATTATATATAGTTATTACACACTGAGGGATCTATTATATAGAGTCATTACACACAGAGCGATCTATTATATAGAGTCATTACACACAGAGGGATCTATTGTATAGAGTCATTACACACAGAGGGATCTATTATATAGAGTCATTACACACAGAGGGGTCTATTAAATAGAGTCATTATCACAGAGGGATCTATTATATAGAGTCATTATAGAGAGATCTATTATATAGAGTCATTACACACAGAGGGATCTATTATATAGAGTCATTACACACAGGGATCTATTATATAGAGTCATTACACACAGAGGGATCTAATATATAGAGTCATTTCACACAGAGGGATCTATTATATAGAGTCATTACACACAGAGGGATCTATTATATAGAGTCATTACACACAGAGCGATCTATTATATAGAGTCATTACAGACAGAGGGATCTATTATATAGAGTCATTGCACACAGAGGGATCTATTATATAGAGTCATTACACACAGAGGGATCTATTATATAAAGTCATTACACACAGAGGGGTCTATTAAATAGAGTCATTATCACAAAGGGATCTTTTATATAGAGTCATTATAGAGGGATCTATTACATAGAGTCATTACACACAGAGGGATCTATTATATAGAGTCATTACACACCGAGGGATCTATTATATAGAATCATTACACACAGGGATCTATTACATAGAGTCATTACACACAGAGGGATCTATTATGTAGAGTCATTACACACAGAGGGATCTATTATATAGTCATTACACACTGAGGGATCTGTTATATAGAGTCATTACACACAGAGCGATCTATTATATAGTCATTACACACTGAGGGATCTGTTATATAGAGTCATTACACACAGAGCGATCTATTATATAGAGTCATTACACACAGAGGGATCTATTATATAGTGTTATTAAACACAGAGGGATCTATTATAAAGAGTCATTACACACTGAGGGATCTATTATATAGAGTCATTACACACAGAGGGATCTATTATATAGAGTCATTACACACAGAGGCATCTATTATATAGAGTCATTACACACAGAGGGATCTATTATATAGAGTCATTACACAAAGAGGGGTCTATTATATAGAGTCATTACACTCAGAGGGATCTATTATATAGAGTCATTACACACAGAGGGATCTATTATATAGAGTCATTACACAGAGGGATCAATTATATAGAGTCATTACACACAGAGGGATCTATTATATAGAGTCATTACACACAGTGGGATCTATTAAATAGAGTCATTACACACAGCGATCTATTATATAGAGTCATTACACACAGAGGGATCTATTATATAGAGTCATTACACGCAGAGGGATCTATTATATAGAGTCCATTACACACAGAGGGATCTATTATATAGAGTCATTACACACAGAGGGATCTATTATATAGAGTCATTACACACAGAGTGATCTACTATATAGTCATTACACACTGAGGGATCTATTATATAGAGTCATTACACACAGAGGGATCTATTATATAGAGTCAATACACACAGAGGGATCTATTATATAGAGTCATTACACACTGAGGGATCTATTATATAGAGTCATTACACACAGAGCGATGTATTATATAGAGTCATTACACACAGAGGGATCTATTATATAGAGTCATTACACACAGAGGGATCTATTATATATAGTTATTACACACTGAGGGATCTATTATATAGAGTCATTACACACAGAGCGATCTATTATATAGAGTCATTACACACAGAGGGATCTATTGTATAGAGTCATTACACACAGAGGGATCTATTATATAGAGTCATTACACACAGAGGGGTCTATTAAATAGAGTCATTATCACAGAGGGATCTATTATATAGAGTCATTATAGAGAGATCTATTATATAGAGTCATTACACACAGAGGGATCTATTATATAGAGTCATTACACACAGGGATCTATTATATAGAGTCATTACACACAGAGGGATCTAATATATAGAGTCATTTCACACAGAGGGATCTATTATATAGAGTCATTACACACAGAGGGATCTATTATATAGAGTCATTACACACAGAGCGATCTATTATATAGAGTCATTACAGACAGAGGGATCTATTATATAGAGTCATTGCACACAGAGGGATCTATTATATAGAGTCATTACACACAGAGGGATCTATTATATAAAGTCATTACACACAGAGGGGTCTATTAAATAGAGTCATTATCACAAAGGGATCTTTTATATAGAGTCATTATAGAGGGATCTATTACATAGAGTCATTACACACAGAGGGATCTATTATATAGAGTCATTACACACCGAGGGATCTATTATATAGAATCATTACACACAGGGATCTATTACATAGAGTCATTACACACAGAGGGATCTATTATGTAGAGTCATTACACACAGAGGGATCTATTATATAGTCATTACACACTGAGGGATCTGTTATATAGAGTCATTACACACAGAGCGATCTATTATATAGTCATTACACACTGAGGGATCTGTTATATAGAGTCATTACACACAGAGCGATCTATTATATAGAGTCATTACACACAGAGGGATCTATTATATAGTGTTATTAAACACAGAGGGATCTATTATAAAGAGTCATTACACACTGAGGGATCTATTATATAGAGTCATTACACACAGAGGGATCTATTATATAGAGTCATTACACACAGAGGCATCTATTATATAGAGTCATTACACACAGAGGGATCTATTATATAGAGTCATTACACAAAGAGGGGTCTATTATATAGAGTCATTACACTCAGAGGGATCTATTATATAGAGTCATTACACACAGAGGGATCTATTATATAGAGTCATTACACAGAGGGATCAATTATATAGAGTCATTACACACAGAGGGATCTATTATATAGAGTCATTACACACAGTGGGATCTATTAAATAGAGTCATTACACACAGCGATCTATTATATAGAGTCATTACACACAGAGGGATCTATTATATAGAGTCATTACACGCAGAGGGATCTATTATATAGAGTCCATTACACACAGAGGGATCTATTATATAGAGTCATTACACACAGAGGGATCTATTATATAGAGTCATTACACACAGAGTGATCTACTATATAGTCATTACACACTGAGGGATCTATTATATAGAGTCATTACACACAGAGGGATCTATTATATAGAGTCATTACACACAGAGGGATCTATTATATAGAGTCATTACACACTGAGGGATCTATTATATAGAGTCATTACACACAGAGCGATGTATTATATAGAGTCATTACACACAGAGGGATCTATTATATAGAGTCATTACACACAGAGGGATCTATTATATATAGTCATTACACACTGAGGGATCTATTATATAGAGTCATTACACACAGAGCGATCTATTATATAGAGTCATTACACACAGAGGGATCTATTATATAGAGTCATTACACACAGAGGGATCTATTATATAGAGTCATTACACACAGAGGGATCTATTATATAGAGTCATTACACACAGAGGGATCTATTATATAGAGTCACTCCACACAGAGGGATCTATTATATAGAGTCATTACACACAGAGGGATCTATTATATAGAGTCATTACACACAGAGGGATCTATTATATAGAGTAAATACACACAGAGGGATCTATTATATAGAGTCATTACACACTGAGGGATCTATTATATAGAGTCATTACACAGAGCGATCTATTATATAGAGTCATTACACACAGAGCGGTCTATTATATAGAGTCATTACACACAGAGGGATCTATTATATAGAGTCATTACACACAGAGGGATCTATTATATAGAGTCATTACACACAGAGGGATCTATTATATAGAGTCATTACACAAAGAGGGGTCTATTATATAGAGTCATTACACTCAGAGGGATCTATTATATAGAGTCATTACACACAGAGGGATCTATTATATAGAGTCATTACACACAGAGGGATCTATTATATAGAGTCATTACACACAGAGAGATCTATTACATAGAGTCATTACACACAGAGGGATCTATTATACATAGTCATTACACACAGAGGGATCTATTATATAGAGTCATTACACACAGAGGGATCTATTATATAGAGTCATTACACACAGAGGGATCTATTACATAGAGTCATTACACAGAGGAGTCTATTATATAGAGTCATTGCACACAAAGGGATCTATTATATAGAGTCATTACACGCAGAGGGATCTATTATATAGAGTCACTACACACAGAGGGATCTATTATATAGAGTCATTACACAAAGAGGGGTCTATTATATAGAGTCATTACACTCAGAGGGATCTATTATATAGAGTCATTACACACAGAGGGATCTATTATATAGAGTCATTACACAGAGGGATCAATTATATAGAGTCATTACACACAGAGGGATCTATTATATAGAGTCACTACACACAGAGGGATCTATTATATAGAGTCATTACACAAAGAGGGGTCTATTATATAGAGTCATTACACTCAGAGGGATCTATTATATAGAGTCATTACACACAGAGGGATCTATTATATAGAGTCATTACACAGAGGGATCAATTATATAGAGTCATTACACACAGAGGGATCTATTATATAGAGTCATTACACACAGTGGGATCTATTAAATAGAGTCATTACACACTGCGATCTATTATATAGAGTCATTACACACAGAGGGATCTATTATATAGAGTCATTACACGCAGAGGGATCTATTATATAGAGTCCATTACACACAGAGGGATCTATTATATAGAGTCATTACACACAGAGGGATCTATTATATAGAGTCATTACACACAGAGTGATCTACTATATAGTCATTACACACAAAGGGATCTATTATATAGAGTCATTACACACAGAGGGATCTATTATATAGAGTCATTACACACTGAGGGATCTATTATATAGAGTCATTACACACAGAGCGATGTATTATATAGAGTCATTACACACAGAGGGATCTATTATATAGAGTCATTACACACAGAGGGATCTATTATATATAGTCATTACACACTGAGGGATCTATTATATAGAGTCATTACACACAGAGCGATCTATTATATAGAGTCATTACACACAGAGGGATCTATTATATAGAGTCATTACACACAGAGGGATCTATTATATAGAGTCATTACACACAGAGGGATCTATTACATAGAGTCATTACACAGAGGGGTCTATTATATAGAGTCATTGCACACAAAGGGATCTATTATATAGAGTCATTACACGCAGAGGGATCTATTATATAGAGTCACTACACACAGAGGGATCTATTATATAGAGAGTCATTACACACAGAGGGATCTATTATATAGAGTCATTACACACAGAGGGATCTATTATATAGAGTCATTACACACAGAGGGATCTATTATATAGAGTCATTACACACAGAGGGATCTATTATATATAGTCATTACACGCAGAGGGATCTATTATATAGTCATTACACAGAGAGGGATGTATTATATAGAGTCATTACAAAGAGGGGTCTATTATATAGAGTCATTACACACAGAGGGATCTATTATATAGAGTCATTACACGCAGAGGGATCTATTATATAGAGTCACTACACAAAGAAGGATCTATTATATAGCGTCATTACACACAGAGTGATCTATTATATAGAGTCATTACACACAGAGGGATCTATTATATAGAGTCATTACACACAGAGTGATCTATTATATAGAGTTATTACACACAGAGGGATCTATTATATAGAGTCATTACACACAGATTGATCTATTATATAGAGTCATTACACGCAGAGGAATCTATTATATAGAGTCAATACACAGAGTGATCTATTATATAGAGTCATTACACACAGAGGGATCTATTATATAGAGTCATTACACAGAGGGGTCTATTATATAGAGTCAGTACACACAGAGAGATCTATTATATAGAGTCATTACACGCAGAGGGATATATTATATAGAGTCACTACACACAGAGGGATCTATTATATAGAGTCATTACACACAAAGTGATCTATTATATAGAGTCATTACACACAGAGCGATCTATTATATAGAGTCATTACAGACAGAGGAATCTATTATATAGAGTCATTGCACACAGAGGGATCTATTATATAGAGTCATTACACACAGAGGGATCTATTATATAGAGTCATTACACACAGAGGGGTCTATAAAATAGAGTCATTATCACAGAGGGATCTATTATATAGAGTCATTATAGAGAGATCTATTATATAGAGTAATTACACACAGAGGGATCTATTATATAGAGTCATTACACACAGGGATCTATTATATAGAGTCATTACACACAGAGGGATCTAATATATAGAGTCATTTCACACAGAGGGATCTATTATATAGAGTCATTACACACAGAGGGATCTATTATATAGAGTCATTACACACAGAGTGATCTATTATATAGAGTCATTACAGACAGAGGGATCTATTATATAGAGTCATTGCACACAGAGGGATCTATTATATAGAGTCATTACACACAGAGGGATCTATTATATAAAGTCATTACACACAGAGGGGTCTATTAAATAGAGTCATTATCACAAAGGGATCTTTTATATAGAGTCATTATAGAGGGATCTATTACATAGAGTCATTACACACAGAGGGATCTATT
The DNA here is from genome assembly GCF_046119375.1 of Phyllobates terribilis. NCBI lineage: Eukaryota > Metazoa > Chordata > Amphibia > Anura > Dendrobatidae > Phyllobates > Phyllobates terribilis. The sequence goes on along the minus strand of NW_027363385.1, from coordinate 71,887 downwards.
ATATAGAGTCATTACACACAGAGGGATCTATTATATAGAATCATTACACACAGGGATCTATTACATAGAGTCATTACACACAGAGGGATCTATTATATAGAGTCATTACACACAGAGGGATCTATTATATAGTCATTACACACTGAGGGATCTGTTATATAGAGTCATTACACACAGAGCGATCTATTATATAGTCATTACACACTGAGGGATCTGTTATATAGAGTCATTACACACAGAGCGATCTATTATATAGAGTCATTACACACAGAGGGATCTATTATATAGTGTTATTAAACACAGAGGGATCTATTATATACAGTCATTACACACTGAGGGATCTATTATATAGTCATTACACACAGAGGGATCTATGATATAGAGTCATTACACACAGAGGCATCTATTATATAGAGTCACTACACACAGAGGGATCTATTATATAGAGTCATTACACAAAGAGGGGTCTATTATATAGAGTCATTACACTCAGAGGGATCTATTATATAGAGTCATTACACACAGAGGGATCTATTATATCGAGTCATTACACAGAGGGATCAATTATATAGAGTCATTACACACAGAGGGATCTATTATATAGAGTCATTACACACAGTGGGATCTATTAAATAGAGTCATTACACACAGCGATCTATTATATAGAGTCATTACACACAGAGGGATCTATTATATAGAGTCATTACACGCAGAGGGATCTATTATATAGAGTCCATTACACACAGAGGGATCTATTATATAGAGTCATTACACACAGAGGGATCTATTATATAGAGTCATTACACACAGAGTGATCTACTACATAGTCATTACACACTGAGGGATCTATTATATAGAGTCATTACACACAGAGGGATCTATTATATAGTCATTACACACAGAGGGATCTATTATATAGAGTCATTACACACTGAGGGATCTATTATATAGAGTCATTACACACAGAGCGATGTATTATATAGAGTCATTACACACAGAGGGATCTATTATATAGAGTCATTACACACAGAGGGATCTATTATATATAGTCATTACACACTGAGGGATCTATTATATAGAGTCATTACACACAGAGCGATCTATTATATAGAGTCAATACACACAGAGGGATCTATTATATAGAGTCATTACACACAGAGGGATCTATTATATAGAGTCATTACACACAGAGGGATCTATTATATGGAGTCATTACACACAGAGGGATCTATTATATAGAGTCACTACACACAGAGGGATCTATTATATAGAGTCATTACACACAGAGGGATCTATTATATAGAGTCATTACACAGAGGGATCTATTATATAGAGTAAATACACACAGAGGGATCTATTATATAGAGTCATTACACACAGAGGGATCTATTATATAGAGTCATTACACAGAGGGATCTATTATATAGAGTCATTACACACAGAGCGGTCTATTATATAGAGTCATTACACACAGAGGGATCTATTATATAGAGTCATTACACACAGAAGGATCTATTATATAGTGTTATTAAACACAGAGGGATCTATTATATAGAGTCATTACACACTGAGGGATCTATTATATAGAGTCATTACACACAGAGGGATCTATTATATAGAGTCATTACACACAGAGGCATCTATTATATAGAGTCACTACACACAGAGGGATCTATTATATAGAGTCATTACACAAAGAGGGGTCTATTATATAGAGTCATTACACTCAGAGGGATCTATTATATAGAGTCATTACACACAGAGGGATCTATTATATAGAGTCATTACACAGAGGGATCAATTATATAGAGTCATTACACACAGAGGGATCTATTATATAGAGTCATTACACACACTGGGATCTATTAAATAGAGTCATTACACACAGCGATCTATTATATAGAGTCATTACACACAGAGGGATCTATTATATAGAGTCATTACACGCAGAGGGATCTATTATATAGAGTCCATTACACACAGAGGGATCTATTATATAGAGTCATTACACACAGAGGGATCTATTATATAGAGTCATTACACACAGAGTGATCTACTATATAGTCATTACACACTGAGGGATCTATTATATAGAGTCATTACACACAGAGGGATCTATTATATAGAGTCATTACACACAGAGGGATCTATTATATAGAGTCATTACACACTGAGGGATCTATTATATAGAGTCATTACACACAGAGCGATGTATTATATAGAGTCATTACACACAGAGGGATCTATTATATAGAGTCATTACACACAGAGGGATCTATTATATATAGTCATTACACACTGAGGGATCTATTATATAGAGTCATTACACACAGAGCGATCTATTAGATAGAGTCATTACACACAGAGGGATCTATTATATAGAGTCATTACACACAGAGGGATCTATTATAGAGTCATTACACACAGAGGGATCTATTATATAGAGTCATTACACACAGAGGGATCTATTATATAGAGTCACTACACACAGAGGGATCTATTATATAGAGTCATTACACACAGAGGGATCTATTATATAGAGTCATTACACACAGAGGGATCTATTATATAGAGTAAATACACACAGAGGGATCTATTATATAGAGTCATTACACACAGAGGGATCTATTATATAGAGTCATTACACAGAGGGATCTATTATATAGAGTCATTACACACAGAGCGGTCTATTATATAGAGTCATTGCACACAGAGGGATCTATTATATAGAGTCATTACACACAGAGGGATCTATTATATAGAGTCATTACACACAGAGGGATCTATTATATAGAGTCATTACACAAAGAGGGGTCTATTATATAGAGTCATTACACACAGAGGGATCTATTATATAGAGTCATTACACACAGAGGGATCTATTATATAGAGTCATTACACACAGAGAGATCTATTACATAGAGTCATTACACACAGAGGGATCTATTATATATAGTCATTACACACAGAGGGATCTATTATATAGAGTCATTACACACAGAGGGATCTATTATATAGAGTCATTACACACAGAGAGATCTGTTACATAGAGTCATTACACACAGAGGGATCGATTATATAGAGTCATTACACAGAGGGATCTATTATATAGAGTCATTACACACAGAGCGATCTATTATATAGAGTCATTACACACAGAGGGATCTATTATATAGTGTCATTACACACAGAGTGATCTATTATATAGAGTCATTACACACTGAGGGATCTATTACATAGAGTCATTACACACAGAGCGATCTATTATATAGAGTCATTACACACAGAGGGATCTATTATATAGAGTCATTACACACAGAGGGATCTATTATATAGAGTCATTACACACAGAGTGATCTACTATATAGTCATTACACACTGAGGGATCTATTATATAGAGTCATTACACACAGAGGGATCTATTATATAGAGTCAATACACACAGAGGGATCTATTATATAGAGTCATTACACACTGAGGGATCTATTATATAGAGTCATTACACACAGAGCGATGTATTATATAGAGTCATTACACACAGAGGGATCTATTATATAGAGTCATTACACACAGAGGGATCTATTATATATAGTCATTACACACTGAGGGATCTATTATATAGAGTCATTACACACAGAGCGATGTATTATATAGAGTCATTACACACAGAGGGATCTATTGTATAGAGTCATTACACACAGAGGGATCTATTATATAGAGTCATTACACACAGAGGGGTCTATTAAATAGAGTCATTATCACAGAGGGATCTATTATATAGAGTCATTATAGAGAGATCTATTATATAGAGTCATTACACACAGAGGGATCTATTATATAGAGTCATTACACACAGGGATCTATTATATAGAGTCATTACACACAGAGGGATCTAATATATAGAGTCATTTCACACAGAGGGATCTATTATATAGAGTCATTACACACAGAGGGATCTATTATATAGAGTCATTACACACAGAGCGATCTATTATATAGAGTCATTACAGACAGAGGGATCTATTATATAGAGTCATTGCACACAGAGGGATCTATTATATAGAGTCATTACACACAGAGGGATCTATTATATAAAGTCATTACACACAGAGGGGTCTATTAAATAGAGTCATTATCACAAAGGGATCTTTTATATAGAGTCATTATAGAGGGATCTATTACATAGAGTCATTACACACAGAGGGATCTATTATATAGAGTCATTACACACAGAGGGATCTATTATATAGAATCATTACACACAGGGATCTATTACATAGAGTCATTACACACAGAGGGATCTATTATGTAGAGTCATTACACACAGAGGGATCTATTATATAGTCATTACACACTGAGGGATCTGTTATATAGAGTCATTACACACAGAGCGATCTATTATATAGTCATTACACACTGAGGGATCTGTTATATAGAGTCATTACACACAGAGCGATCTATTATATAGAGTCATTACACACAGAGGGATCTATTATATAGTGTTATTAAACACAGAGGGATCTATTATATAGAGTCATTACACACTGAGGGATCTATTATATAGAGTCATTACACACAGAGGGATCTATTATATAGAGTCATTACACACAGAGGCATCTATTATATAGAGTCACTACACACAGAGGGATCTATTATATAGAGTCATTACACAAAGAGGGGTCTATTATATAGAGTCATTACACTCAGAGGGATCTATTATATAGAGTCATTACACACAGAGGGATCTATTATATAGAGTCATTACACAGAGGGATCAATTATATAGAGTCATTACACACAGAGGGATCTATTATATAGAGTTATTACACACAGTGGGATCTATTAAATAGAGTCATTACACACAGCGATCTATTATATAGAGTCATTACACACAGAGGGATCTATTATATAGAGTCATTACACGCAGAGGGATCTATTATATAGAGTCCATTACACACAGAGGGATCTATTATATAGAGTCATTACACACAGAGGGATCTATTATATAGAGTCATTACACACAGAGTGATCTACTATATAGTCATTACACACTGAGGGATCTATTATATAGAGTCATTACACACAGAGGGATCTATTATATAGAGTCATTACACACAGAGGGATCTATTATATAGAGTCATTACACACTGAGGGATCTATTATATAGAGTCATTACACACAGAGCGATGTATTATATAGAGTCATTACACACAGAGGGATCTATTATATAGAGTCATTACACACAGAGGGATCTATTATATATAGTCATTACACACTGAGGGATCTATTATATAGAGTCATTACACACAGAGCGATCTATTATATAGAGTCATTACACACAGAGGGATCTATTATATAGAGTCATTACACACAGAGGGATCTATTATATAGAGTCATTACACACAGAGGGATCTATTATATAGAGTCATTACACACAGAGGGATCTATTATATAGAGTCACTACACACAGAGGGATCTATTATATAGAGTCATTACACAGAGGGATCTATTATATAGAGTCATTACACACAGAGGGATCTATTATATAGAGTAAATACACACAGAGGGATCTATTATATAGAGTCATTACACACTGAGGGATCTATTATATAGAGTCATTACACAGAGCGATCTATTATATAGAGTCATTACACACAGAGCGGTCTATTATATAGAGTCATTACACACAGAGGGATCTATTATATAGAGTCATTACACACAGAGGGATCTATTATATAGAGTCATTACACACAGAGGGATCTATTATATAGAGTCATTACACAAAGAGGGGTCTATTATATAGAGTCATTACACTCAGAGGGATCTATTATATAGAGTCATTACACACAGAGGGATCTATTATATAGAGTCATTACACACAGAGGGATCTATTATATAGAGTCATTACACACAGAGAGATCTATTACATAGAGTCATTACACACAGAGGGATCTATTATATATAGTCATTACACACAGAGGGATCTATTATATAGAGTCATTACACACAGAGGGATCTATTATATAGAGTCATTACACACAGAGAGATCTGTTACATAGAGTCATTACACACAGAGGGATCAATTATATAGAGTCATTACACAGAGGGATCTATTATATAGAGTCATTACACACAGAGCGATCTATTATATAGAGTCATTACACACAGAGGGATCTATTATATAGTGTCATTACACACAGAGTGATCTATTATATAGAGTCATTACACACTGAGGGATCTATTACATAGAGTCATTACACACAGAGCGATCTATTATATAGAGTCATTACACACAGAGGGATCTATTATATAGAGTCATTACACACAGAGGGATCTATTATATAGAGTCATTACACACAGAGTGATCTACTATATAGTCATTACACACTGAGGGATCTATTATATAGAGTCATTACACACAGAGGGATCTATTATATAGAGTCAATACACACAGAGGGATCTATTATATAGAGTCATTACACACTGAGGGATCTATTATATAGAGTCATTACACACAGAGCGATGTATTATATAGAGTCATTACACACAGAGGGATCTATTATATAGAGTCATTACACACAGAGGGATCTATTATATATAGTCATTACACACTGAGGGATCTATTATATAGAGTCATTACACAGAGAGCGATCTATTATATAGAGTCATTACACACAGAGGGATCTATTGTATAGAGTCATTACACACAGAGGGATCTATTATATAGAGTCATTACACACAGAAAGATCTATTATATAGAGTCATTACACACAGAGGGATCTATTATATAGAGTCACTACACACAGAGGGATCTATTATATAGAGTCATTACACACAGAGGGATCTATTATATAGAGTGGATCTATTATATAGAGTCATTACACACAGAGGGATCTATTATATAGAGTAATTACACACAGAGGGATCTATTATATAGAGTCATTACACACAGAGGGATCTATTATATAGAGTCATTACACAGAGGGATCTATTATATAGAGTCATTACACACAGAGCGGTCTATTATATAGAGTCATTACACACAGAGGGATCTATTATATAGAGTCATTACACACAGAGGGATCTATTATATAGAGTCATTACACACAAATGGATCTATTATATAGAGTCATTACACAAAGAGGGGTCTATTATATAGAGTCATTACACTCAGAGGGATCTATTATATAGAGTCATTACACACAGAGCGATCTATTATATAGAGTCATTACAGACAGAGGAATCTATTATATAGAGTAATTGCACACAGAGGGATCTATTATATAGAGTCATTACACACAGAGGGATCTATTATATAGAGTCATTACACACAGAGGGGTCTATTAAATAGAGTCATTATCACAGAGGGATTTATTATATAGAGTCATTATAGAAAGATCTATTATATAGAGTCATTACACACAGAGGGATCTATTATATAGAGTCATTACACACAGGGATCTATTATATAGAGTCATTACACACAGAGGGATCTAATATATAGAGTCATTTCACACAGAGGGATCTATTATATAGAGTCATTACACACAGAGGGATCTATTATATAGAGTCATTACACACAGAGCGATCTATTATATAGAGTCATTACAGACAGAGGGATCTATTATATAGAGTCATTGCACACAGAGGGATCTATTATATAGAGTCATTACACACAGAGGGATCTATTATATAAAGTCATTACACACAGAGGGGTCTATTAAATAGAGTCATTATCACAAAGGGATCTTTTATATAGAGTCATTATAGAGGGATCTATTACATAGAGTCATTACACACAGAGGGATCTATTATATAGAGTCATTACACACAGAGGGATCTATTATATAGAATCATTACACACAGGGATCTATTACATAGAGTCATTACACACAGAGGGATCTATTATATAGAGTCATTACACACAGAGGGATCTATTATATAGTCATTACACACTGAGGGATCTGTTATATAGAGTCATTACACACAGAGCGATCTATTATATTGTCATTACACACTGAGGGATCTGTTATATAGAGTCATTACACACAGAGCGATCTATTACATAGAGTCATTACACACAGAGGGATCTATTATATAGTGTTATTAAACACAGAGGGATCTATTATATAGAGTCATTACACACTGAGGGATCTATTATATAGAGTCATTACACACAGAGGGATCTATTATATAGAGTCATTACACACAGAGGGATCTATTATATAGAGTCATTACACAGAGGGATCTATTATATAGAGTCATTACACACAGAGCGGTCTATTATATAGAGTCATTACACACAGAGGGATCTATTATATAGAGTCATTACACACAGAGGGATCTATTATATAGAGTCATTACACACAGAGGGAACTATTATATAGAGTCATTACACAAAGAGGGGTCTATTATATAGAGTCATTACACTCAGAGGGATCTATTATATAGAGTCATTACACACAGAGGGATCTATTATATAGAGTCATTACACACAGAGGGATCTATTATATAGAGTCATTACACACAGAGAGATCTATTACATAGAGTCATTACACACAGAGGGATCTATTATATATAGTCATTACACACAGAGGGATCTATTATATAGAGTCATTACACACAGAGGGATCTATTATATAGAGTCATTACACACAGAGAGATCTGTTACATAGAGTCATTACACACAGAGGGATCGATTATATAGAGTCATTACACAGAGGGATCTATTATATAGAGTCATTACACACAGAGCGATCTATTATATAGAGTCATTACACACAGAGGGATCTATTATATAGTGTCATTACACACAGAGTGATCTATTATATAGAGTCATTACACACTGAGGGATCTATTACATAGAGTCATTACACACAGAGCGATCTATTATATAGAGTCATTACACACAGAGGGATCTATTATATAGAGTTATTACACACAGAGGGATCTATTATATAGAGTCATTACACACAGAGTGATCTACTATATAGTCATTACACACTGAGGGATCTATTATATAGAGTCATTACACACAGAGGGATCTATTATATAGAGTCAATACACACAGAGGGATCTATTATATAGAGTCATTACACACTGAGGGATCTATTATATAGAGTCATTACACACAGAGCGATGTATTATATAGAGTCATTACACACAGAGGGATCTATTATATAGAGTCATTACACACAGAGGGATCTATTATATATAGTCATTACACACTGAGGGATCTATTATATAGAGTCATTACACACAGAGCAATCTATTATATAGAGTCATTACACACAGAGGGATCTATTGTATAGAGTCATTACACACAGAGGGATCTATTATATAGAGTCATTACACACAGAAGGATCTATTATATAGAGTCATTACACACAGAGGGATCTATTATATAGAGTCACTACACACAGAGGGATCTATTATATAGAGTCATTACACACAGAGGGATCTATTATATAGAGTCATTACACACAGAGGGATCTATTATATAGAGTCATTACACACACAGGGATCTATTATATAGAGTAATTACACACAGAGGGATCTATTATATAGAGTCAGTACACACAGAGGGATCTATTATATAGAGTCATTACACAGAGGGATCTATTATATAGAGTCATTACACACAGAGCGGTCTATTATATAGAGTCATTACACACAGAGGGATATATTATATAGAGTCATTACACACAGAGGGATCTATTATATAGAGTCATTACACACAAATGGATCTATTATATAGAGTCATTACACAAAGAGGGGTCTATTATATAGAGTCATTACACTCAGAGGGATCTATTATATAGAGTCATTACACACAGAGGGATCTATTATATAGAGTCATTACACACAGAGGGATCTATTATATAGAGTCATTACACACAGAGAGAACTATTACATAGAGTCATTACACACAGAGGGATCTATTATATATAGTCATTACACACAGAGGGATCTATTATATAGAGTCATTACACACAGAGGGATCTATTATATAGAGTCATTACACACAGAGAGATCTGTTACATAGAGTCATTACACACAGAGGGATCGATTATATAGAGTCATTACACAGAGGGATCTATTATATAGAGTCATTACACACAGAGCGATCTATTATATAAAGTCATTACACACAGAGGGATCTATTATATAGTGTCATTACACACAGAGTGATCTATTATATAGAGTCATTACACACTGAGGGATCTATTACATAGAGTCATTACACACAGAGCGATCTATTATATAGAGTCATTACACACAGAGAGATCTATTATATAGAGTCATTACACACAGAGGTATCTATTATATAGAGTAATTACACACAGAGGGATCTATTATATAGAGTCATTACACAAAGAGGGGTCTAATATATAGAGTCATTACACACAGAGGAATCTATTATATAGAGTCATTACACACAGAGGGATCTATTATATAGAGTCACTACACACAGAGGGATCTATTACATAGAGTCATTACACACAGAGGGATCTGTTATATAGAGTCATTACACACAGAGGGATCTATTAAATATAGTCATTACACACAGAGCGATCTATTATATAGAGTCATTACACACAGAGGGATCTATTATATAGAGTCATTACACACAGAGGAATCTGTTATATAGAGTCCATTACACACAGAGGGATCTATTATATAGAGTCATTACACTCAGAGGGATCTATTATATAGAGTCATTACACACAGAGTGATCTATTATATAGTAATTACACTCAGGGGGATCTATTATATAGTCATTATCACAGAGGGATCTATTATATAGAGACATTATAGAGGGATCTATTATATAGAGTCATTACACAAAGGGATCTATTATATAGAGTCATTACACACAGGGATCTATTATATAGAGTCATTACACACAGAGGGATCTATTATATAGAGTTATTTCACACAGAGGGATCTATTATATAGTCATTACACACAGAGGGATCTGTTACATAGAGTCACTACACACAGAGCGATCTATTATATAGAGTCATTACACACAGAGAGATCTATTACATAGAGTCATTACACACAGAGGGATCTATTATATAGAGTCATTACACACAGAGCGATTTATTATATAGAGTCATTACAGACAGAGGGATCTATTATATAGAGTCATTGCACGCAGAGGGATCTATTATATAGAGTCACTACACACAGAGAGATCTATTATATAGAGTCTTTACACACAAAGTGATCTATTATATAGAGTCATTACACACAGAGCGATCTATTATATAGAGTCATTACAGACAGAGGAATCTATTACATAGAGTCATTGCACACAGAGGGATCTATTATATAGAGTCATTGCACACAGAGGGATCTATTATATAGAGTCATTACACACAGAGGGGTCTATTAAATAGAGTCATTATCACAGAGGAGTCTATTATATAGAGTCATTATATAGGGATCTATTATATAGAGTCATTACACACAGAGGGATCTATTATATAGAGTCATTACACAGAGGGGTCTATTATATAGAGTCATTACACACAGAGGGATCTATTATATAGAGTCATTACACGCAGAGGGATCTATTATATAGAGTCACTACACACAGAGGGATCTATTATATAGTGTCATTACACACAGAGTGATCTATTATATAGAGTCATTACACACAGAGCGATCTATTATATAGAGTCATTACAGACAGAGGAATCTATTATATAGAGTCATTGCACAAAGAGGGATCTATTATATAGAGTCATTACACACAGAGGGATCTATTATATAGAGTCATTACACACAGAGGGGTCTATTAAATAGAGTCATTATCACAGAGGGATCTACTATATAGAGTCATTATAGAGGAATCTATTATATAGAGTCATTACACACAGAGGGATCTCTTATATAGAGTCATTACACACAGGGATCTATTATATAGAGTCATTACACACAGAGGGATCTATTATATAGTGTCATTACACGCAGAGGGATCTATTATATAGAGTCACTACACACAGAGGGATCTATTATATAGACTCATTACACACAGAGTGATCTATTATATAGAGTCATTACACACAGAGGGATCTATTATATAGAGTCATTACACACAGAGTGATCTATTATATAAAGTCATTACACACAGAGTGATCTATTATATAGAGTCAGTACACAGAGGGATCTATTATATAGAGTCATTACACACAGAGTGATCTATTATATAGAGTCATTACACCCAGAGGGATTTATTATATAGAGTCATTACACAGAGGGGTCTATTATAAAGAGTCATTACACACAGAGGGATCTATTATATAGAGTCATTACACACAGAGGGATCTATTATATAGAGTCATTACACACAGAGGGATCTATTATAGAGTCATTACACACAGAGGGATCTATTATATAGAGTCATTACACAGAGGGGTCTATTATATAAAGTCATTACACACAGAGGGATTTATTATATAGAGTCATTACACACAGAGGGATCTATTATATAGAGTCATTACACACAGAGGGATCTATTATATAGAGTAATTACACACAGAGGGACCTATTATATAGAGTCATTACACAAAGAGGGGTCTAATATATAGAGTCATTACACACAGAGAGATCTATTATATAGAGTCTTTATACACAAAGTGATCTATTATATAGAGTCATTACAGACAGAGGAATCTATTACATAGAGTCATTGCACACAGAGGGATCTATTATATAGAGTCATTACACACAGAGGGATCTATTATATAGAGTCATTACACACAGAGCGATCTATTATATAGAGTCATTACACACAGAGGGATCTATTAAATAGAGTCATTATCACAGAGGAGTCTATTATATAGAGTCATTATATAGGGATCTATTATATAGAGTCATTACACACAGAGAGATCTATTATATAGAGTCATTACACACAGGGATCTATTATATAGAGTCATTTCACACAGAGGGATCTAATATATAGAGTCATAACACACAGAGGGATCTATTATATAGAGTCATTACACACAGAGGGATCTATTATATAGAGTCATTACACAGAGGGGTCTATTATATAGAGTCATTACACACAGAGGGATCTATTATATAGAGTCATTACACGCAGAGGGATCTATTATATAGAGTCACTACACACAGAGGGATCTATTATATAGTGTCATTACACACAGAGTGATCTATTATATAGAGTCATTACACACAGAGCGATCTATTATATAGAGTCATTACAGACAGAGGAATCTCTTATATAGAGTCATTGCACAAAGAGGGATCTATTATATAGAGTCATTACACACAGAGGGATCTATTATATAGAGTCATTACACACAGAGGGGTCTATTAAATAGAGTCATTATCACAGAGGGATCTACTATATAGAGTCATTATAGAGGAATATATTATATAGAGTCATTACACACAGAGGGATCTCTTATATAGAGTCATTACACACAGGGATCTATTATATAGAGTCATTACACACAGAGGGATCTATTATATAGAGTCATTACACGCAGAGGGATCTATTATATAGAGTCACTACACACAGAGGGATCTATTATATAGACTCATTACACACAGAGTGATCTATTATATAGAGTCATTACACACAGAGGGATCTATTATATAGAGTCATTACACACAGAGTGATCTATTATATAAAGTCATTACACACAGAGTGATCTATTATATAGAGTCAGTACACACAGAGGGATCTATTATATAGAGTCATTACACACAGAGTGATCTATTATATAGAGTCATTACACCCAGAGGGATTTATTATATAGAGTCATTACACAGAGGGGTCTATTATATAGAGTCATTACACACAGAGGGATCTATTATATAAAGTCATTACACACAGAGGGATCTATTATATAGAGTCATTACACACAGAGGGATCTATTATATAGAGTCATTACACACAGAGGGATCTATTATATAGAGTCATTACACAGAGGGGTCTATTATATAGAGTCATTACACACAGAGGGATCTATTATATAGAGTCATTACACACAGAGGGATTTATTATATAGAGTCATTACACACAGAGGGATCTATTATATATAGTCATTACACACAGAGGGATCTATTATATAGAGTCATTACACACAGAGGGATCTATTATATAGAGTCATTACACAGAGGGGTCTATTATATAGAGTCATTACACACATAGGGATCTATTATATAGAGTCATTACACAGATGGGTCTATTATATAGAGTCATTGCACACAGAGGGATCTATTATATAGAGTCATTACACACAGAGGGATCTATTATATAGAGTCATTACACACAGAGGGATCTATTACATAGAGTCATTACACACAGAGGGATCTATTATATAGAGTCATTTTACAGAGGGGTCTATTATATAGAGTCATTACACACAGAGGGATCTATTATATAGAGTCATTACACGCAGAGGGATCTATTATATAGAGTCACTACACACAGAGGGATCTATTATATAGTGTCATTACACACAGAGTGATCTATTATATAGAGTCATTACACACAGAGCGATCTATTATATAGAGTCATTACAGACAGAGGAATCTATTATATAGAGTCATTGCACACAGAGGGATCTATTATATAGAGTCATTACACACAGAGGGATCTATTATATAGAGTCATTACACACAGAGGGGTCTATTAAATAGAGTCATTATCACAGAGGGATCTATTATATAGAGTCATTATAGAGGGATCTATTATATAGAGTCATTACACAGAGGGATCTATTCTATAGAGTCATTACACAGAGGGATCTATTATATAGAGTCATTACACACAGAGGGATCTATTATATAGAGTCATTACACGCAGAGGGATCTATTATATAGAGACACTACACACAGAGGGATCTATTATATAGAGTCATTACAGACAGAGGAATCTATTACATAGAGTCATTGCACACAGAGGGATCTATTATATAGAGTCATTACACACAGAGGGATCTATTATATAGAGTCACTACACACAGAGGGGTCTATTAAATAGAGTCATTATCACAGAGGAGTCTATTATATAGAGTCATTATATAGTGATCTATTATATAGAGTCATTACACACAGAGGCATCTATTATATAGAGTCATTACACACAGGGATCTATTATATAGAGTCATTTCACACAGAGGGATCTAATATATAGAGTCATTACACACAGAGGGATCTATTATATAGAGTCATTACACACAGAGGGATCTATTATATAGAATCATTACACAGAGGGGTCTATTATATAGAGTCATTACACACAGAGGGATTTATTATATAGAGTCATTACACGCAGAGGGATCTATTATATAGAGTCACTACACACAGAGGGATCTATTATATAGTGTCATTACACACAGAGTGATCTATTATATAGAGTCATTACACACAGAGCGATCTATTATATAGAGTGATTACAGACAGAGGAATCTATTATATAGAGTCATTGCACAAAGAGGGATCTATTATATAGAGTCATTACACACAGAGGGATCTATTATATAGAGTCACTACACACAGAGGGGTCTATTAAATAGAGTCATTATCACAGAGGAGTCTATTATATAGAGTCATTATATAGTGATCTATTATATAGAGTCATTACACACAGAGGCATCTATTATATAGAGTCATTACACACAGGGATCTATTATATAGAGTCATTTCACACAGAGGGATCTAATATATAGAGTCATTACACACAGAGGGATCTATTATATAGAGTCATTACACACAGAGGGATCTATTATATAGAATCATTACACAGAGGGGTCTATTATATAGAGTCATTACACACAGAGGGATTTATTATATAGAGTCATTACACGCAGAGGGATCTATTATATAGAGTCACTACACACAGAGGGATCTATTATATAGTGTCATTACACACAGAGTGATCTATTATATAGAGTCATTACACACAGAGCGATCTATTATATAGAGTCATTACAGACAGAGGAATCTATTATATAGAGTCATTGCACAAAGAGGGATCTATTATATAGAGTCATTACACACAGAGGGATCTATTATATAGAGTCATTACACACAGAGGGGTCTATTAAATAGAGTCATTATCACAGAGGGATCTACTATATAGAGTCATTATAGAGGAATCTATTATATAGAGTCATTACACACAGAGGGAACTCTTATATAGAGTCATTACACACAGGGATCTATTATATAGAGTCATTACACACAGAGGGATCTATTATATAGAGTCATTACACGCAGAGGGATCTATTATATAGAGTCACTACACACAGAGGGATCTATTATATAGACTCATTACACACAGAGTGATCTATTATATAGAGTCATTACACACAGAGGGATCTATTATATAGAGTCATTACACACAGAGTGATCTATTATATAAAGTCATTACACACAGAGTGATCTATTATATAGAGTCAGTACACACAGAGGGGTCTATTATATAGAGTCATTACACACAGAGTGATCTATTATATAGAGTCATTACACCCAGAGGGATTTATTATATAGAGTCATTACACAGAGGGGTCTATTATATAGAGTCATTACACACAGAGGGATCTATTATATAGAGTCATTACACACAGAGGGATCTATTATATAGAGTCATTACACACAGAGGGATCTATTATATAGAGTCATTACACACAGAGGGATCTATTATATAGAGTCATTACACAGAGGGGTCTATTATATAGAGTCATTACACACAGAGGGATCTATTATATAGAGTCATTACACACAGAGGGATTTATTATATAGAGTCATTACACACAGAGGGATCTATTATATAGAGTCATTACACACAGAGGGATCTATTATATAGAGTCATTACACACAGAGGGATCTATTATATAGAGTCATTACACAGAGGGGTCTATTATATAGAGTCATTACACACATAGGGATCTATTATATAGAGTCATTACACAGATGGGTCTATTATATAGAGTCATTACACACAGAGGGATCTATTATATAGAGTCATTACACACAGAGGGATCTATTATATAGAGTCATTACACACAGAGGGATCTATTATATAGAGTCATTACACACAGAGGGATCTATTATATAGAGTCATTTCACAGAGGGGTCTATTATATAGAGTCATTACACACAGAGGTTTCTATTATATAGAGTCATTACACGCAGAGGGATCTATTATATAGAGTCACTACACACAGAGGGATCTATTATATAGTGTCATTACACACAGAGTGATCTATTATATAGAGTCATTACACACAGAGCGATCTATTATATAGAGTCATTACAGACAGAGGAATCTATTATATAGAGTCATTGCACACAGAGGGATCTATTATATAGAGTCATTACACACAGAGGGATCTATTATATAGAGTCATTACACACAGAGGGGTCTATTAAATAGAGTCATTATCACAGAGGGATCTATTATATAGAGTCATTATAGAGGGATCTATTATATAGAGTCATTACACAGAGGGATCTATTCTATAGAGTCATTACACAGAGGGATCTATTATATAGAGTCATTACACACAGAGGGATCTATTATATAGAGTCATTACACGCAGAGGGATCTATTATATAGAGACACTACACACAGAGGGATCTATTATATAGAGTCATTACACACAGAGGGATCTATTATATAGAGTCATTACACACAGAGGGATCTATTATATAGAGTCATTACACACAGAGGGATCTATTATATAGAGTCATTACACACCGAGTGATCTATTATATAGAGTCATTACACACAGAGGGATTTATTATATAGAGTCATTACACAGAGGGGTCTATTATATAGAGTCATTACACACAGAGGGATCTATTATATAGAGTCATTACACACACAGGGATCTATTATATAGAGTCATTACACACAGAGGGATCTATTATATAGAGTCATTACACACAGAGCGATTTATTATATAGAGTCATTACACAGAGGGGTCTATTATATAGAGTCATTGCACACAGAGGGATCTATTATATAGAGTCATTACACAGATGGGTCTATTATATAGAGTCATTACACACAGAGGGATCTATTATATAGAGTCATTACACACAGAGGGATCTATTATATAGAGTCATTACACACAGAGGGATCTATTATATAGAGTCATTTCACAGAGGGGTCTATTATATAGAGTCATTACACACAGAGGGATCTATTATATAGAGTCATTACACGCAGAGGGATCTATTATATAGAGTCATTACACACAGAGCGATCTATTATATAGAGTCATTACAGACAGAGGAATCTATTATATAGAGTCATTGCACACAGAGGGATCTATTATATAGAGTCATTACACACAGAGGGATCTATTATATAGAGTCATTACACACAGAGGGGTCTATTAAATAGAGTCATTATCACAGAGGGATCTATTATATAGAGTCATTATAGAGGGATCTATTATATAGAGTCATTACACAGAGGGATCTATTCTATAGAGTCATTACACACAGAGGGATCTATTATATAGAGTCATTACACACAGAGGGAACTATTATATAGAGTCATTACACACAGAGGGATCTATTATATAGAGTCATTACACAGATGGGTCTATTATATAGAGTCATTACACACAGAGGGATCTATTATATAGAGTCATTACACACAGAGGGATCTATTATATAGAGTCATTACACACAGAGGGATCTATTATATAGAGTCATTTCACAGAGGGGTCTATTATATAGAGTCATTACACACAGAGGGATCTATTATATAGAGTCATTACACGCAGAGGGATCTATTATATAGAGTCACTACACACAGAGGGATCTATTATATAGTGTCATTACACACAGAGGTTTCTATTATATAGAGTCATTACACGCAGAGGGATCTATTATATAGAGTCACTACACACAGAGGGATCTATTATATAGTGTCATTACACACAGAGTGATCTATTATATAGAGTCATTACACACAGAGCGATCTATTATATAGAGTCATTACAGACAGAGGAATCTATTATATAGAGTCATTGCACACAGAGGGATCTATTATATAGAGTCATTACACACAGAGGGATCTATTATATAGAGTCATTACACACCGAGTGATCTATTATATAGAGTCATTACACACAGAGGGATTTATTATATAGAGTCATTACACAGAGGGGTCTATTATATAGAGTCATTACACACAGAGGGATCTATTATATAGAGTCATTACACACACAGGGATCTATTATATAGAGTCACTACACACAGAGGGATCTATTATATAGAGTCATTACACACAGAGCGATTTATTATATAGAGTCATTACACAGAGGGGTCTATTATATAGAGTCATTGCACACAGAGGGATCTATTATATAGAGTCATTACACAGATGGGTCTATTATATAGAGTCATTACACACAGAGGGATCTATTATATAGAGTCATTACACACAGAGGGATCTATTATATAGAGTCATTACACACAGAGGGATCTATTATATAGAGTCATTTCACAGAGGGGTCTATTATATAGAGTCATTACACACAGAGGGATCTATTATATAGAGTCATTACACGCAGAGGGATCTATTATATAGAGTCACTACACACAGAGGGATCTATTATATAGTGTCATTACACACAGAGTGATCTATTATATAGAGTCATTACACACAGAGCGATCTATTATATAGAGTCATTACAGACAGAGGAATCTATTATATAGAGTCATTGCACACAGAGTGATCTATTATATAGAGTCATTACACACAGAGCGATCTATTATATAGAGTCATTACAGACAGAGGAATCTATTATATAGAGTCATTGCACACAGAGGGATCTATTATATAGAGTCATTACACACAGAGGGATCTATTATATAGAGTCATTACACACAGAGGGGTCTATTAAATAGAGTCATTATCACAGAGGGATCTATTATATAGAGTCATTATAGAGGGATCTATTATATAGAGTCATTACACAGAGGGATCTATTCTATAGAGTCATTACACACAGAGGGATCTATTATATAGAGTCATTACACACAGAGGGATCTATTATATAGAGTCATTACACAGATGGGTCTATTATATAGAGTCATTACACACAGAGGGATCTATTATATAGAGTCATTACACACAGAGGGATCTATTATATAGAGTCATTACACACAGAGGGATCTATTATATAGAGTCATTTCACAGAGGGGTCTATTATATAGAGTCATTACACACAGAGGGATCTATTATATAGAGTCATTACACGCAGAGGGATCTATTATATAGAGTCACTACACACAGAGGGATCTATTATATAGTGTCATTACACACAGAGGTTTCTATTATATAGAGTCATTACACGCAGAGGGATCTATTATATAGAGTCACTACACACAGAGGGATCTATTATATAGTGTCATTACACACAGAGTGATCTATTATATAGAGTCATTACACACAGAGCGATCTATTATATAGAGTCATTACAGACAGAGGAATCTATTATATAGAGTCATTGCACACAGAGGGATCTATTATATAGAGTCATTACACACAGAGGGATCTATTATATAGAGTCATTACACACAGAGGGGTCTATTAAATAGAGTCATTATCACAGAGGGATCTATTATATAGAGTCATTATAGAGGGATCTATTATATAGAGTCATTACACAGAGGGATCTATTCTATAGAGTCATTACACAGAGGGATCTATTATATAGAGTCATTTCACAGAGGGGTCTATTATATAGAGTCATTACACACAGAGGGATCTATTATATAGAGTCATTACACGCAGAGGGATCTATTATATAGAGTCACTACACACAGAGGGATCTATTATATAGTGTCATTACACACAGAGGTTTCTATTATATAGAGTCATTACACGCAGAGGGATCTATTATATAGAGTCACTACACACAGAGGGATCTATTATATAGTGTCATTACACACAGAGTGATCTATTATATAGAGTCATTACACACAGAGCGATCTATTATATAGAGTCATTACAGACAGAGGAATCTATTATATAGAGTCATTGCACACAGAGGGATCTATTATATAGAGTCATTACACACAGAGGGATCTATTATATAGAGTCATTACACACCGAGTGATCTATTATATAGAGTCATTACACACAGAGGGATTTATTATATAGAGTCATTACACAGAGGGGTCTATTATATAGAGTCATTACACACAGAGGGATCTATTATATAGAGTCATTACACACACAGGGATCTATTATATAGAGTCACTACACACAGAGGGATCTATTATATAGAGTCATTACACACAGAGCGATTTATTATATAGAGTCATTAAACAGAGGGGTCTATTATATAGAGTCATTGCACACAGAGGGATCTATTATATAGAGTCATTACACAGATGGGTCTATTATATAGAGTCATTACACATAGAGGGATCTATTATATAGAGTCATTACACACAGAGGGATCTATTATATAGAGTCATTACACACAGAGGGATCTATTATATAGAGTCATTTCACAGAGGGGTCTATTATATAGAGTCATTACACACAGAGGGATCTATTATATAGAGTCATTACACGCAGAGGGATCTATTATATAGAGTCACTACACACAGAGGGATCTATTATATAGTGTCATTACACACAGAGTGATCTATTATATAGAGTCATTACACACAGAGCGATCTATTATATAGAGTCATTACAGACAGAGGAATCTATTATATAGAGTCATTGCACACAGAGTGATCTATTATATAGAGTCATTACACACAGAGCGATCTATTATATAGAGTCATTACAGACAGAGGAATCTATTATATAGAGTCATTGCACACAGAGGGATCTATTATATAGAGTCATTACACACAGAGGGATCTATTATATAGAGTCATTACACACAGAGGGGTCTATTAAATAGAGTCATTATCACAGAGGGATCTATTATATAGAGTCATTATAGAGGGATCTATTATATAGAGTCATTACACAGAGGGATCTATTCTATAGAGTCATTACACACAGAGGGATCTATTATATAGAGTCATTACACACAGAGGGATCTATTATATAGAGTCATTACACAGATGGGTCTATTATATAGAGTCATTACACACAGAGGGATCTATTATATAGAGTCATTACACACAGAGGGATCTATTATATAGAGTCATTACACACAGAGGGATCTATTATATAGAGTCATTTCACAGAGGGGTCTATTATATAGAGTCATTACACACAGAGGGATCTATTATATAGAGTCATTACACGCAGAGGGATCTATTATATAGAGTCACTACACACAGAGGGATCTATTATATAGTGTCATTACACACAGAGGTTTCTATTATATAGAGTCATTACACGCAGAGGGATCTATTATATAGAGTCACTACACACAGAGGGATCTATTATATAGTGTCATTACACACAGAGTGATCTATTATATAGAGTCATTACACACAGAGCGATCTATTATATAGAGTCATTACAGACAGAGGAATCTATTATATAGAGTCATTGCACACAGAGGGATCTATTATATAGAGTCATTACACACAGAGGGATCTATTATATAGAGTCATTACACACAGAGGGGTCTATTAAATAGAGTCATTATCACAGAGGGATCTATTATATAGAGTCATTATAGAGGGATCTATTATATAGAGTCATTACACAGAGGGATCTATTCTATAGAGTCATTACACAGAGGGATCTATTATATAGAGTCATTACACACAGATGGATCTATTATATAGAGTCATTACACGCAGAGGGATCTATTATATAGAGACACTACACACAGAGGGATCTATTATATAGAGTCATTACACACAGAGGGATCTATTATATAGAGTCATTACACACAGAGGGATCTATTATATAGAGTCATTACACACAGAGGGATCTATTATATAGAGTCATTACACACCGAGTGATCTATTATATAGAGTCATTACACACAGAGGGATTTATTATATAGAGTCATTACACAGAGGGGTCTATTATATAGAGTCATTACACACAGAGGGATCTATTATATAGAGTCATTACACACACAGGGATCTATTATATAGAGTCATTACACACAGAGGGATCTATTATATAGAGTCATTACACACAGAGCGATTTATTATATAGAGTCATTACACAGAGGGGTCTATTATATAGAGTCATTACACACAGAGGGATCTATTATATAGAGTCATTACACAGATGGGTCTATTATATAGAGTCATTACACACAGAGGGATCTATTATATAGAGTCATTACACACAGAGGGATCTATTATATAGAGTCATTACACACAGAGGGATCTATTATATAGAGTCATTTCACAGAGGGGTTTATTATATAGAGTCATTACACACAGAGGGATCTATTATATAGAGTCATTACACGCAGAGGGATCTATTATATAGAGTCACTACACACAGAGGGATCTATTATATAGTGTCATTACACACAGAGTGATCTATTATATAGAGTCATTACACACAGAGCGATCTATTATATAGAGTCATTACAGACAGAGGAATCTATTATATAGAGTCATTGCACACAGAGGGATCTATTATATAGAGTCATTACACACAGAGGGATCTATTATATAGAGTCATTACACACAGAGGGGTCTATTAAATAGAGTCATTATCACAGAGGGATCTATTATATAGAGTCATTATAGAGGGATCTATTATATAGAGTCATTACACAGAGGGATCTATTCTATAGAGTCATTACACAGAGGGATCTATTATATAGAGTCATTACACACAGAGGGATCTATTATATAGAGTCATTACACGCAGAGGGATCTATTATATAGAGACACTACACACAGAGGGATCTATTATATAGAGTCATTACACACAGAGGGATCTATTATATAGAGTCATTACACACAGAGGGATCTATTATATAGAGTCATTACACACAGAGGGATCTATTATATAGAGTCATTACACACACAGGGATCTATTATATAGAGTCATTACACACAGAGGGATCTATTATATAGAGTCATTACACACAGAGCGATTTATTATATAGAGTCATTACACAGAGGGGTCTATTATATAGAGTCATTACACACAGAGGGATCTATTATATAGAGTCATTACACACACAGGGATCTATTATATAGAGTCATTACACACAGAGGGATCTATTATATAGAGTCATTACACACAGAGCGATTTATTATATAGAGTCATTACACAGAGGGGTCTATTATATAGAGTCATTACACACAGAGGGATCTATTATATAGAGTCATTACACACAGAGGGATCTATTATATAGAGTCACTACACACAGAGGGATCTATTATATAGTGTCATTACACACAGAGTGATCTATTATATAGAGCCATTACACACAGAGCGATCTATTATATAGAGTCATTACAGACAGAGGAATCTATTATATAGAGTCATTGCACACAGAGGGATCTATTATATAGAGTCATTACACACAGAGGGATCTATTATATAGAGTCATTACACACAGAGGGGTCTATTAAATAGAGTCATTATCACAGAGGGATATATTATATAAAGTCATTATAGAGGGATCTATTATATAGAGTCATTACACACAGAGGGATCTATTATATAGAGTCATTACACACAGGAATCTATTATATAGAGTCATTACACACAGAGGGATCTAATATATAGAGTCATTACACACAGAGGGATCTATTATATAGAGTCATTACACACAGAGGGATCTATTATATAGAGTCATTACACACAGAGTGATCTATTATATAGAGTCATTACAGACAGAGGGATCTATTATATAGAGTCATTGCACATAGAGGGATCTATCATATAGAGTCATTACACACAGAGGGATGTATTATATAGAGTCATTACACACAGAGGGGTCTATTAAATAGAGTCATTATCACAGAGGGATCTATTATATAGAGTCATTACACAAAGGGATCTATTATATAGAGTCATTACACGCAGGGATCTATTATATAGAGTCATTACACACAGAGGGATCTATTATATAGAGTCATGACACACAGAGGGATCTATTATATAGTCATTACACACAGAGGGATCTGTTATATAGAGTCATTACAGACAGAGCGATCAATTATATAGAGTCATTACACACAGAGAGATCTATTACATAGAGTCATTACACACAGAGGGATCTATTATATAGAGTCATTACACACAGAGCGATCTATTATATAGAGTCATTACAGACAGAGGGATCTCTTATATAGAGTCATTGCACACAGAGGGATCTATTATATAGAGTCATTACACACAGAGGGATCTATTATATAGAGTCATTACACACAGAGGGGTGTATTAAATAGAGTCATTATCACAGAGGGATCTATTATATAAAGTCATTATAGAGGGATCTATTATATAGAGTCATTACACACAGAGGGATCTATTATATAGATTCATTACACACAGAGGGATCTATTATATAGAGTCATTACACACAGGGATCCATTATATAGAGTTATTACACACAGAGCGATCTATTATATAGAGTAATTACACACAGAGGGATCTATTATATAGAGTAATTACACACAGAGGGATCTATTATATAGAGTCATTACACACAGAGGGATCTATTATATAGAGTCATTACACACAGAGGGATCTATTATATAGAGTCATTTCACAGAGGGGTCTATTATATAGAGTCATTACACACAGAGGGATCTATTATATAGAGTCATTACACGCAGAGGGATCTATTATATAGAGTCACTACACACAGAGGGATCTATTATATAGTGTCATTACACACAGAGGTTTCTATTATATAGAGTCATTACACGCAGAGGGATCTATTATATAGAGTCACTACACACAGAGGGATCTATTATATAGTGTCATTACACACAGAGTGATCTATTATATAGAGTCATTACACACAGAGCGATCTATTATATAGAGTCATTACAGACAGAGGAATCTATTATATAGAGTCATTGCACACAGAGGGATCTATTATATAGAGTCATTACACACAGAGGGATCTATTATATAGAGTCATTACACACCGAGTGATCTATTATATAGAGTCATTACACACAGAGGGATTTATTATATAGAGTCATTACACAGAGGGGTCTATTATATAGAGTCATTACACACAGAGGGATCTATTATATAGAGTCATTACACACACAGGGATCTATTATATAGAGTCACTACACACAGAGGGATCTATTATATAGAGTCATTACACACAGAGCGATTTATTATATAGAGTCATTACACAGAGGGGTCTATTATATAGAGTCATTGCACACAGAGGGATCTATTATATAGAGTCATTACACAGATGGGTCTATTATATAGAGTCATTACACACAGAGGGATCTATTATATAGAGTCATTACACACAGAGGGATCTATTATATAGAGTCATTACACACAGAGGGATCTATTATATAGAGTCATTTCACAGAGGGGTCTATTATATAGAGTCATTACACACAGAGGGATCTATTATATAGAGTCATTACACGCAGAGGGATCTATTATATAGAGTCACTACACACAGAGGGATCTATTATATAGTGTCATTACACACAGAGTGATCTATTATATAGAGTCATTACACACAGAGCGATCTATTATATAGAGTCATTACAGACAGAGGAATCTATTATATAGAGTCATTGCACACAGAGTGATCTATTATATAGAGTCATTACACACAGAGCGATCTATTATATAGAGTCATTACAGACAGAGGAATCTATTATATAGAGTCATTGCACACAGAGGGATCTATTATATAGAGTCATTACACACAGAGGGATCTATTATATAGAGTCATTACACACAGAGGGGTCTATTAAATAGAGTCATTATCACAGAGGGATCTATTATATAGAGTCATTATAGAGGGATCTATTATATAGAGTCATTACACAGAGGGATCTATTCTATAGAGTCATTACACACAGAGGGATCTATTATATAGAGTCATTACACACAGAGGGATCTATTATATAGAGTCATTACACAGATGGGTCTATTATATAGAGTCATTACACACAGAGGGATCTATTATATAGAGTCATTACACACAGAGGGATCTATTATATAGAGTCATTACACACAGAGGGATCTATTATATAGAGTCATTTCACAGAGGGGTCTATTATATAGAGTCATTACACACAGAGGGATCTATTATATAGAGTCATTACACGCAGAGGGATCTATTATATAGAGTCACTACACACAGAGGGATCTATTATATAGTGTCATTACACACAGAGGTTTCTATTATATAGAGTCATTACACGCAGAGGGATCTATTATATAGAGTCACTACACACAGAGGGATCTATTATATAGTGTCATTACACACAGAGTGATCTATTATATAGAGTCATTACACACAGAGCGATCTATTATATAGAGTCATTACAGACAGAGGAATCTATTATATAGAGTCATTGCACACAGAGGGATCTATTATATAGAGTTATTACACACAGAGGGATCTATTATATAGAGTCATTACACACAGAGGGGTCTATTAAATAGAGTCATTATCACAGAGGGATCTATTATATAGAGTCATTATAGAGGGATCTATTATATAGAGTCATTACACAGAGGGATCTATTCTATAGAGTCATTACACAGAGGGATCTATTATATAGAGTCATTTCACAGAGGGGTCTATTATATAGAGTCATTACACACAGAGGGATCTATTATATAGAGTCATTACACGCAGAGGGATCTATTATATAGAGTCACTACACACAGAGGGATCTATTATATAGTGTCATTACACACAGAGGTTTCTATTATATAGAGTCATTACACGCAGAGGGATCTATTATATAGAGTCACTACACACAGAGGGATCTATTATATAGTGTCATTACACACAGAGTGATCTATTATATAGAGTCATTACACACAGAGCGATCTATTATATAGAGTCATTACAGACAGAGGAATCTATTATATAGAGTCATTGCACACAGAGGGATCTATTATATAGAGTCATTACACACAGAGGGATCTATTATATAGAGTCATTACACACCGAGTGATCTATTATATAGAGTCATTACACACAGAGGGATTTATTATATAGAGTCATTACACAGAGGGGTCTATTATATAGAGTCATTACACACAGAGGGATCTATTATATAGAGTCATTACACACACAGGGATCTATTATATAGAGTCACTACACACAGAGGGATCTATTATATAGAGTCATTACACACAGAGCGATTTATTATATAGAGTCATTAAACAGAGGGGTCTATTATATAGAGTCATTGCACACAGAGGGATCTATTATATAGAGTCATTACACAGATGGGTCTATTATATAGAGTCATTACACATAGAGGGATCTATTATATAGAGTCATTACACACAGAGGGATCTATTATATAGAGTCATTACACACAGAGGGATCTATTATATAGAGTCATTTCACAGAGGGGTCTATTATATAGAGTCATTACACACAGAGGGATCTATTATATAGAGTCATTACACGCAGAGGGATCTATTATATAGAGTCACTACACACAGAGGGATCTATTATATAGTGTCATTACACACAGAGTGATCTATTATATAGAGTCATTACACACAGAGCGATCTATTATATAGAGTCATTACAGACAGAGGAATCTATTATATAGAGTCATTGCACACAGAGTGATCTATTATATAGAGTCATTACACACAGAGCGATCTATTATATAGAGTCATTACAGACAGAGGAATCTATTATATAGAGTCATTGCACACAGAGGGATCTATTATATAGAGTCATTACACACAGAGGGATCTATTATATAGAGTCATTACACACAGAGGGGTCTATTAAATAGAGTCATTATCACAGAGGGATCTATTATATAGAGTCATTATAGAGGGATCTATTATATAGAGTCATTACACAGAGGGATCTATTCTATAGAGTCATTACACACAGAGGGATCTATTATATAGAGTCATTACACACAGAGGGATCTATTATATAGAGTCATTACACAGATGGGTCTATTATATAGAGTCATTACACACAGAGGGATCTATTATATAGAGTCATTACACACAGAGGGATCTATTATATAGAGTCATTACACACAGAGGGATCTATTATATAGAGTCATTTCACAGAGGGGTCTATTATATAGAGTCATTACACACAGAGGGATCTATTATATAGAGTCATTACACGCAGAGGGATCTATTATATAGAGTCACTACACACAGAGGGATCTATTATATAGTGTCATTACACACAGAGGTTTCTATTATATAGAGTCATTACACGCAGAGGGATCTATTATATAGAGTCACTACACACAGAGGGATCTATTATATAGTGTCATTACACACAGAGTGATCTATTATATAGAGTCATTACACACAGAGCGATCTATTATATAGAGTCATTACAGACAGAGGAATCTATTATATAGAGTCATTGCACACAGAGGGATCTATTATATAGAGTCATTACACACAGAGGGATCTATTATATAGAGTCATTACACACAGAGGGGTCTATTAAATAGAGTCATTATCACAGAGGGATCTATTATATAGAGTCATTATAGAGGGATCTATTATATAGAGTCATTACACAGAGGGATCTATTCTATAGTCATTACACAGAGGGATCTATTATATAGAGTCATTACACACAGATGGATCTATTATATAGAGTCATTACACGCAGAGGGATCTATTATATAGAGACACTACACACAGAGGGATCTATTATATAGAGTCATTACACACAGAGGGATCTATTATATAGAGTCATTACACACAGAGGGATCTATTATATAGAGTCATTACACACAGAGGGATCTATTATATAGAGTCATTACACACCGAGTGATCTATTATATAGAGTCATTACACACAGAGGGATTTATTATATAGAGTCATTACACAGAGGGGTCTATTATATAGAGTCATTACACACAGAGGGATCTATTATATAGAGTCATTACACACACAGGGATCTATTATATAGAGTCATTACACACAGAGGGATCTATTATATAGAGTCATTACACACAGAGCGATTTATTATATAGAGTCATTACACAGAGGGGTCTATTATATAGAGTCATTACACACAGAGGGATCTATTATATAGAGTCATTACACAGATGGGTCTATTATATAGAGTCATTACACACAGAGGGATCTATTATATAGAGTCATTACACACAGAGGGATCTATTATATAGAGTCATTACACACAGAGGGATCTATTATATAGAGTCATTTCACAGAGGGGTTTATTATATAGAGTCATTACACACAGAGGGATCTATTATATAGAGTCATTACACGCAGAGGGATCTATTATATAGAGTCACTACACACAGAGGGATCTATTATATAGTGTCATTACACACAGAGTGATCTATTATATAGAGTCATTACACACAGAGCGATCTATTATATAGAGTCATTACAGACAGAGGAATCTATTATATAGAGTCATTGCACACAGAGGGATCTATTATATAGAGTCATTACACACAGAGGGATCTATTATATAGAGTCATTACACACAGAGGGGTCTATTAAATAGAGTCATTATCACAGAGGGATCTATTATATAGAGTCATTATAGAGGGATCTATTATATAGAGTCATTACACAGAGGGATCTATTCTATAGAGTCATTACACAGAGGGATCTATTATATAGAGTCATTACACACAGAGGGATCTATTATATAGAGTCATTACACGCAGAGGGATCTATTATATAGAGACACTACACACAGAGGGATCTATTATATAGAGTCATTACACACAGAGGGATCTATTATATAGAGTCATTACACACAGAGGGATCTATTATATAGAGTCATTACACACAGAGGGATCTATTATATAGAGTCATTACACACACAGGGATCTATTATATAGAGTCATTACACACAGAGGGATCTATTATATAGAGTCATTACACACAGAGCGATTTATTATATAGAGTCATTACACAGAGGGGTCTATTATATAGAGTCATTACACACAGAGGGATCTATTATATAGAGTCATTACACACACAGGGATCTATTATATAGAGTCATTACACACAGAGGGATCTATTATATAGAGTCATTACACACAGAGCGATTTATTATATAGAGTCATTACACAGAGGGGTCTATTATATAGAGTCATTACACACAGAGGGATCTATTATATAGAGTCATTACACACAGAGGGATCTATTATATAGAGTCACTACACACAGAGGGATCTATTATATAGTGTCATTACACACAGAGTGATCTATTATATAGAGCCATTACACACAGAGCGATCTATTATATAGAGTCATTACAGACAGAGGAATCTATTATATAGAGTCATTGCACACAGAGGGATCTATTATATAGAGTCATTACACACAGAGGGATCTATTATATAGAGTCATTACACACAGAGGGGTCTATTAAATAGAGTCATTATCACAGAGGGATATATTATATAAAGTCATTATAGAGGGATCTATTATATAGAGTCATTACACACAGAGGGATCTATTATATAGAGTCATTACACACAGGAATCTATTATATAGAGTCATTACACACAGAGGGATCTAATATATAGAGTCATTACACACAGAGGGATCTATTATATAGAGTCATTACACACAGAGGGATCTATTATATAGAGTCATTACACACAGAGTGATCTATTATATAGAGTCATTACAGACAGAGGGATCTATTATATAGAGTCATTGCACATAGAGGGATCTATCATATAGAGTCATTACACACAGAGGGATGTATTATATAGAGTCATTACACACAGAGGGGTCTATTAAATAGAGTCATTATCACAGAGGGATCTATTATATAGAGTCATTACACAAAGGGATCTATTATATAGAGTCATTACACGCAGGGATCTATTATATAGAGTCATTACACACAGAGGGATCTATTATATAGAGTCATGACACACAGAGGGATCTATTATATAGTCATTACACACAGAGGGATCTGTTATATAGAGTCATTACAGACAGAGCGATCAATTATATAGAGTCATTACACACAGAGAGATCTATTACATAGAGTCATTACACACAGAGGGATCTATTATATAGAGTCATTACACACAGAGCGATCTATTATATAGAGTCATTACAGACAGAGGGATCTATTATATAGAGTCATTGCACACAGAGGGATCTATTATATAGAGTCATTACACACAGAGGGATCTATTATATAGAGTCATTACACACAGAGGGGTGTATTAAATAGAGTCATTATCACAGAGGGATCTATTATATAAAGTCATTATAGAGGGATCTATTATATAGAGTCATTACACACAGAGGGATCTATTATATAGATTCATTACACACAGAGGGATCTATTATATAGAGTCATTACACACAGGGATCCATTATATAGAGTTATTACACACAGAGCGATCTATTATATAGAGTAATTACACACAGAGGGATCTATTATATAGAGTAATTACACACAGAGGGATCTATTATATAGAGTCATTACACACAGAGGGATCTATTATATAGAGTCATTACACAGAGGGGTCTATTATATAGAGTCATTACACACAAAGGGATCTATTATATAGAGTCATTACACGCAGAGGGATCTATTATATAGAGCAGTGTTCCCCAACTCCAGTCCTCAAGGCCCACCAACAGGTCATGTTTTCAGGATTTCCTTAGTTACACAGGTGATGTAATTATTGCCTGTGCAGGTGATGGAATTATCACCTGTGCAATACTAAGGAAATCCTGAAAACATGACCTGTTGGTGGGCCTTGAGGACTGGAGTTGGGGAACCCTGATATAGAGTCACTACACACAGAGGGATCTATTATATAGAGTCATTACTGTTAGAACCTTGCTGTTAGGTTTTTTTTTCCTTTGCTGGTCACATGACCTTGTTGGCCTATTTAATCCTGCTCCGCCCTTCTGGCTTTGCTGGACTTCATTGTATATCTACTTTCTAGCTAGCCTGTGCTCTGTATCTAACTCTGTTAGTTTGCTTGGTCTACGGACCTCTATGTTCTATCTATTTTGTTTGTTCGTCTGTCTGCAACTATTTCTGTTAGGAGGTGTCCCATATTCCTCCCAGTCCTTAGTACTTGTAGGGATTCCCTCCCCACATCTATAGGTCTCCGTACAGACTAGATTAGGACTTTAGCAGGTCTGATCGCAGGATCAGGTTCCCTGTTACATCGTAGGGATTCAGCTGAGTCCTATAGTAGGGACAGATCTCCTCTCTTTCCTTAGCTTTGGTAGCAGAACATAACAGTAAGTCCAGCCAGCAAATTCTCTAAGGAAAGATTTTTCTGTTCCATCATGGTGTCGGTTCAGGATTTGGCTCATCGCCTGCAGGGACTCTCTCTGGAGGTGGCCGAGCTCCGTCAGCACGTGAGTAACTGTCCTGGAGCACATTTCTTGGAGCCTAAGGTATGTTTGCCGGATTTATTTTTTGGTGAACACCGAGAATTTTTTTCATTTAAAAATGCTTGCTTATTGTATTTTCGTTTGAGACCTAAGTCCTCTGGGGATGAATCCCAGCGCGTAGGGTTCATAATGTCACTTTTGCGCAAAGAGCCTCAGGAGTGGGCCTTTTCTTTGCAACCTAGTGATTCATGCTTCAGATCAGTGGATAGTTTTTTTTCTGCTTTGGGACTATTATATGATGATCCTGACCGTGTCGCATCAGCTGAGACTGAGTTGAGACGTTTAAAACAAGGATCGGGTAATGTGGAAAAATATTGTACACATTTTCGTCGTTGGTCCACTCAAACAGGGTGGAACGATTCTGCTCTGAAAAGTCTATTTCTTGCTGGGCTCAGTGAAAGGGTTAAAGACCTGCTAATTGCTTATCCTACACCTGAGGATTTGCAACAGGCTATGCAATTAGCTATACGGGTGGATAGAAGACTGCGTGCTAGGGTTAATGAGAGCAAATCCTCTGCTATGTCAGTTTCTGGTTATGATAATGTGTGTATTAACAGTGGTGAACCGATGGAGATTGGATCGGTGGCACCTCGCTCTCAAGAAAAAGACCGTCGTTTTTCGGAAGGCTTGTGTTTCTATTGCGGAAAATCTGGTCATTTGATTAAAGGCTGTGAGCTTCGTATGAAGAAAGAAAAAAAAATGGTCAGTCACGCCCGTATTGCCTGTTTAAATTCCAAGGGTATATTTTTAGCTGCTTCCACGATTGCTCAGGAAAAATTGATGGAATTTCGGGTGTTTGTTGATTGCGGGTCTACACTGAATGTAATTGATGGGGGATTCGTGGAAAAACTCAATTTAGAACCTGAACCTTTATCATCCCCCATTGCTGTGGTTTCTGTGGATGGTTCCCCTTTGAAGAATATTACTCTCAAGGTCTGTGAATTTCCTCTCACTATTAATGGTGTTCACCATGAGAAATTGGATTTGGTAGTGTTGAATAACTTGCCTTCTCCAGTAATATTGGGATTGCCCTGGTTAAAATTTCACAATCCTGTACTGGATTGGTCTACCAGTGAAATTAAATCCTGGAGCCATAAATGTTATGACAAGTGTTGTAACGGGCGTATTGCAGCTTTGGATAGGGGAGAATTGCCTGTTCCTATTCAGGATTTTTGGAGAGTTTTTTCTGAGAAGGAATCGCAGGTTTTGCCTCCCCATAGAGACTATGATTGTTCTATTGAATTTGTCCCTGGAGCGACTCTTCCTAAAAGTCGTTTATTTAACCTTACTATTCCTGAGAGAAAGGCTTTGGAGGAATACATACAGACAAGCTTGGCCGCCGGTCACATTAGGCCCTCTAAGTCTCCTGTGGCGGTTGGATTTTTTTTTGTAAAAAAAAAGGACGGCGGTTTACGTCCTTGTCTGGATTTTCGTGAGATTAACAAAATTACGGTACGCAATCCTTACCCACTGCCATTGATTCCTGATCTGTTTAACCAGTTATTGGGGGCCAAGTGGTTCTCTAAAATTGACCTTAAGGGGGCATACAATCTGTTGCGCATGAAGGAGGGTGATGAATGGAAGACTGCTTTTAACACTCCTGTGGGTCATTTTGAGAATCTGGTTATGCCTTTTGGTCTTACTAATGCTCCTGCATTTTTTCAGAATCTGATTAATGACATCCTTAGACCTTTGATCGGTAAAAATGTGGTTGTGTATTTGGATGACATTTTGATTTATTCGCCAGATCTGGAGTCTCATTGGCGGAGCGTGCGTGAGGTATTACAGTTATTAATGGACAATTCGCTTTTTGCTAAGCTGGAGAAATGTGAGTTCGCTGTACAGAGAATTAGTTTTTTGGGCTACATTATCTCCAGCGAAGGTTTTGAGATGGATCCGGTTAAGGTTCAGGCTGTGCAGGAATGGCCTAGGCCTATTGGTTTGAAATCGATACAGAGGTTTTTGGGTTTCGCCAATTACTACAGAAAATTCATAAAAAAATTTTCTAGTATTGTCAAACCTCTGACTGATCTCACCAGGAAAGGTGCTGATGCGGTTCAGTGGTCTTCTGAGGCCATTGAAGCTTTTGTGTATCTCAAGGAGAGGTTCACCTCTGCTCCCATCCTTATGCAGCCTGATGTTACTAGGCCGTTTTTGGTTGAGGTTGATGCTTCCTCTGTGGGGGTTGGCGCAGTATTGTCTCAGGATAACGGGGATGGATTACATCCCTGTGCCTTTTTTTCAAAAAAATTTTCGGAGACTGAACTGAATTACGATATTGGTAATCGGGAATTATTGGCTATTAAACTCGCATTTGAACACTGGCGCCACTTCTTGGAAGGTGCGGAATTTCCCGTTCAGGTTCTTACGGATCATAAAAATCTGATATATCTTGATGCTGCCAAGCGCCTGAATGCCCGTCAGGCTAGGTGGGCACTGTTTTTCTCGCGGTTTAATTTCTCCGTTACTTACATCCCTGGTACTAAGAATGTTAAGGCGGATGCCTTGTCTCGCAGTTTTTCTCCCATAGTCGGTGCTGAGAAAGAGGAGAACATTTCACAAGAAGGTGTTGTGATAGCTGCTTTGGACTCCGTTTTGGAAAATGAGATTCTTAAAGCACAGGAGAATGCCCCTTCTAACACTCCTCATGGGAGGTTGTTTGTGCCTGGGACCTTTAGGAGAGATTTGTTTGTTGAGTGTCACGAATCTCGGTTGGCAGGTCATCCCGGAATCTCTGAGACCAAGAGACTGGTGGGTCGCAGTTTTTGGTGGCCTGGATGGCAGAAGGAAGTCATTAAGTGGGTGCGTCAATGTACTATATGTGCTAGATCTAAGTCCTCACATACTCCTGCTGCGGGGTTGCTTTGTCCTTTGGAGGTTCCCAGTGCTCCTTGGACACATTTGGCTATGGACTTTATAACTGACCTTCCCCCCTCTGAGGGTTTTACTGTCATCTGGGTGGTCGTGGACCGTTTTAGCAAGATGTGTCACTTGGTTCCTTTCGTCAAACTGCCCTGCGCTAAAACTCTCGCTAAGGCCTTTGTCAAGGAAATTGTCAGACTTCATGGCGTTCCTACTGACATTGTTTCTGATAGGGGTCCTCAGTTCGTGGCTCGTTTTTGGCGTGCCTTTTGTGATAGGTTGGGAGTTCATTTGTCGTTCTCGTCCGGATATCATCCTGAATCTAATGGCCAGACAGAAAGGAAAAACCAGGATGTTGAGCAGTTCTTGCGTTGTTTTGTGGCAGACAATCAAGAGGGCTGGTCTGAGTTTCTGCCACTTGCTGAATTTGCTCTGAACAATCATACATCTTCTTCTGCTGGTTGTTCGCCTTTTTTTTGTTGTTCTGGGAGACATCCGTCGTTTGGGTCGTTCTCCAAGTTGGGATCTGCCGTGCCTGAGGAGGAGAATTTTTCCGGTGATTTGGAGAGAGTTTGGACGGATGTGCGTGGTAATCTTCAGGAGGCCAACAGAAAATCTAAAGACTACTTTGATAGGAAACGACAGGAGGTTTTGTTCGCTGTTGGTGACATGGTTTGGTTGTCCTCTAGGAATCTGCGGTTGAGGATTCCTTCAAAGAAATTGGGTCCCAAGTTTGTAGGGCCCTTTAAGGTGCTTCAGGTTGTCAACCAATCTGCTGTTAGGTTGGAGGTTCCTACTTCCTGGAGAATTAATCCGGTATTTCATGTCTCTCTGTTGAAAAAAGCTGTTGTATCGGATTGTGACGCCTCTGCCTCTGTTCCTCCGGTGGTGGAGGACGGGGAATATGAAATTTCTCGCATCCTTAACTCTAGACGGTATAGAGGTAGTTTGCAGTATCTTGTGGCCTGGAAAGGTTTCGGTCCCGAGGATAACTCTTGGGTGAGGTCGGATGATGTTTCCGCGTCCAGACTTATCAGAGCGTTTCACAGGAGATTTCCTGATAAGCCTGGTCCTAGGGGATCCGGAGGATCCTCTTAGAAGGGGGGGTACTGTTAGAACCTTGCTCTTAGGTTTTTTTTCCTTTGCTGGTCACATGACCTTGTTGGCCTATTTAATCCTGCTCCGCCCTTCTGGCTTTGCTGGACTTCATTGTATATCTACTTTCTAGCTAACCTGTGCTCTGTGTCTTGCTCTGTTAGTTTGCTTGGTCTACTGACCTCTATGTTCGATATATTTTGTTTGTTCGTCTGTCTGCTACTATTTCTGTTAGGAGGTGTCCCATATTCCTCCCAGTCCTTAGTACTTGTAGGGATTCCTTCCCCACATCTATAGGTCTCCGTACAAACTAGCTTAGGACTTTAGCAGGTCTGATCGCAGGATCAGGTCCCCTGTTACATCGTAGGGATTCAGCTGAGTTCTATCGTAGGGACAGATCTCCTCTCTTTCCTTAGCTCTGGTAGCAGAACATCACAATGGGCCTGGTGCGTCTACTCCTGGGTGGCGGCCCTCGGACCCAGGGTTTTCCCGTTTAAAGGACAATTCTGAGCGATGTGTCCGGTCTTACGGCATCGGTAGCAGATTGGTTCTCTTGGTGGACGGCGTTGGTTACTGGTCCTCGGCGAGGGTGGTGTTGGCCTCCTCCTCCTCCACATCCAGGGGACATCCTCAGGGCTTTCGGCTAACAGGATCTTCCCTCCTTCCTCAGGCTCCATCCGCAGCTGCAGAGCACTCAGCACAGTGGTCAGGGTTTTGCTCAACTGACGCACCTCAGAGTGCAGACTGTCCAGTTCTTTAGGGGACGTTGCTGGAACCTTAGCTTCAGCAGTCACTGGAGAAAAGGTGGGTGTTGCAGGCTCTGAAGTAGTCCCACCCTGGTAGCGTTGGATGGCATTTGCTTCCAGGGGCTGCAGTCCTTTAATAGCCATGTCCTTGAGATTGTCAAAGGTGGCATCTGGATGATCCAGGGACCACCAACGCACAGTCCTGCTCTCCTCTGGAGACCTCAGTCCCCAGACAAACTGTTCCTTCAGCATTCTGTTCTCATTCTCAAAGCTGGTCAGACTAACCTGGTTCAGAGCACGCAGGGCCCCTTGGAGACGCCAGGCGTAGTCCCGAACATTGTCCTCTGGTTGTTGGGAGCAGCTGTAGAACCTCATCCGGAGATCCGCCTCAGTAAGGTCCTCAAAGACAGTCTGTAATTTTTGGAATATTGTGGACACTGTCTCCCGGTCTGCGGCCGACCATGTTTCCACTTCCCGCTCCGCAGCACCGGTCAGCTGTCCTAATACAACGGCGGCTCTTTGTTTGCCGGTCATAGAGTACTTGTCTAAGATACCACATATCTTCTGCTTAAATCCAGACAGGGTATCTGGTTTGCCGTTGTACTGGAAGAGCCACTTTGCTCCAGGAATGTACGGTAAAGTCATAGGAATCACAGGTGTTACAGGCGCTGCTGGTGAAGCGGCGGCTTCGGCCTGCCCGTTATCGGGTGCGGGCTGAGCTTCAGGGACGTTGACCGGTAGGTCGGCGTTCTGCTGCCCGACGGACATCTTAGCGCCCCCCAAGTTAACCGTGGCCTACCTTCTGTTTTTTTTTTTTTTCTTCCGGTAGGCCGCAGCTCCGCAGGTGACGGTTGTCTTCAGGACCTTGCGTCTCTTACGTCCTACGTCAGAGCGTTCAGCGACGCTGCGTACAGGACCTGGCGCTTCCTGCTTTGACGTCAAGGCATGGGGCGTGTCCGGGACTTCACGCTCTTTTGCAGGTACGCCCCTTATTTTCCCGTGGTTACGCCCTTCTTCTCGCTCAACGACCCAACAATGGCGGCTATCTTCACCACAACTTTACGTACACAGTTCAAAATAAAGGCGCACAGTACCCGGTGGCAATGGGCAAAACACTGCGTCATTGCAGCGAGCACGCAATCCTGTTCGTGACGCCAGTCAGAGAGATGTAGCACCCAGGGGAAGTGGGGATAACTCGGTACCTGGGCCTTTGGCCTTTAGGGATGTCACGGTGGTCGGCTCCCGTGCCCGTACCCTGGGGTCTCTCCTAAAAAAGGGGTTGATATTTGTAAAGTTTATAAAAGAAAGAGTTTGTGATGCCACCTGTGGTTTCTGGTGAGGATCACCAGCGCTGCGCAGTCCACTGAGGCTGATGATAGGGCAGCTTGATGGTATTGCTCTCCACAGGTAGAGCGGGGCCTCAGGTCAGTATAGGAACGGTGATGCAGGACAAAGAGACGACGCCGGGCCAGAGCAAGAACAGGGACGGACATGATAGTCACTTCAGTACCTTTTACTGGTGGAATTTCAGGCACTCCCCGGAGCACTGTAGGGTGAAGGGTGTATGTCCGGATCCTCCCCAATGAGCAGGTTTTGGGCCTCCTGGTTCTTGCTGCTGCGTAATAAGTTCTGACCTGCCTGGAGCTAGGCCTAACTTTGTCTCTGTCCTGCGCTGGCTGACCTTGTGGTAGGGCCTTCTCTTGGAGTGCACGCTCCCGACTTACGGGGCCTATGTGTCTCCTGGCTCTGGTACATATCAGCACTTTAGCGATCCTGGGACCTGTAGTTCTCCAGGGATTCCGGTTAATCTTGCTGGGTCGTGGAGATCCCGGCAAGCTTCGGACCCGGTGTCCGGTAACTGGTTCGGGGTGAGCTAGTGAAGCTCCTCTGCCCCCTATGTACTAACTCTCCACTCCTTCGCCTTCGGCCTACTCAAGCCCTCAATAGGCCACTCACACAAACGGCAGCGTGCCGCGTTTCACCGATCTTATGGCGCCGACACACCAACAGCTCACCTCACTGAGTCACACCAAGTCGCTGGAACAGGCTTTTGTCCTCTGAGGTAACTCGTCTCAGACTGCACTGGACTCACTGCTAAACCAGACTGAACTCGATCTCAAGACTGACTGCTTTCTGCCAACTCCAGTCTCGACTAACGGCTGCCTGGCTCCACCTTCCCTTATATATCTCCCTAAGGAGCTCCCTCTGGTGGTCTGAGGTGGAAGGTGGAGATGTGTGAATGGTTATGGGGGCCTCTTGTGGAGGAATCCTTCAACACACCCTTCTGGGTCTGTGATGCCAAGCACAGCTGGGCTTCACAAATGGACTTCACATCCTGGTCAATGTGTGGTCAGAGTGTGGTCAGAGTGTGATTAGAGTGTGGTCGGAGTGTGGTCAGAGTGTGGTCAGAGTGTGGTCGGAGTGTGGTCGGAGTGTGGTCGGAGTGTGGTCGGAGAGTGGTCAGAGTGTGGTCAGAGTGTGGTCGGAGTGTGGTCGGAGTGTGGTCAGAGTGTGGTCAGAGTGTGAAAAGAAGATTTGAGAAAAATGTGTCTCCAACTTCTCCATTCTGTGAGTGCATGGAAATCGGTCTGCACTCAGATGTCATCCAGGTACAGTCCAAAACAGGTGAGTGTTAACCACTGTGGCCCTGAGCAAAAAAATAACAACTGGAACACACAAGTAGCTGATTTCTAACCTCTGGGTTTTGGTTGTTTCTCTGATGTTTCTTCTTCACTCGCCAGATTCATCATCTCAGATCCTTCACCTGAAACTAAAATAAAAAGTAAAATAGATGTTATCTCCTAGAGTTTTCTGTTACTATTTCTGATTTTATAGTTGTGAAATCACCATATTTATTTATAGATACTTTACTTGGCAGCGGAGGATCTTCTATAACATTTTCTATAATAGAGAAATATATTATCTGATAAATCTTATAGATACAACTGACTTTTTTACTCTATACTGTACGTACTTCATGTTTCGTAGGAGGACTAAGACTTACTAAAGTCGAAACGCGTCGATCGAGCTGTAGTGTGTTGGTATGGTTTGTGCTACTTAGGATTATTTTAAAGGAATCAATAAGTCAGTTAAGGCTCGTCTCAGTTTTGGCAGAAAACAGCTAGATGATCGCCAAGACTTTTGGAAAAATATTCTGTGGACTGACGAGACAAAAGTTGAACATTTTGGAAGGTGTATGTCCCATTACATCTGGCGCAGAAGTAACACAGCATTTCAGAAAGGGAACATCATACCAACAGTAAAATATGGTGGTGGTAGTGTGATGATCTGTGTCTGTTTTGCTGCTTCAGGACCTGGAAGACTTGCTGTGGTAAATGGAACCATGAATTCTGCCATCTACCAAAAAATCCTGAAGGAGAATGTCCGGCCATCTTTTCGTGACCTCAAGCTAAAGCACACTTGAGTTACGCAGCACGACAATGAACCAAAACACACCAGCAAGTCCACCTCTGAGTGGCTTAAGTAAAACAAAATTAAGACTTTGGAGTGGCATAGTCAAAGTCCTGACCTTAATCCTATTGAGATGCTGTTGGTGGACCTTCAAAAGGCGGTTGATGCTCGGAAACCCTCCAATGTGGCTGAATTACAACAATTCTGCAAAAATGAGCGGCCAAAATTCCTCCAGAGTGTTGTAAAGACTCATTGCCTGTTATCGCAAACTCTTGATTACAGTTGTTGCTGCTAAGGGCCCAACCAGTTATTAGGTTTAGGGGGCAAACACTTTTTCATACAGGGTCCTGTAGGTTTGGATTTATTTTTCCTTTAATAATAAAGACCTTCATTTATAATCTGCACTTTATGTTACTTGTGTTATCTTTGTCTAATATTTACATTTGTTTTGTGATCTGAAACATTTAAGTGACAAACATGGAAAAGTATAAGAAATCAGGAAGGGGGGCAAACACTTTTACACACCTCTGTATATAGTTGTAGGATTATTCTCTATATAGTTATAGGATCCCTCTCTATGTAGTTATAGGATCACTTCAATATAGTTAAAGGATCACTCTCTATATAGTTATAGGATCGCTCTCTATATAGTTACAGGATCCCTCTCTATATAGTTACGGGATTGCTCTCTATATAGTTATATGATTTC
Source organism: Phyllobates terribilis (assembly GCF_046119375.1). Classification (NCBI taxonomy): domain Eukaryota; kingdom Metazoa; phylum Chordata; class Amphibia; order Anura; family Dendrobatidae; genus Phyllobates; species Phyllobates terribilis. The sequence goes on along the minus strand of NW_027363385.1, from coordinate 29,541 downwards.
TATATAGTTACAGGATCCCTTTCTATGTAGTTATAGGATCGCTCTCTATATAGTTAAAGGGTCACTCTCTATATAGTTGTAGGATTCTTCTCTATATAGTTATATGATCCCTCTTTGTATAGTTATAGGATCACTGTTTTGTTATAGGATTACTCTCTACAGTTATAGGATTCCTCTCTATATAGTAATAGGATCGCTATTTGTATAGCTACAGCATTGCTCTCTTCAGTTATATGATTACTATATAGTTATAGGTTTCTTTTCTATTTTTCTATTTAGTTCTGGGATTTCTTACCTCTTTTTATGTCCTTTCTTTCCATCGTCGTCTTCTTTCTGCAGTTTGTTTTTCTCTTTTGTCTTGACCGTGTACGGCCAACCCGGGTTCCACCGTTTAACCTGTTCCTCCCATTTTCCAGCACTCACCTTTTCCCACAAATAAAAACACTGCACCTGTAATTTCTTTGGATAAATTTGGCCACAGCGGCCATTTTATTAACAAACAACATTAACACATTAACAGTGTTATAAATAAATAAGAAGGGAGGGTTCTTGGAGTTAAAAATGAGATCTGGCATAAATTAAACCGAACTGGAACCACCATATTACCCTCAGCCGTCCATCACCAGCTCAAGGGCACCAAAAGCTCCCAGGGTAAAACCCCGTCCAGAGCCCAAAAACCAAATGCCAGATCACCCCGCTCAATTAACCAATTGGCTGTAATTTTAACCAAATTATTCCCACCGACACTTCTGTGCCAACTCCAAGAACCCCACCCCCCGCCACAAACGAACAGCCCTGACCACCTCAGGCTCGTGAGTGCCCCAAAAAATCGCCAAAGCCCTCTCATTCCCCTCCTGTATAACCAATGCCCACAAATCGGTACCAATGTAATTCAAATGTACACCATCATTCGCCCAAAAATTTCCAACTCCCGCCTCGAGTTCAAAATGTCGAACGCTTACTCCCCCGTTCCTGGACACAAAGGCTGATATGGCTCTATTTAACCTCACTCTCACCCTATTAATCCCCTTCAAAGATCTAGCCTCCCTCCACCTTTTTTTTTTTTTTTTGGCACAATGTCAGACCAGACCGTCAACACCACAGGAAAGGATGTCCATAACCTTAAAAATTAAATCGAATGTCCCTCATCAGTTCCCTGACCGGGCGAGCCCCTAAGTCATTCCCCCCCATATGCATCACCAAAATATCCAGCGTCCGAACCAAACGGGCTGCCTTATGAAATTCAGGCAGCACCCTTCTCCATACCATGCCTCTGGAGACGAGCCACCGAACCACAACTTGCTCTCTCCTAAAACCCAACTGCCTACCGTCTGGCCTCCCGTCCGCTCGCAACACCCCCAGTGGACGAAGGAATGTCCCAGAATCCACGCTAACAATGGGACACCATCTGCAACAAACAACCACAATGTATTCAATACTTAACAAGATGAAAAACAAACCTCAGCCCCCTGTACCTAATGCCGCACAAAGGACAAATAACGATCAGAACTCCACCTCCCTATCCGCTTTGTCACATCCTTGCCAAAGCCCAAGCCATTGGCTTCTGACGCCGCGCCAATTCTAAAAGAATGTGACCCGTACACCTCCGGGCGAAAGCCCCAACTCCCAAACTCCTTTCTTAAATACTGCTATTTAAGAAAAGTCCCCATTTTCATGACATAATAAGGAACCCACTCGCCCAGGCCAAAATTGCCAGTCTACTTGGTGCCACCGATTCAGACAATCTCAGCGCACCAAAAAACGCTAACGAAAAGGTTAACCTAAACAATGTAGCTTCACAACTGAACAACAAGTTTCGTCTAACACTAAACCCAAACGTTCCAAGATTTTAAAAGTCACCGGTCTTCTTTTATCCAGCACCTTATCTCCTCTCCTAAAGCCCCTAAGTGCTTGCTACACTAAAAAGGACTTTGTAACATCTCTTATCCCCACTTTTGAAACAGACCATCCAATCTCCGCTGCCCTACCTACAAGAAAGAACACCGTCGTCTCCCCATCACCGACATTCTCCACCAAACCCCACTGCATTATCCAACATTTCCATACTCGCCACGATGCCTCGTATGAGGACCAGGTCTGCCTCGTAATGGACTCTCGTATTAAACGTCCCCACTCGTCCATAACCAGCTGCCACAAATGCGAAGGGCATTCCTGTCCCACGTCCTCCGCCTCTGGTGCTAGCGCCCAAAAAACGATCCCACTGAAAACGAGACAAGGCATCTGTGAAGGAATTTTTACACCAGCACCTCCTGCAGTATCTGTAAAAAATCTCACAATCACGACTGCTCAAAAACTCGTGCTGAATTAACGACCTGCCATTATAATTTTCCAAAAAACATTTTCCAAACCTTCAAATCCTCCTTGTGATCCTTATTTAAACGAATGAAATGATGGAGGGCGCGCACTCCTGCTGTCGCCCTTGCCAACCCGCGACAAAATATCCTGCCCATTGGCATAATGCTGCATGCGAAATTCAAACGACCTAACAGGGATTGGAGCTCCTTCAGCGTCACCTTACGCAACCTCCTGACTCTATCGACCTCCTGCTTGAGCAAACTCAATTTATCATCAGGTAACCGACACTCCATCCTCTCCGTATCAATTAGGATGCCCAAAAAGTTAACAAGGTGCAAGGTCCCTCTGTTTTTTTTTTTGTTTTTTTTTAAATTTCCTGCCAAAGGTATGCCAAAAATGCTCCGCTACCCACACCATAGTTCCTAACAAAGTCCTACTCAACAACGATTGCTGAGGGCCTATAAACAAAATGTCATCCAAATAATGAATGACCGACTGGACTGATGCCAGGTCCCTCACCACCCATTCCAAAAAGGTACTAAACGTTTCAAACTGGGAACACGTAATTGCGTAGCCCATATGCAAACACCTGTCCACGTAGTATTCCCCTTTCCAAAAACAACCTAACAATGGGAAGCTATCCGGATGTACTGACAGCAATCCAAATGCCGATTCCATATCAGTTTTAGCTAGCAACGATCCTGGCCCATATCTCCACACCCATCCCACCGCCGCATCGAATGCTGAATAATCCACCGAACATAATTCCTGAGCAATGCCATCATTCACCGAAAAAACCCCTTAGGGTATGACAAACGCTGAATCAAATGAAACTTATTAGCCTCTTTTTGGGCACGACCCCCAACGGCGAAACAATCACCCTGCTGCTAGGTAAATCCTGAAACGGACCAGCCATCCTGCCCAATTCCACCTCCTTTGCCAGTTTCAAGCTAACCACTTCCGGATGAAGGGAAGCTGACATCACTTTTTTAAGAGAAAAGGGGACCTCATGATCAGGAGGAGGAATTCTAAAACCTTCCAAAAAAGACCATCTGAAATGGCCTTAGCCTTCAACTGATCTGGATACCTACTTCGAAAGGGGGCCATCTCGTGAACCCTCACCGGAGTCACCCCCTTGACCGGTACTCATTGGCATTTTTCCGTTACCCTTCTTAAAGCATTTAGATGCTCCGTGTGAAATACCGTTGCAATGGGAGCACACATGTTTAAATTTGCAGGAGTTCCCGTACTTACACTGGCCATCATTAAATTGCCAGCAAGATCCCGCTTCCTTCTTTGTGCACTCTGACTACTTCCCCCGTGTCCTGCCGATTAGTTCCCACTACCGCTGCTCCCGTGAAAGGACTGCCCATACCTCACCGGAGTCACAACTTTCAGCCACAACCCGATGTCCTTTGATCCCATCTAATCTCCGGGCGGACTGCCTTCCTCTGCCGATATTGCTAGTCGTATCGTAGCCATGTCTGGCCCCCCTATGTGCGATGAGCCTCCCCTATAGCATCCAGGTAGCAAAATAAGCCTGAGGAATTATCCGGAGCTTTTTTCCCAATGACACTAGCCATTATTGCAAAAGCTTGCAACCAATTAACAAACGTCTGAGGAATGAACCTCCACCTACGCTTTTCTTCCTCCATTTTATTATTATTATTATTATTTTTATTTATTTTTTTTATTTATTTATTTTATTTTTTTTTGCTGTCGTCCTTTTCTCCCTTGTCCAAATTAAACTTTTCAAGAGAAAGTAGGGAAAAAATTTCTACAAATTCATCCCACCCAATTTTTTCTTTAACCTCTTTATTTATTTATTTTTTTAAATGTGCCCAGCTGCCCCTCAAAGCACAAGTATACCTCCCCTTTCGCCCTATCATCCAGTTTTACGGCATCCGCTTTATCCTTTTCTGTCTGTACAGAAACCGATACCCCCTAAAGTCCCCTCCAGTACACACCGCCGCCCTTGCCGATTCACTCCCCACCTGCGACGCCACACGTCGACCGGGTAACCAAGCCCCCATCGGAGATAACCCTGCCTCACTGGCTCCACCAGTGCCTAAACTAGCCAGAATTTGTGACATGTTTGCCAAATTATCCCTGAGCCCCACGACATCTAACCACGCCTCCCCCTAACATTTACACCACAGGGCCCTGCCAACTGCCTATCCCCTACCCCATCCGCTACAGACCCAGTGGGTGACAAAACAAACATAGACGCATACTCACGGAGCTGCGCAGGTGCTGTGTCCCCGCCAGCCGTACGTCCTGAGTCCTGCCGATTCCTTGGGTCGTCCTGATCCTCTCCGTATTCTGATCCTCCCTCTCGCTGTTGCTCAAGGCCCGCGCCCCTGGCCTCCTCGTCACCAGGGGGGACCTGAGCACGTGCCGATGCCCCCGCAGCTCGTCCGCTGCACGTTTCTGCACCGATCCTTCCTGCCGTCCGTGATCCAGCACGACCTCTGGACCTGGGCCCCCCAGCCCAGTCTGTGCTGATCTGTGGGGGGGGGCTGCCAGGCAGCTCCATGCTGCTCCCCGCCGCTCTGCTACCGTGACTCCGGTGACTGGGGCCAGGCAACAGGTCTACAAACTGCCGCTGCCTGCCCGAAAAACGCCATACTGTCCTCCACTGTCGATTTGACTGGCAGGCACCCCGACTGGTACATCGCCAGGTGTGCCTGCCGCGCTGCTGCTCCTCCTGGCCCTTCTTTTTTTTTTTTTTTTTTTTTTTTTTTTACAACGGCCGTCCGCCACCGTGAACCGCTGCTGGCTCTGTTTACGGGGGCCAGCGTCATCGCTGCCCCACAACTTCCTGTCCGGCCCGGTCACGTGTACAGGAAGTGACGCGGCCCGAACTTCCGGCGAAGCCACGCCCCTGGACTGGTGACGCGGCTCTAGTGCGGGCCTTGCTTCCGGCGCGGCCCGGGCTCTATTACTGCGGCGCGCCGCCGGAGCAGGCCGCACTTCCGGTGGGGCCTTCGGTCCAGACCTTGCTAGCGATCCGCTGACGGAAGCGCCCACAGGCCGGCTGGGCGGATTCCTGCAGCGGCGGGCGCAGCGGCAGGGGGGTTCCGCCGCCGGGCTCACCTGGCTCAGGGTCCCATGAGGGGCTCCGCAGCCTGTGTCTGCAGCACGTGGGAGTCTCTGGCAAAAGCCTCTCGGGGGGCCGCGTTCTCCTTGCCCTTCTTCCTGACCCCGCCGCCGATTCCTCGGATGAGCCATGCAGCAACCCTTAAAGCTTTGCCTCCAGCCACCCTCCAAGCCTGGATCGAGCCGCATCCCACAGTCTGCTAAACAGAGATTCACGGTCTCCATTACGCCCGGTCAGTGTCCAGAACAATGGGTGAGCAGATATTAAAATATTTTTTTTTTTGTGAACTTTCTCCTGTAACTTCCCTGCCGGACTGACTAATTTCCCGCACTTTTTCTTGATATACTCACCCTCCCACCACCAACTGCCCGCCCCTCAGCTCTAATACCCAATCCTGATCCTTTATCTCAAAAATTCCACCCTCGTGGCCCATCCCGGTCATGTGGGGCTTCCATCCAGCTTCCAGACCCTTTCTTTACTTTCAGTTTTGCTTTTAATAATCAAAGCTGCAAAACAGAGTCACAGTGTGCGGCCGGGAGGAGGCTGCGGCTGTGCCATCCTGTATGTGTGCAGTGTGTAGAGATACTTGTGTAATGTCTCCATATAGTCTGGTGTATACAGATTACTGTATGTGTGCAGTGTGTAGAGATACTTGTGTAATGTCTCCATATAGTCTGGTGTATACAGATTACTGTATGTGTGCAGTGTGTAGAGATACTTGTGTAATGTCTCCATATAGTCTGGTGTATACAGATTACTGTATGTGTGCAGTGTGTAGAGACACTTGTGTAATGTCTCCATATAGTCTGGTGTATACAGATTACTGTATGTGTGCAGTGTGTAGAGATACTTGTGTAATGTCTCCATATAGTCTGGTGTATACAGATTACTGTATGTGTGCAGTGTGTAGAGACACTTGTGTAATGTCTCCATATAGTCTGGTGTATACAGATTACTGTATGTGTGCAGTGTGTAGAGATACTTGTGTAATGTCTCCATATAGTCTGGTGTCTACAGATTACTGTATGTGTGCAGTGTGTAGAGATACTTGTGTAATGCCTCCATATAGTCTGGTGTATACAGATTACTGTATGTGTGCAGTGTGTAGAGATACTTGTGTAATGCCTCCATATAGTCTGGTGTATACAGATTACTGTATGTGTGCAGTGTGTAGAGACACTTGTGTAATGCCTCCATATAGTCTGGTGTCTACAGATTACTGTATGTGTGCAGTGTGTAGAGACACTTGTGTAATGCCTCCATATAGTCTGGTGTATACAGATTACTGTATGTGTGCAGTGTGTAGAGATACTTGTGTAATGTCTCCATATAGTCTGGTGTATACAGATTACTGTATGTGTGCAGTGTGTAGAGATACTTGTGTAATGTCTCCATATAGTCTGGTGTCTACAGATTACTGTATGTGTGCAGTGTGTAGAGACACTTGTGTAATGCCTCCATATAGTCTGGTGTATACAGATTGCTGTATGTGTGCAGTGTGTAGAGATACTTGTGTAATGCCTCCATATAGTCTGGTGTATACAGATTACTGTATGTGTGCAGTGTGTAGAGACACTTGTGTAATGCCTCCATATAGTCTGGTGTATACAGATTACTGTATGTGTGCAGTGTGTAGAGACACTTGTGTAATGTCTCCATATAGTCTGGTGTATACAGATTACTGTATGTGTGCAGTGTGTAGAGACACTAGTGTAATGTCTCCATATAGTCTGGTGTATACAGATTACTGTATGTGTGCAGTGTGTAGAGACACTTGTGTAATGCCTCCATATAGTCTGGTGTGTACAGATTACTGTATGTGTGCAGTGTGTAGAGACACTAGTGTAATGTCTCCATATAGTCTGGTGTATACAGATTACTGTATGTGTGCAGTGTGTAGAGATACTTGTGTAATGTCTCCATATAGTCTGGTGTATACAGATTACTGTATGTGTGCAGTGTGTAGAGATACTTGTGTAATGCCTCCATATAGTCTGGTGTATACATATTACTGTATGTGTGCAGTGTGTAGAGACACTTGTGTAATGTCTCCATATAGTCTGGTGTATACAGATTACTGTATGTGTGCAGTGTGTAGAGACACTAGTGTAATGTCTCCATATAGTCTGGTGTATACAGATTACTGTATGTGTGCAGTGTGTAGAGATACTTGTGTAATGTCTCCATATAGTCTGGTGTATACAGATTACTGTATGTGTGCAGTGTGTAGAGATACTTGTGTAATGCCTCCATATAGTCTGGTGTATACAGATTACTGTATGTGTGCAGTGTGTAGAGATACTTGTGTAATGTCTCCATATAGTCTGGTGTATACAGATTACTGTATGTGTGCAGTGTGTAGAGATACTTGTGTAATGCCTCCATATAGTCTGGTGTATACATATTACTGTATGTGTGCAGTGTGTAGAGATACTTGTGTAATGTCTCCATATAGTCTGGTGTATACATATTACTGTATGTGTGCAGTGTGTAGAGACACTTGTGTAATGTCTCCATATAGTCTGGTGTATACAGATTACTGTATGTGTGCAGTGTGTAGAGACACTTGTGTAATGTCTCCATATAGTCTGGTGTATACAGATTACTGTATGTGTGCAGTGTGTAGAGACACTTGTGTAATGCCTCCATATAGTCTGGTGTATACATATTACTGTATGTGTGCAGTGTGTAGAGACACTTGTGTAATGTCTCCATATAGTCTGGTGTATACATATTACTGTATGTGTGCAGTGTGTAGAGACACTTGTGTAATGTCTCCATATAGTCTGGTGTATACAGATTACTGTATGTGTGCAGTGTGTAGAGACACTTGTGTAATGCCTCCATATAGTCTGGTGTATACATATTACTGTATGTGTGCAGTGTGTAGAGACACTTGTGTAATGTCTCCATATAGTCTGGTGTATACATATTACTGTATGTGTGCAGTGTGTAGAGACACTTGTGTAATGTCTCCATATAGTCTGGTGTATACAGATTACTGTATGTGTGCAGTGTGTAGAGACACTTGTGTAATGTCTCCATATAGTCTGGTGTATACATATTACTGTATGTGTGCAGTGTGTAGAGACACTTGTGTAATGTCTCCATATAGTCTGGTATATACAGATTACTGTATGTGTGCAGTGTGTAGAGACACTTGTGTAATGTCTCCATATAGTCTGGTGTATACATATTACTGTATGTGTGCAGTGTGTAGAGACACTTGTGTAATGTCTCCATATAGTCTGGTGTATACAGATTACTGTATGTGTGCAGTGTGTAGAGACACTTGTGTAATGCCTCCATATAGTCTGGTGTATACAGATTACTGTATGTGTGCAGTGTGTAGAGATACTTGTGTAATGCCTCCATATAGTCTGGTGTATACAGATTACTGTATGTGTGCAGTGTGTAGAGACACTTGTGTAATGTCTCCATATAGTCTGGTATATACAGATTACTGTATGTGTGCAGTGTGTAGAGACACTTGTGTAATGTCTCCATATAGTCTGGTGTATACATATTACTGTATGTGTGCAGTGTGTAGAGACACTTGTGTAATGTCTCCATATAGTCTGGTGTATACAGATTACTGTATGTGTGCAGTGTGTAGAGATACTTGTGTAATGCCTCCATATAGTCTGGTGTATACATATTACTGTATGTGTGCAGTGTGTAGAGATACTTGTGTAATGTCTCCATATAGTCTGGTGTATACAGATTACTGTATGTGTGCAGTGTGTAGAGACACTTGTGTAATGTCTCCATATAGTCTGGTGTATACAGATTACTGTATGTGTGCAGTGTGTAGAGACACTTGTGTAATGTCTCCATATAGTCTGGTGTATACAGATTACTGTATGTGTGCAGTGTGTAGAGACACTTGTGTAATGTCTCCATATAGTCTGGTGTATACAGATTACTGTATGTGTGCAGTGTGTAGAGACACTTGTGTAATGTCTCCATATAGTCTGGTGTATACAGATTACTGTATGTGTGCAGTGTGTAGAGACACTTGTGTAATACCTCCATATAGTCTGGTGTATACAGATTACTATATGTGTGCAGTGTGTATAGACACTAGTGTAATGTCTCCATATAGTCTGGTGTATACAGATTACTATATGTGTGCAGTGTGTAGAGATACTTGTGTAATGTCTCCATATAGTCTGGTGTATACAGATTACTGTATGTGTGCAGTGTGTATAGACACTAGTGTAATACCTCCATATAGTCTGGTGTATACAGATTACTGTATGTGTGCAGTGTGTAGAGACACTTGTGTAATGTCTCCATATAGTCTGGTGTATACAGATTACTGTATGTGTGCAGTGTGTAGAGACACTTGTGTAATGCCTCCATATAGTCTGGTGTATACAGATTACTGTATGTGTGCAGTGTGTAGAGATACTTGTGTAATGTCTCCATATAGTCTGGTGTATACAGATTACTGTATGTGTGCAGTGTGTAGAGACACTTGTGTAATGTCTCCATATAGTCTGGTGTCTACAGATTACTGTATGTGTGCAGTGTGTAGAGATACTTGTGTAATGTCTCCATATAGTCTGGTGTCTACAGATTACTGTATGTGTGCAGTGTGTAGAGATACTTGTGTAATGTCTCCATATAGTCTGGTGTATACAGATTACTATATGTGTGCAGTGTGTATAGACACTTGTGTAATGTCTCCATATAGTCTGGTGTATACAGATTACTATATGTGTGCAGTGTGTATAGACACTTGTGTAATGTCTCCATATAGTCTGGTGTATACAGATTACTGTATGTGTGCAGTGTGTAGAGACACTTGTGTAATGTCTCCATATAGTCTGGTGTATACAGATTACTGTATGTGTGCAGTGTGTAGAGACACTTGTGTAATGTCTCCATATAGTCTGGTGTATACAGATTACTGTATGTGTGCAGTGTGTAGAGACACTTGTGTAATGTCTCCATATAGTCTGGTGTCTACAGATTACTGTATGTGTGCAGTGTGTAGAGATACTTGTGTAATGTCTCCATATAGTCTGGTGTCTACAGATTACTGTATGTGTGCAGTGTGTAGAGATACTTGTGTAATGTCTCCATATAGTCTGGTGTATACAGATTACTGTATGTGTGCAGTGTGTAGAGACACTTGTGTAATGTCTCCATATAGTCTGGTGTATACAGATTACTGTATGTGTGCAGTGTGTAGAGACACTTGTGTAATGTCTCCATATAGTCTGGTATCTACAGATTACTGTATGTGTGCAGTGTGTAGAGACACTTGTGTAATGTCTCCATATAGTCTGGTGTATACAGATTACTGTATGTGTGCAGTGTGTAGAGATACTTGTGTAATGTCTCCATATAGTCTGGTGTCTACAGATTACTGTATGTGTGCAGTGTGTAGAGATACTTGTGTAATGTCTCCATATAGTCTGGTATATACAGATTACTGTATGTGTGCAGTGTGTAGAGATACTTGTGTAATGTCTCCATATAGTCTGGTGTATACAGATTACTGTATGTGTGCAGTGTGTAGAGATACTTGTGTAATGTCTCCATATAGTCTGGTGTATACAGATTACTGTATGTGTGCAGTGTGTAGAGATACTTGTGTAATGTCTCCATATAGTCTGGTGTATACAGATTACTGTATGTGTGCAGTGTGTAGAGATACTTGTGTAATGTCTCCATATAGTCTGGTGTATACAGATTACTGTATGTGTGCAGTGTGTAGAGATACTTGTGTAATGTCACCATATAGTCTGGTGTATACAGATTACTGTATGTGTGCAGTGTGTAGAGATACTTGTGTAATGTCTCCATATAGTCTGGTGTATACAGATTACTGTATGTGTGCAGTGTGTAGAGATACTTGTGTAATGTCTCCATATAGTCTGGTGTCTACAGATTACTGTATGTGTGCAGTGTGTAGAGACACTTGTGTAATGTCTCTATATAGTCTGGTGTCTACAGATTACTGTATGTGTGCAGTGTGTAGAGACACTTGTGTAATGTCTCTATATATTCTGGTGTATACAGATTACTGTATGTGTGCAGTGTGTAGAGACACTTGTGTAATGCCTCCATATAGTCTGGTGTCTACAGATTACTGTATGTGTGCAGTGTGTAGAGACACTTGTGTAATGCCTCCATATAGTCTGGTGTATACAGATTACTGTATGTGTGCAGTGTGTAGAGACACTTGTGTAATGTCTCCATATAGTCTGGTGTATACAGATTACTGTATGTGTGCAGTGTGTAGAGACACTTGTGTAATGTCTCCATATAGTCTGGTGTATACAGATTACTGTATGTGTGCAGTGTGTAGAGATACTTGTGTAATGTCTCCATATAGTCTGGTGTATACAGATTACTGTATGTGTGCAGTGTGTAGAGATACTTGTGTAATGCCTCCATATAGTCTGGTGTCTACAGATTACTGTATGTGTGCAGTGTGTAGAGATACTTGTGTAATGCCTCCATATAGTCTGGTGTATACAGATTACTGTATGTGTGCAGTGTGTAGAGACACTTGTGTAATGCCTCCATATAGTCTGGTGTATACAGATTACTGTATGTGTGCAGTGTGTAGAGATACTTGTGTAATGCCTCCATATAGTCTGGTGTATACAGATTACTGTATGTGTGCAGTGTGTAGAGATACTTGTGTAATGTCTCCATATAGTCTGGTGTATACAGATTACTGTATGTGTGCAGTGTGTAGAGACACTTGTGTAATGTCTCCATATAGTCTGGTGTATACAGATTACTGTATGTGTGCAGTGTGTAGAGACACTTGTGTAATGTCTCTATATAGTCTGGTGTATACAGATTACTGTATGTGTGCAGTGTGTAGAGACACTTGTGTAATGTCTCTATATAGTCTGGTGTATACAGATTACTGTATGTGTGCAGTGTGTAGAGACACTTGTGTAATCTCTCCATATAGTCTGGTGTATACAGATTACTGTATGTGTGCAGTGTGTATAGACACTTGTGTAATGTCTCCATATAGTCTGGTGTATACAGATTACTGTATGTGTGCAGTGTGTAGAGATACTTGTGTAATGTCTCCATATAGTCTGGTGTATACAGATTACTGTATGTGTGCAGTGTGTAGAGACACTTGTGTAATGTCTCCATATAGTCTGGTGTATACAGATTACTGTATGTGTGCAGTGTGTAGAGACACTTGTGTAATGTCTCCATATAGTCTGGTGTCTACAGATTACTGTATGTGTGCAGTGTGTAGAGATACTTGTGTAATGTCTCCATATAGTCTGGTGTATACAGATTACTGTATGTGTGCAGTGTGTAGAGACACTTGTGTAATCTCTCCATATAGTCTGGTGTATACAGATTACTGTATGTGTGCAGTGTGTAGAGATACTTGTGTAATGTCTCCATATAGTCTGGTGTATACAGATTACTGTATGTGTGCAGTGTGTAGAGATACTTGTGTAATGTCTCCATATAGTCTGGTGTATACAGATTACTGTATGTGTGCAGTGTGTAGAGACACTTGTGTAATGTCTCCATATAGTCTGGTGTATACAGATTACTGTATGTGTGCAGTGTGTAGAGATACTTGTGTAATGTCTCCATATAGTCTGGTGTATACAGATTACTGTATGTGTGCAGTGTGTAGAGATACTTGTGTAATGTCTCCATATAGTCTGGTGTATACAGATTACTGTATGTGTGCAGTGTGTAGAGACACTTGTGTAATGCCTCCATATAGTCTGGTGTATACAGATTACTGTATGTGTGCAGTGTGTAGAGACACTTGTGTAATGCCTCCATATAGTCTGGTGTATACAGATTACTGTGTGTGTGCAGTGTGTAGAGACACTTGTGTAATGTCTCCATATATTCTGGTGTATACAGATTACTGTATGTGTGCAGTGTGTAGAGACACTTGTGTAATGTCTCCATATAGTCTGGTGTATACAGATTACTGTATGTGTGCAGTGTGTAGAGATACTTGTGTAATGTCTCCATATAGTCTGGTGTATACAGATTACTGTATGTGTGCAGTGTGTAGAGATACTTGTGTAATGCCTCCATATAGTCTGGTGTATACAGATTACTGTATGTGTGCAGTGTGTAGAGACACTTGTGTAATGTCTCCATATAGTCTGGTGTATACAGATTACTGTATGTGTGCAGTGTGTAGAGATACCTGTGTAATGCCTCCATATAGTCTGGTGTATACAGATTACTGTATGTGTGCAGTGTGTAGAGATACTTGTGTAATGTCTCCATATAGTCTGGTGTCTACAGATTACTGTATGTGTGCAGTGTGTAGAGATACTTGTGTAATGTCTCCATATAGTCTGGTGTCTACAGATTACTGTATGTGTGCAGTGTGTAGAGACACTTGTGTAATGTCTCCATATAGTCTGGTGTCTACAGATTACTGTATGTGTGCAGTGTGTACAGATACTTGTGTAATGTCTCCATATAGTCTGGTGTATACAGATTACTGTATGTGTGCAGTGTGTAGAGACACTTGTGTAATCTCTCCATATAGTCTGGTGTCTACAGATTACTGTATGTGTGCAGTGTGTATAGACACTTGTGTAATGTCTCCATATAGTCTGGTGTATACAGATTACTGTATGTGTGCAGTGTGTAGAGATACTTGTGTAATGTCTCCATATAGTCTGGTGTATACAGATTACTGTATGTGTGCAGTGTGTAGAGATACTTGTGTAATGTCTCCATATAGTCTGGTGTATACAGATTACTGTATGTGTGCAGTGTGTAGAGACACTTGTGTAATGTCTCCATATAGTCTGGTGTATACAGATTACTGTATGTGTGCAGTGTGTAGAGATACTTGTGTAATGTCTCCATATAGTCTGGTGTCTACAGATTACTGTATGTGTGCAGTGTGTAGAGATACTTGTGTAATGTCTCCATATAGTCTGGTGTCTACAGATTACTGTATGTGTGCAGTGTGTACAGATACTTGTGTAATGTCTCCATATAGTCTGGTGTATACAGATTACTGTATGTGTGCAGTGTGTAGAGACACTTGTGTAATCTCTCCATATAGTCTGGTGTCTACAGATTACTGTATGTGTGCAGTGTGTATAGACACTTGTGTAATGTCTCCATATAGTCTGGTGTATACAGATTACTGTATGTGTGCAGTGTGTAGAGATACTTGTGTAATGTCTCCATATAGTCTGGTGTATACAGATTACTGTATGTGTGCAGTGTGTAGAGACACTTGTGTAATCTCTCCATATAGTCTGGTGTCTACAGATTACTGTATGTGTGCAGTGTGTATAGACACTTGTGTAATGTCTCCATATAGTCTGGTGTATACAGATTACTGTATGTGTGCAGTGTGTAGAGATACTTGTGTAATGTCTCCATATAGTCTGGTATATACAGATTACTGTATGTGTGCAGTGTGTAGAGATACTTGTGTAATGTCTCCATATAGTCTGGTGTATACAGATTACTGTATGTGTGCAGTGTGTAGAGACACTTGTGTAATGCCTCCATATAGTCTGGTGTATACAGATTACTGTATGTGTGCAGTGTGTAGAGACACTTGTGTAATGCCTCCATATAGTCTGGTGTATACAGATTACTGTATGTGTGCAGTGTGTATAGACACTTGTGTAATGTCTCCATATAGTCTGGTGTCTACAGATTACTGTATGTGTGCAGTGTGTAGAGATACTTGTGTAATGTCTCCATATAGTCTGGTGTCTACAGATTACTGTATGTGTGCAGTGTGTAGAGACACTTGTGTAATGTCTCCATATAGTCTGGTGTATACAGATTACTCTATGTGTGCAGTGTGTAGAGATACTTGTGTAATGTCTCCATATAGTCTGGTGTATACAGATTACTGTATGTGTGCAGTGTGTAGAGATACTTGTGTAATGTCTCCATATAGTCTGGTGTATACAGATTACTGTATGTGTGCAGTGTATAGAGATACTTGTGTAATGCCTCCATATAGTCTGGTGTATACAGATTACTGTATGTGTGCAGTGTATAGAGATACTTGTGTAATGTCTCCATATAGTCTGGTGTATACAGATTACTGTATGTGTGCAGTGTGTAGAGACACTTGTGTAATGTCTCCATATAGTCTGGTGTATACAGATTACTGTATGTGTGCAGTGTGTAGAGACACTTGTGTAATGTCTCCATATAGTCTGGTGTCTACAGATTACTGTATGTGTGCAGTGTGTAGAGATACTTGTGTAATGTCTCCATATAGTCTGGTGTATACAGATTACTGTGTGTGTGCAGTGTGTAGAGACACTTGTGTAATGCCTCCATATAGTCTGGTGTATACAGATTACTGTATGTGTGCAGTGTGTAGAGACACTTGTGTAATGTCTCCATATAGTCTGGTGTATACAGATTACTGTATGTGTGCAGTGTGTAGAGACACTTGTGTAATGTCTCCATATAGTCTGGTGTATACAGATTACTGTATGTGTGCAGTGTGTAGAGACACTTGTGTAATGTCTCCATATAGTCTGGTGTATACAGATTACTGTATGTGTGCAGTGTGTAGAGATACTTGTGTAATGTCTCCATATAGTCTGGTGTATACAGATTACTGTGTGTGTGCAGTGTGTAGAGACACTTGTGTAATGCCTCCATATAGTCTGGTGTATACAGATTACTGTATGTGTGCAGTGTGTAGAGACACTTGTGTAATGTCTCCATATAGTCTGGTGTATACAGATTACTGTATGTGTGCAGTGTGTAGAGACACTTGTGTAATGTCTCCATATAGTCTGGTGTATACAGATTACTGTATGTGTGCAGTGTGTAGAGACACTTGTGTAATGTCTCCATATAGTCTGGTGTATACAGATTACTGTGTGTGTGCAGTGTGTAGAGATACTTGTGTAATGTCTCCATATAGTCTGGTGTATACAGATTACTGTATGTGTGCAGTGTGTAGAGACACTTGTGTAATGTCTCCATATAGTCTGGTGTATACAGATTACTGTATGTGTGCAGTGTGTAGAGACACTTGTGTAATGTCTCCATATAGTCTGGTGTATACAGATTACTGTATGTGTGCAGTGTGTAGAGATACTTGTGTAATGTCTCCATATAGTCTGGTGTATACAGATTACTGTGTGTGTGCAGTGTGTAGAGATACTTGTGTAATGTCTCCATATAGTCTGGTGTATACAGATTACTGTATGTGTGCAGTGTGTAGAGATACTTGTGTAATGTCTCCATATAGTCTGGTGTATACAGATTACTGTATGTGTGCAGTGTGTAGAGACACTTGTGTAATGTCTCCATATAGTCTGGTGTATACAGATTACTGTATGTGTGCAGTGTGTAGAGACACTTGTGTAATGCCTCCATATAGTCTGGTGTATACAGATTACTGTATGTGTGCAGTGTGTAGAGATACTTGTGTAATGCCTCCATATAGTCTGGTGTATACAGATTACTGTATGTGTGCAGTGTATAGAGATACTTGTGTAATGTCTCCATATAGTCTGGTGTCTACAGATTACTGTATGTGTGCAGTGTGTAGAGATACTTGTGTAATGTCTCCATATAGTCTGGTGTATACAGATTACTGTATGTGTGCAGTGTATAGAGATACTTGTGTAATGCCTCCATATAGTCTGGTGTATACAGATTACTGTATGTGTGCAGTGTATAGAGATACTTGTGTAATGCCTCCATATAGTCTGGTGTATACAGATTACTGTGTGTGTGCAGTGTGTAGAGACACTTGTGTAATGCCTCCATATAGTCTGGTGTATACAGATTACTGTATGTGTGCAGTGTGTAGAGATACTTGTGTAATGTCTCCATATAGTCTGGTATATACAGATTACTGTATGTGTGCAGTGTGTAGAGACACTTGTGTAATGTCTCCATATAGTCTGGTGTATACAGATTACTGTGTGTGTGCAGTGTGTAGAGACACTTGTGTAATGTCTCCATATAGTCTGGTGTATACAGATTACTGTATGTGTGCAGTGTGTAGAGACACTTGTGTAATGTCTCCATATAGTCTGGTGTATACAGATTACTGTATGTGTGCAGTGTGTAGAGATACTTGTGTAATGTCTCCATATACTCTGGTGTATACAGATTACTGTATGTGTGCAGTGTGTAGAGACACTTGTGTAATGTCTCCATATACTCTGGTGTATACAGATTACTGTATGTGTGCAGTGTGTAGAGATACTTGTGTAATGCCTCCATATAGTCTGGTGTATACAGATTACTGTATATGTGCAGTGTGTAGAGACACTTGTGTAATGCCTCCATGTAGTCTGGTGTATACAGATTACTGTATGTGTGCAGTGTGTAGAGACACTTGTGTAATGTCTCCATATAGTCTGGTGTATACAGATTACTGTATGTGTGCAGTGTGTAGAGACACTTGTGTAATGCCTCCATATAGTCTGGTGTATACAGATTACTGTATGTGTGCAGTGTGTAGAGACACTTGTGTAATGTCTCCATATAGTCTGGTGTATACAGATTACTGTATGTGTGCAGTGTGTAGAGACACTTGTGTAATGCCTCCATATAGTCTGGTGTATACAGATTACTGTATGTGTGCAGTGTGTAGAGACACTTGTGTAATGCCTCCATATAGTCTGGTGTATACAGATTACTGTATGTGTGCAGTGTGTAGAGACACTTGTGTAATGCCTCCATATAGTCTGGTGTATACAGATTACTGTATGTGTGCAGTGTGTAGAGACACTTGTGTAATGCCTCCATATAGTCTGGTGTATACAGATGACTGTATGTGTGCAGTGTGTAGAGATACTTGTGTAATGTCTCCATATAGTCTGGTGTATACAGATTACTGTATGTGTGCAGTGTGTAGAGACACTTGTGTAATGCCTCCATATAGTCTGGTGTATACAGATTACTGTATGTGTGCAGTGTGTAGAGACACTTGTGTAATGTCTCCATATAGTCTGGTGTATACAGATTACTGTATGTGTGCAGTGTGTAGAGACACTTGTGTAATGTCTCCATATAGTCTGGTGTATACAGATTACTGTATGTGTGCAGTGTGTATAGACACTTGTGTAATGTCTCCATATAGTCTGGTGTCTACAGATTACTGTATGTGTGCAGTGTGTAGAGACACTTGTGTAATGTCTCCATATAGTCTGGTGTATATAGATTACTGTATGTGTGCAGTGTGTAGAGACACTTGTGTAATGTCTCCATATAGTCTGGTGTATACAGATTACTGTGTGTGTGCAGTGTGTAGAGATACTTGTGTAATGTCTCCATATAGTCTGGTGTATATAGATTACTGTATGTGTGCAGTGTGTAGAGACACTTGTGTAATGTCTCCATATAGTCTGGTGTATACAGATTACTGTGTGTGTGCAGTGTGTAGAGATACTTGTGTAATGTCTCCATATAGTCTGGTGTATACAGGTTACTGTATGTGTGCAGTGTGTAGAGACACTTGTGTAATGTCTCCATATAGTCTGGTGTATACAGATTACTGTGTGTGTGCAGTGTGTAGAGACACTTGTGTAATGCCTCCATATAGTCTGGTGTATACAGATTACTGTATGTGTGCAGTGTGTAGAGATACTTGTGTAATGTCTCCATATAGTCTGGTGTATACAGATTACTGTGTGTGTGCAGTGTGTAGAGACACTTGTGTAATGCCTCCATATAGTCTGGTGTATACAGATTACTGTATGTGTGCAGTGTGTAGAGATACTTGTGTAATGTCTCCATATAGTCTGGTGTATACAGATTACTGTGTGTGTGCAGTGTGTAGAGACACTTGTGTAATGCCTCCATATAGTCTGGTGTATACAGATTACTGTATGTGTGCAGTGTGTAGAGACACTTGTGTAATGTCTCCATATAGTCTGGTGTCTACAGATTACAGTATGTGTGCAGTGTGTATAGACACTTGTGTAATGCCTCCATATAGTCTGGTGTATACAGATTACTGTATGTGTGCAGTGTGTAGAGACACTTGTGTAATGTCTCCATATAGTCTGGTGTATACAGATTACTGTATGTGTGCAGTGTGTAGAGACACTTGTGTAATGTCTCCATATAGTCTGGTGTATACAGATTACTGTATGTGTGCAGTGTGTAGAGACACTTGTGTAATGTCTCCATATAGTCTGGTGTATACAGATTACTGTATGTGTGCAGTGTGTAGAGATACTTGTGTAATGCCTCCATATAGTCTGGTGTATACAGATTACTGTATGTGTGCAGTGTGTAGAGACACTTGTGTAATGTCTCCATATAGTCTGGTGTATACAGATTACTGTATGTGTGCAGTGTGTAGAGACACTTGTGTAATGCCTCCATATAGTCTGGTGTATACAGATTATTGTATGTGTGCAGTGTGTAGAGACACTTGTGTAATGCCTCCATATAGTCTGGTGTATACAGATTACTGTATGTGTGCAGTGTGTAGAGACACTTGTGTAATGTCTCCATATAGTCTGGTGTATACAGATTACTGTATGTGTGCAGTGTGTAGAGACACTTGTGTAATGCCTCCATATAGTCTGGTGTATACAGATTACTGTATGTGTGCAGTGTGTAGAGACACTTGTGTAATGCCTCCATATAGTCTGGTGTATACAGATTACTGTATGTGTGCAGTGTGTAGAGACACTTGTGTAATGCCTCCATATAGTCTGGTGTATACAGATTACTGTATGTGTGCAGTGTGTAGAGACACTTGTGTAATGTCTCCATATAGTCTGGTGTATACAGATTACTGTGTGTGTGCAGTGTGTAGAGACACTTGTGTAATGTCTCCATATAGTCTGGTGTATACAGATTACTGTATGTGTGCAGTGTGTAGAGACACTTGTGTAATGTCTCCATATAGTCTGGTGTATACAGATTACTGTATGTGTGCAGTGTGTAGAGACACTTGTGTAATGCCTCCATATACTCTGGTGTATACAGATTACTGTATGTGTGCAGTGTGTAGAGACACTTGTGTAATGCCTCCATATAGTCTGGTGTATACAGATTATTGTGTGTGTGCAGTGTGTAGAGACACTTGTGTAATGCCTCCATATAGTCTGGTGTATACAGATTACTGTATGTGTGCAGTGTGTAGAGACACTTGTGTAATGTCTCCATATAGTCTGGTGTATACAGATTACTGTATGTGTGCAGTGTGTAGAGACACTTGTGTAATGCCTCCATATACTCTGGTGTATACAGATTACTGTATGTGTGCAGTGTGTAGAGACACTTGTGTAATGCCTCCATATACTCTGGTGTATACAGATTACTGTATGTGTGCAGTGTGTAGAGACACTTGTGTAATGTCTCCATATAGTCTGGTGTATACAGATTACTGTATCTGTGCAGTGTGTAGAGATACTTGTGTAATGTCTCCATATAGTCTGGTGTCTACAGATTACTGTATGTGTGCAGTGTGTAGAGATACTTGTGTAATGTCTCCATATAGTCTGGTGTCTACAGATTACTGTATGTGTGCAGTGTGTAGAGACACTTGTGTAATGTCTCCATATAGTCTGGTGTCTACAGATTACTGTATGTGTGCAGTGTGTAGAGACACTTGTGTAATGTCTCCATATAGTCTGGTGTATACAGATTACTGTATGTGTGCAGTGTGTAGAGACACTTGTGTAATGCCTCCATATAGTCTGGTGTATACAGATTACTGTATGTGTGCAGTGTGTAGAGATACTTGTGTAATGTCTCCATATAGTCTGGTGTATACAGATTACTGTATGTGTGCAGTGTATAGAGATACTTGTGTAATGTCTCCATATAGTCTGGTGTATACAGATTACTGTATGTGTGCAGTGTGTAGAGACACTTGTGTAATGCCTCCATATAGTCTGGTGTATACAGATTACTGTATGTGTGCAGTGTGTAGAGACACTTGTGTAATGCCTCCATATAGTCTGGTGTATACAGATTACTGTATGTGTGCAGTGTGTAGAGACACTTGTGTAATGTCTCCATATAGTCTGGTGTATACAGATTACTGTATGTGTGCAGTGTGTAGAGACACTTGTGTAATGCCTCCATATAGTCTGGTGTATACAGATTACTGTATGTGTGCAGTGTGTAGAGACACTTGTGTAATGTCTCCATATAGTCTGGTGTATACAGATTACTGTATGTGTGCAGTGTGTATAGACACTTGTGTAATGTCTCCATGTAGTCTGGTGTATACAGATTACTGTATGTGTGCAGTGTGTATAGACACTTGTGTAATGTCTCCATATAGTCTGGTGTCTACAGATTACTGTATGTGTGCAGTGTGTAGAGATACTTGTGTAATGTCTCCATGTAGTCTGGTGTATACAGATTACTGTATGTGTGCAGTGTGTATAGACACTTGTGTAATGTCTCCATATAGTCTGGTGTCTACAGATTACTGTATGTGTGCAGTGTGTAGAGACACTTGTGTAATGTCTCCATATAGTCTGATGTATACAGATTACTGTATGTGTGCAGTGTGTAGAGATACTTGTGTAATATCTCCATATAGTCTGGTGTATACAGATTACTGTATGTGTGCAGTGTGTAGAGACACTTGTGTAATGTCTCCATATAGTCTGGTGTATACAGATTACTGTATGTGTGCAGTGTGTAGAGACACTTGTGTAATGTCTCCATATAGTCTGGTGTATACAGATTACTGTATGTGTGCAGTGTGTAGAGATACTTGTGTAATGCCTCCATATAGTCTGGTGTATACAGATTACTGTATGTGTGCAGTGTGTAGAGATACTTGTGTAATGTCTCCATATAGTCTGGTGTATACAGATTACTGTGTGTGTGCAGTGTGTAGAGATACTTGTGTAATGTCTCCATATAGTCTGGTGTATACAGATTACTGTATGTGTGCAGTGTGTAGAGACACTTGTGTAATGTCTCCATATAGTCTGGTGTATACAGATTACTGTATGTGTGCAGTGTGTAGAGACACTTGTGTAATGTCTCCATATAGTCTGGTGTATACAGATTACTGTGTGTGTGCAGTGTGTAGAGATACTTGTGTAATGTCTCCATATAGTCTGGTGTATACAGGTTACTGTATGTGTGCAGTGTGTAGAGACACTTGTGTAATGTCTCCATATAGTCTGGTGTATACAGATTACTGTGTGTGTGCAGTGTGTAGAGATACTTGTGTAATGTCTCCATATAGTCTGGTGTATACAGGTTACTGTATGTGTGCAGTGTGTAGAGACACTTGTGTAATGCCTCCATATAGTCTGGTGTATACAGATTACTGTGTGTGTGCAGTGTGTAGAGATACTTGTGTAATGTCTCCATATAGTCTGGTGTATACAGATTACTGTGTGTGTGCAGTGTGTAGAGACACTTGTGTAATGCCTCCATATAGTCTGGTGTATACAGATTACTGTATGTGTGCAGTGTGTAGAGATACTTGTGTAATGTCTCCATATAGTCTGGTGTATACAGATTACTGTATGTGTGCAGTGTGTAGAGATACTTGTGTAATGTCTCCATATAGTCTGGTGTATACAGATTACTGTGTGTGTGCAGTGTGTAGAGATACTTGTGTAATGTCTCCATATAGTCTGGTGTATACAGGTTACTGTATGTGTGCAGTGTGTAGAGACACTTGTGTAATGCCTCCATATAGTCTGGTGTCTACAGATTACTGTATGTGTGCAGTGTGTAGAGATACTTGTGTAATGTCTCCATATAGTCTGGTGTATACAGATTACTGTGTGTGTGCAGTGTGTAGAGACACTTGTGTAATGCCTCCATATAGTCTGGTGTATACAGATTACTGTATGTGTGCAGTGTGTAGAGATACTTGTGTAATGTCTCCATATAGTCTGGTGTATACAGATTACTGTATGTGTGCAGTGTGTAGAGATACTTGTGTAATGCCTCCATATAGTCTGGTGTATACAGATTACTGTATGTGTGCAGTGTGTATAGACACTTGTGTAATGCCTCCATATAGTCTGGTGTATACAGATTACTGTATGTGTGCAGTGTGTAGAGACACTTGTGTAATGTCTCCATATAGTCTGGTGTATACAGATTACTGTATGTGTGCAGTGTGTAGAGACACTTGTGTAATGCCTCCATATAGTCTGGTGTATACAGATTACTGTATGTGTGCAGTGTGTAGAGACACTTGTGTAATGCCTCCATATAGTCTGGTGTATACAGATTACTGTATGTGTGCAGTGTGTAGAGACACTTGTGTAATGCCTCCATATAGTCTGGTGTATACAGATTATTGTATGTGTGCAGTGTGTAGAGACACTTGTGTAATGCCTCCATATAGTCTGGTGTATACAGATTACTGTATGTGTGCAGTGTGTAGAGACACTTGTGTAATGTCTCCATATAGTCTGGTGTATACAGATTACTGTATGTGTGCAGTGTGTAGAGACACTTGTGTAATGCCTCCATATAGTCTGGTGTATACAGATTACTGTATGTGTGCAGTGTGTAGAGACACTTGTGTAATGCCTCCATATAGTCTGGTGTATACAGATTATTGTATGTGTGCAGTGTGTAGAGACACTTGTGTAATGCCTCCATATAGTCTGGTGTATACAGATTACTGTATGTGTGCAGTGTGTAGAGACACTTGTGTAATGTCTCCATATAGTCTGGTGTATACAGATTACTGTATGTGTGCAGTGTGTAGAGACACTTGTGTAATGCCTCCATATAGTCTGGTGTATACAGATTATTGTATGTGTGCAGTGTGTAGAGACACTTGTGTAATGCCTCCATATAGTCTGGTGTATACAGATTACTGTATGTGTGCAGTGTGTAGAGACACTTGTGTAATGTCTCCATATAGTCTGGTGTCTACAGATTACTGTATGTGTGCAGTGTGTAGAGATACTTGTGTAATGTCTCCATATAGTCTGGTGTCTACAGATTACTGTATGTGTGCAGTGTGTAGAGATACTTGTGTAATGTCTCCATATAGTCTGGTGTATACAGATTACTGTATGTGTGCAGTGTGTAGAGATACTTGTGTAATGTCTCCATATAGTCTGGTGTATACAGATTACTGTATGTGCGCAGTGTGTAGAGACACTTGTGTAATGTCTCCATGTAGTCTGGTGTATACAGATTACTGTATGTGTGCAGTGTGTATAGACACTTGTGTAATGTCTCCATATAGTCTGGTGTATACAGATTACTGTATGTGTGCAGTGTGTAGAGACACTTGTGTAATGTCTCCATATAGTCTGGTGTATACAGATTACTGTATGTGTGCAGTGTGTAGAGACACTTGTGTAATGTCTCCATGTAGTCTGGTGTATACAGATTACTGTATGTGTGCAGTGTGTATAGACACTTGTGTAATGTCTCCATATAGTCAGGTGTATACAGATTACTGTATGTGTGCAGTGTGTAGAGACACTTGTGTAATGTCTCCATATAGTCTGGTGTATACAGATTACTGTATGTGTGCAGTGTGTAGAGACACTTGTGTAATGTCTCCATGTAGTCTGGTGTATACAGATTACTTTATGTGTGCAGTGTGTAGAGATACTTGTGTAATGTCTCCATATAGTCTGGTGTATACAGATTACTGTATGTGTGCAGTGTGTATAGACACTTGTGTAATGCCTCCATATAGTCTGGTGTATACAGATTACTGTATGTGTGCAGTGTGTAGAGATACTTGTGTAATGTCTCCATATAGTCTGGTGTATACAGATTACTGTATGTGTGCAGTGTGTATAGACACTTGTGTAATGCCTCCATATAGTCTGGTGTATACAGATTACTGTATGTGTGCAGTGTGTAGAGATACTTGTGTAATGTCTCCATATAGTCTGGTGTATACAGATTACTGTATGTGTGCAGTGTGTAGAGACACTTGTGTAATGTCTCCATATAGTCTGGTGTCTACAGATTACTTTATGTGTGCAGTGTGTAGAGATACTTGTGTAATGTCTCCATATAGTCTGGTATATACAGATTACTGTATGTGTGCAGTGTGTAGAGACACTTGTGTAATGCCTCCATATAGTCTGGTGTCTACAGATTACTGTGTGTGTGCAGTGTGTAGAGACACTTGTGTAATGCCTCCATATAGTCTGGTGTATATAGATTACTGTATGTGTGCAGTGTGTAGAGACACTTGTGTAATGTCTCCATATAGTCTGGTGTCTACAGATTACTGTGTGTGTGCAGTGTGTAGAGATACTTGTGTAATGTCTCCATATAGTCTGGTGTATACAGATTACTGTATGTGTGCAGTGTGTAGAGACACTTGTGTAATGTCTCCATATAGTCTGGTGTATACAGATTACTTTATGTGTGCAGTGTGTAGAGATACTTGTGTAATGTCTCCATATAGTCTGGTATATACAGATTACTGTATGTGTGCAGTGTGTAGAGACACTTGTGTAATGCCTCCATATAGTCTGGTGTATACAGATTACTGTATGTGTGCAGTGTGTAGAGATACTTGTGTAATGTCTCCATATAGTCTGGTGTATACAGATTACTGTATGTGTGCAGTGTGTAGAGACACTTGTGTAATGTCTCCATATAGTCTGGTGTCTACAGATTACTGTGTGTGTGCAGTGTGTAGAGACACTTGTGTAATGCCTCCATATAGTCTGGTGTATATAGATTACTGTATGTGTGCAGTGTGTAGAGATACTTGTGTAATGTCTCCATATAGTCTGGTGTATACAGATTACTGTATGTGTGCAGTGTGTAGAGACACTTGTGTAATGTCTCCATATAGTCTGGTGTCTACAGATTACTGTGTGTGTGCAGTGTGTAGAGACACTTGTGTAATGCCTCCATATAGTCTGGTGTATACAGATTACTGTATGTGTGCAGTGTGTAGAGATACTTGTGTAATGTCTCCATATAGTCTGGTGTATACAGATTACTGTATGTGTGCAGTGTGTAGAGACACTTGTGTAATGTCTCCATATAGTCTGGTGTCTACAGATTACTGTGTGTGTGCAGTGTGTAGAGACACTTGTGTAATGCCTCCATATAGTCTGGTGTATACAGATTACTGTATGTGTGCAGTGTGTAGAGATACTTGTGTAATGTCTCCATATAGTCTGGTGTATACAGATTACTGTATCTGTGCAGTGTGTAGAGACACTTGTGTAATGTCTCCATATAGTCTGGTGTCTACAGATTACTGTGTGTGTGCAGTGTGTAGAGACACTTGTGTAATGTCTACATATAGTCTGGTGTCTACAGATTACTGTATGTGTGCAGTGTGTAGAGACACTTGTGTAATGTCTCCATATAGTCTGGTGTATATAGATTACTGTATGTGTGCAGTGTGTAGAGACACTTGTGTAATGCCTCCATATAGTCTGGTGTATACAGATTACTGTATGTGTGCAGTGTGTAGAGACACTTGTGTAATGTCTCCATATAGTCTGGTGTATACAGATTACTGTATGTGTGCAGTGTGTAGAGACACTTGTGTAATGCCTCCATATAGTCTGGTGTATACAGATTACTGTATGTGTGCAGTGTGTAGAGACACTTGTGTAATGTCTCCATATAGTCTGGTGTATACAGATTACTGTATGTGCAGTGTGTAGAGACACTTGTGTAATGTCTCCATATAGTCTGGTGTATACAGATTACTGTATGTGTGCAGTGTGTATAGACACTTGTGTAATGTCTCCATATAGTCTGGTGTATACAGATTACTGTATGTGTGCAGTGTGTAGAGATACTTGTGTAATGTCTCCATATAGTCTGGTGTATACAGATTACTGTATGTGTGCAGTGTGTAGAGACACTTGTGTAATGTCTCCATATAGTCTGGTGTATACAGATTACTGTATGTGTGCAGTGTGTAGAGATACTTGTGTAATGTCTCCATATAGTCTGGTATATACAGATTACTGTATGTGTGCAGTGTGTATAGACACTTGTGTAATGTCTCCATATAGTCTGGTGTATACAGATTACTGTATGTGTGCAGTGTGTAGAGACACTTGTGTAATGTCTCCATATAGTCTGGTGTATACAGATTACTGTATGTGTGCAGTGTGTAGAGACACTTGTGTAATGTCTCCATATAGTCTGGTATATACAGATTACTGTATGTGTGCAGTGTGTAGAGACACTTGTGTAATGTCTCCATATAGTCTGGTATATACAGATTACTGTATGTGTGCAGTGTGTAGAGACACTTGTGTAATGTCTCCATATAGTCTGGTGTATACAGATTACTGTATGTGTGCAGTGTGTAGAGATACTTGTGTAATGTCTACATATAGTCTGGTGTATACAGATTACTGTATGTGTGCAGTGTGTAGAGATACTTGTGTAATGCCTCCATATAGTCTGGTGTATACAGATTACTGTATGTGTGCAGTGTGTAGAGACACTTGTGTAATGTCTACATATAGTCTGGTGTATACAGATTACTGTATGTGTGCAGTGTGTAGAGACACTTGTGTAATGTCTCCATATAGTCTGGTGTATACAGATTACTGTATGTGTGCAGTGTGGAGAGATACTTGTGTAATGTCTCCATATAGTCTGGTGTATACAGATTACTGTATGTGTGCAGTGTGTAGAGACACTTGTGTAATGTCTCCATATAGTCTGGTGTATACAGATTACTGTATGTGTGCAGTGTGTAGAGACACTTGTGTAATGCCTCCATATAGTCTGGTGTATATAGATTACTGTATGTGTGCAGTGTGTAGAGACACTTGTGTAATGCCTCCATATAGTCTGGTGTATACAGATTACTGTATGTGTGCAGTGTGTAGAGATACTTGTGTAATGCCTCCATATAGTCTGGTGTATACAGATTACTGTATGTGTGCAGTGTGTAGAGACACTTGTGTAATGTCTCCATATAGTCTGGTGTATATAGATTACTGTATGTGTGCAGTGTGTAGAGACACTTGTGTAATGTCTCCATATAGTCTGGTGTATACAGATTACTGTATGTGTGCAGTGTGTAGAGATACTTGTGTAATGTCTCCATATAGTCTGGTGTCTACAGATTACTGTATGTGTGCAGTGTGTAGAGACACTTGTGTAATGTCTCCATATAGTCTGGTGTCTACAGATTACTGTATGTGTGCAGTGTGTAGAGACACTTGTGTAATGTCTCCATATAGTCTGGTGTATACAGATTACTGTATGTGTGCAGTGTGTAGAGACACTTGTGTAATGCCTCCATATAGTCTGGTGTCTACAGATTACTGTATGTGTGCAGTGTGTAGAGACACTTGTGTAATGTCTCCATATAGTCTGGTGTATACAGATTACTGTATGTGTGCAGTGTGTAGAGATACTTGTGTAATGTCTCCATATAGTCTGGTGTATACAGATTACTGTATGTGTGCAGTGTGTAGAGACACTTGTGTAATGTCTCCATATAGTCTGGTGTCTACAGATTACTGTATGTGTGCAGTGTGTAGAGACACTTGTGTAATGTCTCTATATAGTCTGGTGTATACAGATTACTGTATGTGTGCAGTGTGTAGAGATACTTGTGTAATGCCTCCATATAGTCTGGTGTATACAGATTACTGTATGTGTGCAGTGTGTAGAGACACTTGTGTAATGTCTCTATATAGTCTGGTGTATACAGATTACTGTATGTGTGCAGTGTGTAGAGATACTTGTGTAATGCCTCCATATAGTCTGGTGTATACAGATTACTGTATGTGTGCAGTGTGTAGAGATACTTGTGTAATGTCTCCATATAGTCTGGTGTATACAGATTACTGTATGTGTGCAGTGTGTAGAGACACTTGTGTAATGTCTCCATATAGTCTGGTGTCTACAGATTACTGTATGTGTGCAGTGTGTAGAGACACTTGTGTAATGTCTCTATATAGTCTGGTGTCTACAGATTACTGTATGTGTGCAGTGTGTAGAGACACTTGTGTAATGTCTCTATATAGTCTGGTGTATACAGATTACTGTATGTGTGCAGTGTGTAGAGACACTTGTGTAATGTCTCCATATAGTCTGGTGTATACAGATTACTGTATGTGTGCAGTGTGTAGAGACACTTGTGTAATGTCTCCATATAGTCTGGTGTCTACAGATTACTGTATGTGTGCAGTGTGTAGAGACACTTGTGTAATGTCTCTATATAGTCTGGTGTCTACAGATTACTGTAT